>NW_027151018.1:0-346782 GCF_018691715.1 Phytophthora cinnamomi
CAGTGCTCCGACGTTCTGTGTCAGAAATACAGGGCGGATGGCGCATCGTTCATACAACAAGCTGAACGATGCGACGGTACCGGCACGAACGCCGATACCACGAAAGATGTTATCATCGATTCGATGGCCGGGAGCACCGTTTACAGTGCTCTCGACTTGCGAGATGGATTTTATCAAATCTTAATGCGTGAGCGATATCCCTCTCACGGCAGTGAGCACGCCAAGCGGCATGCTCTGGGAATGGCTAATGCCGCAGGGGCTTAAGAACGCCCCTGCGACTTTCAACAGGTGCGTGACGCACTTGTTGCGCTCGGTGCGCGACTTCGCACCGAGCTACTTCGATGATGTATTCATCCACAGCCGGGCTGTGGACGGAAAGCCGACGTAGAGATGCACAGGGTGCATCTCCGGAAGCTTTCGCAGACTTATGCGAAAGCATAAGCTCTACGCGAACCTGAAGAAGTGTATCTTCGGGGCGAGCGAGATACCCGTCCTCGGGTGTCTCGTAGGGAAGAATGGTGTTCGCCCTGACCCGGAAAAGGTCAGAGTGATCAATGAATGGCCAACGCCTTCAAGTGTCAAGGAACTGAGGCAGTTCTTGGCTTGTACATGCTTGTGCAAGTACGTGGAGGACTATGCGGGCAAGATCCGCCCGCTGTCACAGCTTCTCAAGAAGGAAGCTGTGTGGAATTGAACACCCGATTGCCAAAGGCATTCGATGCAGTCAAGCGGGGTTTGACTGAGGCACCGATCTTGGCAGTGGCTGACCAAGACCGCACATTTCACGTAGTGTATGACGCATCCGACTTTGCAATCGGATGCGCGTTGATGCAACACGATTACGAGGGCCGTGATCGTGTCGTCTACTACAATCGCGGCAGCTGAAGCCAGCTGAGCGCAACTATCCGGTGCATGACAAGGAACTCCTTGCCATGAAGTATGCACTCGCAAAGTTCCGAGTGTATTTGCTTGGGAGTAGACCATTTGTGGTCTACACCGACCATGCTTCACTGCGCACCGCAGTGAAGTCGCCACACATTCACAAAGAATGGCGAGATGGCTCTCATTCTTTGCGGGTATAACGTCCGGTCGAATACAAACCCGGAAGATTAAACGTGGTGGCCGACGCGTTATCGTCGGCCGGACTATGCAGAAGCTGTTGACGTCAATGCCATTGACGCCATACGATCGAGCAAACCCATCATCTCTGTTGGATGATGTGAAGGCCGCGTTCGCGCACGACGCGGACGCGAAGCTCTTGCTGGCCTATGGCACAGCGCCTTCTGACAAGTCCCGTCAGAAGCTGCCCAAGCACCTTCGAGCGCGTGCACACCGCTTTCGTGTGCACGACGGACTGCTACTTTATAACGCAGTCGACGACAACGCGGATCGCGTTGTCGTGCTAAAAACCATGACCTGCGACTCAGGATCATGTACGAGTATCACGATGCCCCGACTGCGGGACATTTCGGACGTGAGAAGACTTACGTCCTTCTCGCGCGACTTCTACTGGCACCACCAGTATAAGTGGGTGCGCAAGTACATCCGTGCTTGCGAGGTATGCCAACGCGTAAAGCCTGCGCCATTCGAGCAGGCTCCACCAATCACTACCGACTCCGTCGGAGTGTTGGAAGTCCATGTCTTTGGACTTCATCTTTGGTCTTCCCCGGACAGCGGAGGGAACACCGGTGTTGTGGTCTTCGTAGACCGTTTCAGCAAGATGGTACATCTTGCTGCGGTGCCAACAGTGACCGCGAAGCAGGCCCGTCTGTTCGTCGACATGGTGTTCAAACACCATGGTGTGCCGACCGACATCGTGTCGGACAGAGACCCGCGCTTCACAGCGAACCTGTGGCAAAAGTGTTTACACTTCTTGGGAGCCAGCTTTCCATGTCGACAGCGGATCATACGCAGACGGACGGCCAAACCGAGCGCGTGAACCGCGTGCTCGTCGATTCTGAAGAGCTACGCTCACTCGTTCCAATACTGGAGCGAGTGTTTGTCGATGGCAGAATTCGCCATCAACTCGGTGCATGCCTCGACCGGGCATACACCGTTTTATGTGAATGCCATGCGGCATCCCCGTCGAGTTTACTCGGGTGGTAGCTCCACTTTAAGTGGGGAGGATCTACGACTGCAATACAGCAGCCGCAGAAACCGCTGACACTTGCACAGTGTCAGCTGCAACAATGGACAAACCATGAGTCTGCGCAGGGCGCAGACACCTGAACCACGCAGAGGCCGGGCCTCTGGCGGAGAGCGAGCTGAATAACTTCAGCTCGGATGCAATCAGTTCATCACCAAAGACAAGCCGTGATTCGGTTTGTCCAGACACAATAGCAGCTTCTGTTGATCAACAGAAGCTGAACGCAGACAATGCGGGCAGAGGCAACACAAATGAATTTAAAGTTGGTTCATTAGTTCTGTTAACAACACAAAACCTGCCTAGACATGCAGTTTCGGATTTCGGAGCAAGCAAGCTTGCTCCGCGCTTCATCGTGCCATTCACGGTGATGGCACGCCACGGTAACGCATACACGCAAGACATACCGTCTAGCATGCGCCTCCATCCGACCTTTTACGAAGGACGGCTGAAGCCATACAGCAAGAGCCATCTAGCTCGGCTGACCCGAAGCCTCGACAGGAGCCGAGGCAGAAGCGGAGGACGGCCTCGGCGACGAGCTCTCCAGCGCGCGGACGCGCTGGAGCAACCCTTCATCTGGGTCCCCAGCTCGACCTGGATATTCGAGGCGGTCTGCGAGACCGCCGCGACTTAACCTTCTGGTTCGCCAGCTCCTGTTTCAGGACGGCGAACTCAGCGCCTAAAGACGCTCCACGGCGGTCACCCGGTCGTGGAGAGGCGCATACTAATCAGCCAGGGCTGATCATACCCGGGCGTGTTCCACCCCGCCACCGCCGATCCGTGACGCCCGCGGCTCAGCCCGCTGGATTGTTGAGCGGATTGTTGACCATAGTATCCCGAAAACGAACCCTCGAGGGGCTCGTTTTCGTATTCGCTGGAGAGGATTTCCTCCCCATCAAGATACATGGGAGCCGCGGAACGTCTTGCTGGAGGACGTTCCGGAAATGGTGAGGGCGTACGAGGAGCAGTACGCGCTGGCGCAGCGGAAGTAACACGAGCGCTGCGATCATCGCTAGCGCCGAACCCTCACGTGCTAAGAACTTAGCACGGAGCTCTTTGAGACTCTCGGACACACGGAACGACGTGTACCCGTTCAGGTCGCGGTCGTTCAAGCGGACCGCGCCTGGAAGCACTTCGTGCACTGAAAGCCCTCGGGCACAGCGCACGGCACATTCGCCTCCTCCGCAGCAACGTGGAGTTGCTCCAACTTTCCACGCTTCGAGTACGTCTCGAAGCGATCACTGCTTAATCCGATCACGGTAAGCACTCGGCCTCTTGTTGAAGTTTTCAACAAAGGCGTTCCAGCTTTGACAAAGTGCCTGCCATTCGGGCACTTTGCTGCGAGAGGTCTTCTTGCTTTGAAACCATCGGAGCTCATGAAAGAGTCCGATGTAGTAATCGCGCCTTTGATGCGTTTCCGCATCAAAGTGCAGCTCGGCAACCACAGCGTCATCTTTGATGGCGCTGCATATACAACGGCACCTCATTCGAGGTACCGAGTTCCCATACCGGTCCGCGATCTCGGACGCGGACGGCATCCATGGATCGCGCGCTGCAGGCGCAGCGCGCGAGAGACGAGCTTTGACATCAAGCGCTGCAGCAGCAGCGCGGAGTGAGAGCCCCAGCGGAAGCGAGTGGGGTATCGCTCTCAGTACGCGAACGCTTCGAACTCGAAGCGTCCGATTCGTCCCCTTCACGCGGGCGAACGTTCTTGGTGTGGGGTCGAGCGATTCGCTCGACACTGAGTCTTTACGCTTTGAGGGCGAGTCCTCCTCGCCCTCCATGTCTTCATCGTCGTCGTCGAAGTCGACGACGTCACCTACTTCGCCTTCTGGCGTTCGAGTAGTCGTCGATGGAGAGATGACTCCCCATCGACTTTGCGGACTTCTTCTGAGGCGCGCTCATCGTTGAATGAGCGCGGATTTCTCTCAAACGCGGAGAATTGACGAATGGTCAATTCCAAAGATTGACGTGCGGGGACCCCGCGCGTCTAACCTTAAGGGGGGGGGATGGTGTAACGGGGTTACACGTACAAGTGGCTGCAAGCCACTTGTGAATTTAACAAATAGGTTATCTGTTAAACGTTTTGGATACTTCCTCACATTGGTGTAAGACACACCGATGGATACATTGAAGTGGACCACCACAGTGAGTGGTCCACACCTACCCAAAGATCCTATTCGTAGAAAGCAGCATCTTTCTACCAATCAGAGACATGCATATTAGCGGGGCTCTGACAGCCAGCCGCTGCCAACCCTTTCATAGATGATAAACAGTTTTTACCAGATTTTAGAGGAAGATCAATTTACAAACAATACCGTTCTCATTTTACCTCATCTAAGTCACTTGGAATCCTATCTTACTTGACTTATATTTGTGTATTCAAATATAATTAACCTAAGTAATTACTAAGTACTTACGCTTCCTCATACACGTTGCGCAACGTGTAAGCTAAAGTAGTGAGTCAAGTTAGACCCACTACAGCCTCCGTGGGAGCTGAGCGTGTTAGCATGGCATCCTGGGAAGCCCGAGCAGATATCGCAGCAGTCCTCGCTCTTGCTTGCAGGAGCATTGCCGATGTCGTTCCCAACGTAGTCAATGCCGTCGTCCACTCGGTCGCACCCGCCGAAGTCGTCCGCGTCGTCCGCGTCCAGAGGCTGCACCGTCGCCGAGTGGACGTATTCGTTTGTGACGATGGTACCACGGCCAGTCTTGAACCAGCACGTGCCGGCGTCTTCGCTACCGGTCCACGAGTAGGCCCTGCAGCCCACCGTGTTTTCGCACTCTCCACAACAGTCGTCTGGGGATGAGGAAGTCATGTTACCGAGGTCGTTGGCGATGTAGTTGAAGCCATACTCGACACTGGTGATTGGAAGTGACGACAGCTTGGGCTTGCGAGGCTACGAGCGACGTAGCAAGAGCGAGGGACGCGGGGGAGTGGACGTGCATGGTCGGTGGTGATGAAGGTCTTGGCCTTGACTTTCTTGGTGCTTCGAGAAGAAACTGGAAAATGAGCATGTCGATCAGCTCCAAGTAGCAACGGCGACGGCGCACCAGCAGTAGTGCTGGTGGTGGCGGAGGCGGCGGCATCAGCAGCGATGTAAGACGCTGGAACGTCGCCTTTTAACGGAAAATTAAAACGGATGCGTGTGCACCACCAGTGTAGTGGATGCCGAGGTTTGACAATCCCGGTTCCACCGAAGCTGACACAATAGGTGACCCGCATGTCTGTCTTTATTGACAAGAATGGGTTCACTGCTCAACAGGCCGAACAGACTGTCTGTGTCTCCTCCGGTATGCTTCCTGCATATTTTAGAACTTGTATGCCCAACTGCACATTTATCTGAACAGAGGCCAACGGCGACGACGAGCTGGTTACCATCAGACTTCGATCTCACTCCTCAATATTCTATCTATCGATCAATACACGCGGCATCAGTTCTCTGCGGGTTAGCCACCCGCATTGCCCTGTGTTGATTGAGCTTAACAACTTCAGACCCGGGACCCACTATAAAGAATTCTTTAGTAGAATTTCTCACGGCCCGCCATACGGTCCGACAAGATCAAGACCTTTCCTGTGGTGCGCTGTGAGCACCTGAAGACTCTCGCGCCGCCCGCGACAACTCTCGCTGGGCCAAGAGATGGAGAACAATGAAACGAAATCAAGTGGAGATGGAGCTCCTTCGGGTTCTGTCCAACTCTTCGCGCCGCTGCTTCCCCCAGTGATCCTCAGCATTTCACACGAGGCACTGGTGAAGTGGAAGCGAGAACGGCGCGAGTACGAGGCTAAATTGCGCTCGCGCTGCCGTGTTTCTGGCGAAGACTACGCTACAGTTGTTCAGTCTGTCCGCGATTCGTTCAACACCGACGTTCTGGACACGTTTTGCGAGATGTGGATGGAAACGGAGGCGACTAGCGTGACGATCGACAAGCTGATAGCGGAAATCGACAATATTATTGGTAACGTGAAGAAACACACACGTCCTGACATTAAGGAGCTTTTCGACCGTATATTGCAGATGAAAATGGCCAAAAGTGACGTGGCCGCCCGTGTTATGGACTATTTTGTGCAGTTCAAGAGGATCATTACTGAAAATGGTCTCTCCAGATGTTTTGATGGTGACGATGGCCAGCGCCAGAAGTGCAAGCTGTTGGTAGCATCGTTGCACCCCTCTGTTCTCAAGGGCGAGGTCAAGCAGGGCGTCCGCTACACGCACGAGCCTGCCGCAACGGACACCAAGTTGCTGTTTAAACTGATACTCGAGAGGGCCACGGAGCATGGCCGCCAATTTCATCGCGCGAAGAAAGCGAAGCGCGACCAAAATGGACGAGGAAAAATGGAGACGAAGTCCGTCCCGCCAGTTAAAATGCAGAAGACATGGTGTGGAAAGGCGACGCCTCAGCCTGGCATTATTGCTCGTGGCAAACCCAAGCCGGATGAGAAGCCACACTCCGCTAAGCAACCGTCTGTACCGCCGGCGCCATGTCCTAAATGCAAGGAGATGCACTGGCTGCGGGACTGTGAAAAAGCGAGCGAAGCTGAGAAGGCTGAGCTACGCAAAGATCTGCGTAAGGCACGGGAGAAGAAGCGAGCGCACATCAAGCGTCTCAGTCAGACCATGCCTGTCCCTGACCGCCGCGTGACTTTAAATGGGATGCTGGTGCTGCCGTACTGCCCTGACAGTGGTTCTGATTTCACTGTAATTGGTCGTTCGCATTGGGAAGAGCTCCGTGCCCTGGACCCCACCGTGGTAGCCAAACCGCTCGACGCTGCTGTCGAGAACCAAACGTTTGGATCATCGTGGGTGCACGCCAATCAACAGACAAGACTTCAAGTAATGATTCACACATCTGCCGGCCCTGTGCAGCCAATGGGTACGGTTGACGTTTTGATCATGGACGTCGATGACGATGAATTTATCGTTGGAAATGATTTACTGACCTCTCTGGGTATTGAAGTCGGGCGCCAGCTTGAGCAGCTGGCTGATCGTGGAAACGATGAAACTATTTGAGATCCAATTGATCTGGACGCTGACGAAATGCCTGTGAACATGGACGGCGCTGGGCCGAGTGGAGACGACGACGTTTTCGTTGCTGTGGAGCGATTAATTGAGAGCACAGTGACAAAATGAATTCCAAGGAACGTGTGGAGCAATTGCGCACCATTGCACATGCATACGACGTGTGGAGGCTCGGGCTTCGCGGTGACCCTCCTGCGGATGTGGAGCCGCTCGAGATCCGACTGCAGGATGGGGCTCACCCGTCAACGTGTAAGCCCCGCAAATATCCTCCTCACATACGCCAATTCCTTCACGAATTTAATGAACGTCTCGTTGATCTAGGACTTGTATACGAGAATCCAAAACGCCGCTGGGCGAGCCCCGCGTTTCCCGTCAAAACGTCTGCTGACTTTAACGACTTGCGCCAAACAATTGACTACCGGACAAGGAATGCACAGACTGAAGTGATGGCAGCGGTGATGTCTATTCTTTCGATCGTAATGGAAATACACGTGGAATGAATCACTTCGGGCTTTTGATTTGCTAAAGGGTTTGTGGCAGTTGCCTCTAGCTGAGATGTGCCAGGAATTTCTTTCGTACATGACCGACGAGAAGAATTTTACGCCTCGACGAGTGCCTCAAGGCTGTTGCGACGCAGCTCTCTTTTTCCAGAAAACAATGGAGGATTGATTTGCGAGTCTGCTCTACAAACACCTTTTTATCTGGATCGATGACTTGCTACTCTACGCTGCTGACATCGAGACATACCTCGAGAAACTAGCTGAGTTCTTCTCCCTGCTCAATCAGCTTGGACTGAAATTGAGTGTGAAGAAGTCTAGCCTGAACGAGACTGAGATAAAGTGGTGCGACCTGATCCTCAACAGCCAAGGTGTCCGACATGACTCAAACCGGATAAATACGTTACGATCAATTCCGTATCCTCGTACAGCAGCAGAACTCCAGCAATTTGTCTTCGCAGCCAACTGGATGCGTGAGACCCTGGTTGATTTTGCTCGTCACGTTGCACCGTTACAGAGACGAGTGAATCTCGCACTCAGCAACACTAAACGCTCGCGACGTGCAGCAGCTAGTATTGTTGTGGTGTTAGATGAGTGTGAGCGCCGAGCTTTTGACTCGGTGAAGGAAATGCTAGCAACATCGGCTACGCTAGATTTCCCTGATGACAGCGCCACAGCTTGTCTTTTTACTGATGCTCGGATGTTGTCCGGTCTCTAATTATCACAGAGGTAGCCGGTTTTCATCCTAAGCGGCCTGGTACAGAACAGCAGCACCGCCTCATCCAGTGTATGAGTGGAACATTTTCTGGAAGTCAACTAAATTGGACGGTGATAGAGAAAGAAGCCTTTCCAATAGTCATGGCTTGCGACAAGCTAGACTATCTCCTTTTGCGCCCGAAGCCATTCAGGATGTATTGCGATCATCGCAATCTTATTCACGTTTTTGCCCCGCACGAGAGCCTAAAGAAACACGTCAAAGGCAAGCTTTCGCGCTGGGCAATGAAGATAATGAACTTTCGATATACTGTAGAGCACGTGCCAGGACCAACAAATGTGTGGGCAGACATGATTTCTCGCTGTGCGGGAAAACACGTTCCAGCGTTGCTATCAAACGTATTAAAGTGGTGCGCCGCTGTGAACCTACTCGTAATCCTGTGCAAATAAGTGAACTGCGGCCTCTGGACGATGAACAGTTTATTTGGCCAACGTTCGCTGAGATTGCTGTCGTACAGGCTAATTTCACGGCACGCGAAGCTGCTCAGCAACGCGAATGTGTTTTAACTATCGACGATCGCGTTTGGATACCCGCAGAAGCCGATAATTTGGTGCAGCGCCTTTGCATTATCGCTCACTGTGGGCCACAAGGCCACCGTGGAAAACACGCTATGACCGCTCACCTGCGTAGAATTTTTTTCTATTGACCAGTTATCAGCAGCTCTACCCAAGCTTTTGAAGTAATGCCGTCTGTGTCTGCATTCCCATGGGGGACGATTATTCCGAGGCCATGGGTGAAGTGATCGACTGCAACACACGAAATGGCGTACTTCATTTCGATTTCCTTTACATAGGGGAAAGTTTTGGTTCCAGCAAGTATCTTTTGACTTTGAAAGATCACGCCACTCATTATTGCGAATTAATAGTTGCTGATACGCCCGATAGTGATGTGGTTGTCGAAGCGCTACTCGCTTGGTACTCTCGATTTGGCGTTCCTCCCGATTGCAGGGTACGCATTTTAAAAGCGCAGCGATCACAGAGCTGATGCGACGTTTGCGCACGCAGCAGATATTTACTCCAGCATATTGCCCCTGGATCAATGGTTTGGTTGAACGAATCAATAGGGACATTCTACAAGTTATCCGCACAATGATTCTATCGTACAAAATCAGCTACCGAGACTGGGTGTATCTCGTACCGATGGTACAATCGAACTTGATTCACACTGCTGTTCCCTCGCTCGCGAACCACACATCCATAGAGCTTTTCACAGGTTTGCAGTGTCCTTCACCGCTGATGGAATTCTATCTACCCGAAAAAGATGGGTTTCAAACTGTTCCTGTAAGTACTGAAATTGACGAATATCTGGCTAACTTACACAGCAGCATGGAATAAATGCACTGCAAAATGCACGACCAGAAACTCAAACAGCGATTGCTTGTCCAACAGCGATTGCTTATCCAAAAGCGGAGGCGCGGAGAATCACTTGTTAATTTGCCGAGGGTGGCTACGTTTTGCGCTCTCGTGTCGATGAGAAGCAAGGTAACAAACTGTTAGTGACGTGGACTGGACCATATCGTGTCGTTCGTGTCGATACACACTCGTTTCGCGTCCGACACCTCGTTACGGGTAGCGAGATGGATGTTCATGTCTCTCGGCTCAAGTTATATTCCGACGCCAGTCTGGAAGTGACCGATGAACTTCTTGAACATGTGGCAGCGCAAGGAATAATACTTGCCGTGAATGAACTCAAAACACATCGGTGGAATTCCGACATAAACGGTTTTGAAATATTGGTGGGGTGGAAAGGGCTTCAGTCGATCGAGGATTCGTTCGAGCCACTCCAGCACTTCGCTAAAGAAATTCGCGTCCTAGTGAACAACTATGTGGACCAAGCTCGTGACCAAAAGCTCACAGAACACTGGCAGAAACGGATTGAAGAAACTGCGGAATTGAATGTGGCGGCCCTGCCACCACAGGATGCTGCTGTCTCCGTCTTACCTGATACTGACAACCGACGTACTATTCATCGCCAACGACAGGGTAGCCAACAACGCCGTCGGCAAACTGCGAGGAGACCTCGAACGAGGGATCCCCAGAATGCTAACACCAGGAATGAATTGGCAAATGGCACGCCTGTGGGTGCTCGACTTAATGGGTCAGAAGTGACCGAGTCAATGGCTCTGGGTGCTTTTCCTGTTGAGGCTCATACGACCGAGGTGGTGTCTCTGGGTGCACCGGCTGACAGGCTTGAAGTGACCGAGGCTACACCTCTGGGTGCTCAGCCCTCAAGTTCGGATGTGACCGAGGATTTACGAACACTAACAAAGTTCCCAAATCGGCAAGCCATGGACGTGAACCGCCCGGTACACACATGACTTCAGTTCCCGCCTGGCCGCCAAACACGATCAATGACTGCTGCTGCTCAACAGCGAGCAACTATACCAGCCAACACTGGCAAGCAGCAAAATTGATTTTCCAACCATTCCAGTCGTGCTCCCAGAAACCATTCCAACGAAGCGGATGAGGTAAACGAGACCGACAGCGAAATTCGGGTCCCAGACTTACCCAGCCCATTATACACTACAAACAGAACGATTCTATTTATTTTAGGTGCATTGTTGAAACACAGCCATTCTAAGCAAGTCTGCAATACATGTGAGTTCTTCTTCAATGGGCCTACCCTCAGTCGATGAGACCGCTATTAGATTCACTACGAGAATATCATCTAGCATCGATGGCTTGAGGGAACTCCACGATTTACGCATTACGGTTCCCGCAGTGGTAAAATTGCATTCTACTTAGCTCCAACTTCAAGTCCTTCACATCCGACATACGGCGAAGGCTAGACAGTCTTGCAGCGTTGGCGTCGTCTCCCTTCGATGCCTGGATACCCCGGGAGCATGCAGCTTTCTCGCTCTCCATGGTGTCTGGGTTTCGGCGATGTCGATGCCTGAGTTGGGGCGATTAACGTTGTTGGCGTTGCTAGGGGCGCCCCTTGTGGCGGTAGTGCCACGGTGGTCACTTCACCTCGTCCAGTAATTGTGCCGTGGGTGCTAGCTAGATCGGGTAAGCGTTTTACCCGGGTTCGGGTACCCGATTGCGAGGCTGTTCGTCGAACAGCCCCCCCCCCCCCCCCCCTGTCTGTTTGTCTGTCTGTCCCTTCCTTCAGTGTTGATGTTTGCTAATTGAACTCCTAGCCACCTGCAGCAAACTACACGAATTATGTTCACCTGGGCCAAAACGTCCCCAGGACAGCCTTTCCCACTAACACCTAGCGAATCTAAGGCCGTCCTTTGGATATCTCGTTTTCGGTCACCTAGGCCCACCACGGCACTGGTCGTCAACCTTATGGCTCTCTGCACCCAGTCGAAGTCCACGCAAGAAACGGATGCTGGTGGCGCACACGCATCCGTTTTAATTTTCCGTTAAACGGCGACGATCGAGTGTCTTACATCGCTGCTGATGCCGCCGCCTCCGCCACCACCAGCACTACTGCTGGTGCGCCGTCGCCGTTGCTACTTGGAGCTGATCGACATGCTCATTTTCCAGTTTCTTCTCGAAGCACCAAGAAAGTCAAGGCCAAGACCTTCATCACCACCGACCATGCACGTCCACTCCCCCGCGTCCCTCGCTCTTGCTACGTCGCTCGTAGCCTCGCAAGCCCAAGCTGTCGTCACTTCCAATCACCAGTGTCGAGTATGGCTTCAACTACATCGCCAACGACCTCGGTAACATGACTTCCTCATCCCCAGACGACTGTTGTGGAGAGTGCGAAAACACGGTGGGCTGCAGGGCCTACTCGTGGACCGGTAGCGAAGACGCCGTCACGTGCTGGTTCAAGACTGGCCGTGGTACCATCGTCACAGACGAATACGTCCACTCGGCGACGGTGCAGCCTCTGGACGCGGACGACGCGGACGACTTCGGCGGGTGCGACCGAGTGGACGACGGCATTGACTACGTTGGGAACGACATCGGCAATGCTCCTGCAAGCAAGAGCGAGGACTGCTGCGATATCTGCTCGGGCTTCCCAGGATACCACGCGAACACGCTCAGCTCCCACGGTGGCGGCACTTGCAGATTGAAGAGCAGCAAGGGACTTATCGTCGCCAACCCCGATACGACCTCTGCGCAAGTGTATCTCGAGGCCGCTACGTGCGGCATCGAATACGGCGTCGACTACGTTGGCAACGATATTGGTTATGAGCGCTCGGAGAGGCCCGATGACTGTTGTGCTCTGTGCAGCGAGGTGGATGGCTGCCGAGCGTGGTCGTGGGTGTGGGTCGAAGGACAGAGGGGCACTTGCTACTTCAAAAACCGCAAGGACAGGGCGATCGCCAACGAGTGGGTCCACTCCGGGCAGGTGCGAGCGAACTCCGCGTCTCCGAGTTGTGCGCTCGAGCGGAACGTGGATTACGTCGGCAACGACATCGGCGAGGAGTGGAGTGACGATCCGTACGCGTACTGCTCCAAGTGCATGGCGACAGAGGGCTGCAACGCCTTCTCGTGGTCGGGTTACAATGGAGGCACTTGTTGGTTCAAGAGCGGCAAGGGCGACACGGTGGCCAGCGACGGCGTCCACTCGGCTCGTCTAGGCTGGTGGAGGATCGGTTGTACATCAGCGACTCTGTGAACGGGTTCTAGTATATGCTTCACACCTAGTAATATACGGTAAGATTCCCCGAGCTTAACTTTGCGCATTGTACGGCAGTGGATCAGCACAGACAATCTGGAGAATGCGTAGTGGGGGATACTGAACACGTTGTAGCAGTTGAATATTTCGTCTGAGTGTACTGGTACACTGGAAGGAATCCTACGACAACAAAATGAAACCAATGTAACTTGCGTCGGGCAACTATAACAGGCGCGAACGGTAAAAGGGCCAACTACGCGAAAGAAATGCTGCTTAGTGAACGCAACACTGGCACCAGGAATGTTCAAGGCATTGGGTGCGAGGGCCTTGATACGTCGGTAGACAAAACCGACTGCGTTGAAGCTTGCATTCTCAGCAGTATTCGCTTGGTCTTCCACACTTGTAGCTGCTGTTTGCCTGGAGGCCAGCCACCTACTCCGAGCACTATCTCATTTTCCAATTCGCCGTCCGAGAGACCAAGCATCTATTCTCTGTCCAAGCGTCCACTTCTGGCCATGCAAGTCCCCGCCTTGTTCGCGCTGGCTGCATTGTTGGCTTCATTCACGGTTGAAGCTGCGGTCACAAGCACGCACCAGTGCTACGTAGAGCCCGGCTTCGACTACGTCGATAACGACATTGGCAACGTGGCCTCGTCCACGGCAGATGGATGTTGCGCGAAATGCGAGGCGACCACCGGTTGCAAGGCCTACTCGTGGACCAACATGAACGGCGGCACCTGCTGGCTGAAGAGCGTGCGTGGCACCATCGTCGTGAACTCCACGGTCCAGTCGGCCACCATGCAGCCGCTAGGCGACCCCAACAACTTCGGAGGCTGCCAACTGGACAAGGGCATCGACTACGTGGGGAACGACATCGGCAACGTCCACATGCTCAAGCCCCTGAGCTGCTGCAGCGCTTGCTACTACTTCCCAGGGTGCCGCGCCTTCACTTTCACCACTTACAACGGCGGAACCTGCTGGCTCAAGAGCGCCAAGGGTCCGACCGTCGTGAACCCGGCGGCTCAGCCGTATCTGGAGGCGCCGTCGTGCGGCCTCGAGTACGGCGTCGACTACGTCGGCAACGACATCGGCAGTGCTGCTGCCAGCAAGCCGGGGGGTTGCTGAGACGTGTGCTCGAAAACGGCAGGCTGCCGCGCGTTCTCGTGGAACCAGGAGAACAGCGGCACCTGCTGGCTCAAGAACCGCAAGGACGGCACTGTCCTCAAGGCGGGTGTCACCTCCGCCCAGGTGAAGGCCAACCCGGCGTCACCCAGCTGTGCGCTGGAGCTGAACGTGGACTACGTCGGCAACGACATCGGTAACGCTACCAGCGCCGACCCGTACGCCTGCTGCTCCAAGTGCATGACCAAGAGCGGCTGCAACGCCTTCTCGTGGTGGGACTACCTAGGCGGAATGTGCTGGTTCAAGAGCGCCAATGGCGCCACCGCGGACAAATCTGGCGTCAAGTCGGCCATCTGATCGAACTACTCTTCGAAGTTGCACTCGGTCCGTATGACCTGGAGTCTGCCCTAGGATGGAAAAGGAAAAGTAAGATTGAATTGCTATCACTACAGCTCCTGAGCTTTAACGATTCTTAAGCGGGTTTGAGCCGCTTCCCAAGTAAAAGACCCGCATGTCTTGATCTCACTATGCTCATCACAGCTCTGCTAAACTGTCGGGTCTCCACGTAGTCACACGGCAACATAGTCACGGTCGCCGTGTCTGCATCGGAATTCCAACACGCCTCCCTCGAAGCGTCAACTTCGACTAATCCACATCTCCGATGCCAGCGAGTGCCAGCATCCGCTTGAGACGTAACTTGTCGAGCGGCTTCGTAAACGCGTCTGCCGGATTCACAGCACCGCACACCTTGTGTAGGCCAATCATACCCTTCTCAACTTGCTCGCGCACGTAGTGCCATCGTAGTTCGGTATGATGAGTTCGTCGACTGTAAGTGGGGTTGGTTGCCATCACATGTGCTCCTTGATTGTCTATTCCAATGCGTAGTTTCATATCCTGCTGCGGAATGACCTCCTGCGAAATGTTACTCTCTGAACCTGCCTCCATTGCAGCTTCACATGCGGTCACATACTCGGCCTCAGCTGTAGACAACGCTACTATAGTCTGACGTTTTGACATCCAAGACACCGCCCCACCAGCCAGAGTGAACACATATCCAGTGGTACTCTTGCGTGTTTCGGGATCATTTCCCCGATCACTGTCGCAGTAACCATCGAGCACTACACTCTTCGACTCTGTTGTCTGTCGTGAATACGTAATTCCATAGTTCTCCGTTCCTGCGAGATACCGCAGTACTCGTTTGAATACACCCACATGCTTGTGAGAAGGCATTGCCACGAAGCAGCTTAGTTGGCTCAGTGCAAATGCGAGATCTGGTCGCGTACTCGTCGCCAGGTACATCAGCATACCTATGGCTTCACGGTAGGGAAAGCTAGTGTCGCTATCCTCGTTCTCACCGAGGGGTTCACAGCGAGCATTCACCTCCATCGGGTTCCCAACCGGATGGGCCTCTCCGTAACCAAACTTCTCCACAATCTCGTGTGCGTACTTACGTTACCGAATGACGATGCAGTCATCGGTTTTCTCCACCTCCACACCAAGGTAATGCTTTAACAAGCCCTGGTCCTTGATGCCGTACTCCTTGTCCAAGTCCTCGAACAACTTGTTCTTCTCCGCTTCATCGTTGGTCGCCACCAAGATGTCATCTACGTAGACTACTACAAGCATAGTCATGTCACCCTCGAGACGGAAATACAAGCAAGGTTCAGTCATTGACCGCTGATAACCATGGCCCAGCATCCACTGGTTCAGCTCCGAATTCCATTCTCGTCCTGACTTTTTCAAACCATACAATGTTTTCTTCACTACGTAGATGTGTCCTTCGACTTCACAAGGGAATCCTTCGATCGAACTCACGTACTGCTTGATTCCTAGGTCTGCGTTTAGATACGCCGTGTTGATATCTCCACCAAATAATTTCAGCTCCAGCTCAGCAGGTAGTCCAACCATTAGTCGGAATGATGACATCCGTGCCACCGGTGAAAACGTGTCATGAAAGTCGATTCCGGGGCGTTGATAGTTCCCAAGTGCTACAAGTCTCGCTTTAAAGCGTATCACATAGCCTTGGTTATCCGTCTTGGCATCATACACCCACTTAGTCTTAATCGGCTTTACATCCTCAGGAACATCCTCGTACATAATTTCCTCCAGGACGTGGCGAGCTTTCGATGCTGCCATCTCTTCCGACTCTACATTCATTACATAGTTATTGAAGTAGGCAGGCCGCTTGCGCTCGTGATATTCACGGAGCCCTGTGCGGGTGCGTTTCGGCTCTTGCTTAGCCGCACTCAGCGCCACGCGATTCTCCTCAGATGGAGTCTCATCACGTCGATGCTTCCCTATAATTTCTCCACACACACTTGCCACGACAGTCTCATCGTCATCTTCATCTGCAGGTTCCTCATCTTCCAGAACGATCTCAGCGTCATCAGCTGCAGTGCCACATACACTCACAACCGATTCACTTCCATCACATCGTTCTGACTTTGAACATACAGTTTCATTTTCATCTCCATTCTGTAACACAGGCAGTAGCGGTTGATCTGGCTTCATCTCCATCGAACGTTCACGTCTCGTTGAGGTGCTAGCCGGTAGACTCGGGCCCTCGTCTTGTGCTTCGGCTTCAGGTAGTTCATCACTCCGATGATCCGCAGATACCTGTTGCCGTTCCGTTTACAAACTCGAGATTTCGGCCGTGCTGCATACCATCGTCTCCTCACTCGGCAATGCGACAGTGATACAACCCAGATCTGCTGTGCTCGCCTTGCGCGAGGTCGCTCGCATTTTGCTGAGCTCGACGTGTCGCTGTGCAGAGCAACTCGGAGCTGCGCTTGGAGCTGCGCACGCCTCGCCTCCCACGAGGTCCATAGTCAAACTGACCATGGTCTCGTTCACCACAGTAGCAGCGACAGTGTCATCATCATTAAA
The DNA here is from genome assembly GCF_018691715.1 of Phytophthora cinnamomi. Classification (NCBI taxonomy): domain Eukaryota; phylum Oomycota; class Peronosporomycetes; order Peronosporales; family Peronosporaceae; genus Phytophthora; species Phytophthora cinnamomi. The sequence goes on from NW_027151018.1 coordinate 17,019, forward strand.
CAACGTCATGGTAGGTGCCTCAAGCGTCGAGTCGGCCTCACTCGGGTTGGGCGTCTCCGCGGCACGCGCGAAGTGCAGAGACTCCAAGTCTTCGTTTTCCAACGATACTCCGTATCGGTCTCGGTACACCACGTCTTCGGTAACACAAAATCCGATACAAACTTTGCAGTTCGATTCTCAGGGAAGTAGACCTTGCATCCTACTACATCCTCCGCATAACCTAAAACGAAACCCAGTGTTGCGTTATCATGATGCTTCTTCCGCCCTGGAGTGACTGGCACGTGGACGTACGCGAGGGCTCCAAACTTGCGGATATGATGCAGATCAGGTTTCACAGCAAACATCATCTCGTAGGGAATACCCTGTGTACCCTTGTTATATGTGCGGTTCTTAATGTACACTGCATTCCGTAGCGCTTCAGGCCACAAGCTCCGTGAAAAACCAGCCTCATGCATGGTTGCTTTCGTCATCTCAACCAGACTGATGGGTGCGCTCGTGTAACGGGATTACACGCACAAGTGGCTGCAAGCCACTTGTGAATTTAACGGATAGGTTATCTGTTAAAAGTTTTAGATACTTCCTCACTTTGGTGTAAGACACCAATGGATACATTGCAGTGGGCCACCACAATGAGTGGTCCACACATACACAAAGATCCTATTGGTAGAAAGCAGCATCTTTCTACCAATCAAAGACATGCATATTAGCGGGGCTCTGACAGCCAGCCGCTGCCAACCTTTCATAGATGATAAACAGTTTTTAGCAGATTTTACAGGAAGATCAATTTACAAACAATACAGTTCTCATTTTACCTAATCTAAGTCACTTGGAATCCTATCTTACTTAACTTATATTTGTGTATTCAAATATAATTAACCTACTTACGTTTCCTCATACACGTTGCGCAACGTGTAAGCTAAAGTAGTGAGTCAAGTTAGACCCACCACACCTGGTAGCACTTTGTAGTCCGTCCAACGACCGACTGCTTGACGTTCGTACGCGGTGTACGAACGCGGAGCCGAGAACCACATGAGCACGGAGGTGCCCATGGAGAGCTCCAACACGCCTGCAACGCATGTTGCACGCGCTGACTGCCCCCACCTGTCTGACCCAGAGTGGGAGGCCCTCCAACGACTGTCAACAGTCATTGGAGAAGCGGCGATAGCTACGATGCTGCGTACGCTATCGCCGACGGAGCAACATGGTGTTGCTCTGGGGTTCATCGTGAAGGAGCAGCGCGATGCTGCTTCCTCAGTGACGGCGTCGTCAGGGACGACACCGCGTGCTCAACCATTAAAGTTGAGCGTAAGTAATTACGTGGGAAGAGAGGGCGAGCCTCTCCTCCGATGGCTTGTCGAGATCGACACAGCCATAGCGGCTCGACGCATCGTCGACCCGCTGTCGAAGGTCGCGTTCGCCATGTCCTGCCTTGGCGGACGCGCAAGGAGTTGGGAGTATGGACGCCGACTCTCCGATCCTACGTGCTTCAGCACGTACGAAGTGTTCAAAGAGGAGCTCAAACAAGCGTTTGAGCCCCCGCAAAACGAGTTCCGGTCGAGGGCGGAGTTCCTCGACCTTCAGCAGGGTAAGCATGACGTCCATGCTTACGCGCAGCGCGCACGATATTTGGTATCAAATATCGTGACTAACCCGATTGACGAGGCGACCAAGGTCGTCACGTTCATGAAAGGACTTAGAGATGGGCCTGTGAAGACCTATCTCTTCCGAGAGTACCAGAGTACTCTCGAAGCTGCGATTACTCTTGCCATGCAAGAAGAGTTTAGCCTGCGGCAGGCTAAACTGCACGTGAACGTGCCGAGGCCGCAACCGCGCCCGGTAGCGAAGCCGGGAGGTTCAGAACCAATGGACCTCTCGAATGCAACAACTGCTGGTTACCAGCAGCAGGGAGGTAACGTGCGATGCTTCCGTTGCGGAAGGATCGGTCACTTTGCACGGTAGTGCACAGCTGCCATGCCCCCTGGAGGTGGCCGTCGTGGCGATGCTAGGCATCGCCGTGGACCAACAAAAAACGCGAACATCCAGTAGGCGCGGGGCGCCCTACTGGTAATGCAGTCGCGCGTGCCGACATCGGGCACACGACACTGAGGACTGCAGCCCCCGGTGAGACCAGCTCTCACTGCAAGAAACAAGATGACAGGCCAAACCTAGTCATCTTGAAGGTTTACTCGAAGAGAGCGAGTGACTCTCTTCGAGCTTTGGTAGATTCAGGCGCGTCGAGCAACTTTGTTCGACTACGAAGCCTGCCGAGACTTGACTTCGAGGAGGTAGATACACCTCGAAGTCTTCTGGAGGTACGACTGGCAACAGGTGCCATCGTAAAGACCGAGAAGCGCGTCGTGAACGTGCGCTTCTCGTACAAACAATGGATGTTTGTCGAACACTTTATCGTCCTGGACCTGGACGATAAGTTCGACGTAGTAATGGGCATGCCGTGGCTTACACGGCATGATCCGGTGATAGACTGGAAGAAGCGCACGCTCGTGCGCTTCGGACGCGACAGCGGAACAGAGAGCGATGGCCCTGTTATCGCAGAGCACGCACCAGCAGGTGCGCGCGGCTCACCAGTCGAAACAGCGCTTTATGCTGCTGTCCCGGAGTGCCCAAGAAGTGCGCGAGGGCGCGCACAAGTGAGACCCACGTCGGCAATGCTGCCGACATCGGAAGAAAAAGATGTGTTGGTTCCGGGAACCAACACCCACGTTCAAGCGTGTAAGGGACAGTCCCTGACCCGAAGCGGTCAGGTCGACAACGACGCGTCGGCTCCGGGAGCCGACGCACCCTCGGTCATGAAGGGCTCCGCCAATGAATGGCGTCGAGGTGACGAAGGCGTGTCAACTCCGGGAGTTGACGCTGCAAACAGTGCGGACGGTTGCAAACGTACCGCACTGACGCAATTTGCATGCTGTCGTGCAGCCGGGCTGCACGACGAAGCGCCATGCGATCAAGCCGGGCTTGATATCGCGCGCCCGCAGACAGGGTCTGCCGGCGAAGGGACACATTACCGTGCAGCCGGGCTGCACGAAGGAAAATGCGGTCAAGCCGGGCTGGATACCGCGCGCCCGCGGACAGGGTTCGCCGGCGAACAACTGTCCATGGCCGGGCCTGGACCAGAAGAACAAATGTGCGGAGCCGGGCTCCGCACAACAAGAAGACGGCGCAAGCGGAAAACGCTGCGCAAGTCTCGGTCCGGGACCGAGACGCAACAAGAGCAGTCTGCTGGGCAGACTGCGGCGGTGACACCGAATGTCAAGACGCTAAGCGTCTTGACGCGCACCGATACTGGATTCCAGTATCGTGACATGGAACTCGCTAGTCCTCCGACGACGGCGTCGGAGTTGACTTCGCTTCCAGCCATGAGCTGGAAGCGCTTCACGCGCGACTTGCACGATGGACGCATCGAGCAAGTCTGCGTTCTTTCGGACAGCGAAAGAACGGCGAGCGAGAGCGAAGAGCTGAGGCAGCTCTTCATGGGAAGTACCACTGAGAGTGAAAATACTCTCAGTGCGAAGACGAAGCGAGAGCGCTTCGAGGAACAAGGTTGGGACTCGCTGAAGTCGAGTCCCTATTACGAATTGTTGAGGGGAGTACAAAGACGTACTCCCGGAAGACATTCCTGCGGAGCTTCCGCAGGATAAGGGCATTCAGCACGAGATTGATCTCGTGCCGGGCACGAAGTACTGTGTCACGCGGCAGTGGCCACTGCCGCGAGAGCAAAGTGAAAGCGATCGACGACTTCTTTGAAAGTCGTCGTAAAACAGGACAAGTGCGGGAATCAAAGTCCCCGCACAGTGCTCCGACGTTCTGTGTCAAGAAGCCACAGGGCGGATGGCGCATCGTTCATGCCTACAACAAGCTGAACGATGCGACGGTACCGGCGCAGACGCCGATACCGCGAAAAGATGTTATCATCGATTCGATGGCCGGGAGCACCGTTTACAGTGCTCTCGACTTGCGAGATGGATTCTACCAAATCCTAATGCGTGAGAGCGATATCCCTCTCGCGGCAGTGAGCACACCAAGCGGCATGCTCTGGGAATGGCTAGTAATGCCGCAGGGGCTTAAGAACGCCCCTGCGACTTTCAACAGGTGCGTGACGCACTTGTTGCGCTCGGTACGCGACTTCGCACCGAGCTACTTCGATGATGTATTCATCCACAGCCGGGCTGTGGACGGAAAGACCGACGTAGAGATGCACAGGGTGCATCTCCGGAAACTACTTGAGCTGATGCGCAAGCATGAGCTCTACGCGACCTGAAGAAGTGTATCTTCGGGGCAAGCGTAAGCTCTACGCAACCTGAAGAAGTGTATCTTCGGGGCAAGCGAGATACCCGTCCTCGGGTGTCTCGTAGGGAAGAATGGTGTTCGCCCTGACCCGGAAAAGGTCAGAGTGATCAATGAATGGCCAACGCCTTCAAGTGTCAAGGAACTGAGGCAGTTCCTTGGCAGCCACGTACTTGTGCAAGTACGTGGAGGATTATGCGGGCAAGATCCGCCCGCTGTCACAGCTTCTTAAGAAAGAAGCTGTGTGGAATTGGACACCCGATTGCCAAAAGGCATTCGATGCAGTCAAGCGGGGCTTGACTGAGGCGCCGATCTTGGCAGTGGCTGACCAAGATCGCCCATTTCACGTAGTGTGTGACGCATCCGATTTCGCGATCGGATGCGCGTTAATGCAGCACGATCACGAGGGCCGTGATCGTGTCGTCTATTACCAATCGCGTCAGCTGAAGCCAGCTGAGCGCAACTATCCGGTGCATGACAAGGAACTCCTTGCCATGAAGTATGCACTCGCAAAGTTCCGAGTGTATTTGCTTGGAAGTAGACCATTTGTGGTCTACACCGACCATGCTTCACTGCGCACCGCAGTGAAGTCGCCACATTTCACAAAGAATGGCGAGATGGCTCTCATTCTTTGCGGAGTATAACTTCCGGGTCGAATACAAACCCGGAAGATTGAACGTGGTGGCCGACGCGTTATCACGTCGGCCAGACTATGCAGAAGCTGTTGACGTCAATGCCATTGACGCCATGCGATCGAGCAAACCCACATCATCTCTGTTGGATGATGTGAAGGCCGCGTTCGCGCACGACGCGGACGCGAAGCTCTTGCTGGCCTATGGCACAGCGCCTTCTGACAAGTCCCGTCAGAAGCTGCCCAAGCACCTTCGAGCGCGTGCACACCGCTTTCGTGTGCACGAAGGACTGCTACTTTACAACGCAGTCGACGACAACGCGGATCGCGTTGTCGTGCCAAATGACCATGACCTGCGACTCAGGATCATGTACGAGTATCACGATGCCCCGACTGCGGGACATCTCGGACGTGAGAAGACTTACGTCCTTCTCACGCGCGACTTCTACTGGCACCACCAGTATAAGTGGGTGCGCAAGTACATCCGTGCTTGCGAGGTATGCCAACGCGTGAAGCCTGCGCCATTCGCGCAGGCTTCACTGAAATCACTACCGACTCCGTCGGAGTGTTGGAAGTCCATGTCTTTGGACTTCATCTTTGGTCTTCCCCCGGATAGCGGAGGGAACACCGGTGTTGTGGTCTTTGTAGACCGTTTCAGCAAGATGGTACATCTTGCTGCGGTGCCGGCAGAAGTGACCGCGAAGCAGACGGCCCGTCTGCTCGTCGACATGGTGTTCAAACACCATGGCATGCCGTCCGACATCGTGTCGGACAGAGACCCGCGCTTCACAGCGCACCTGTGGCAAGAAGTGTTTACACTTCTTGGGAGCCAGCTTTCCATGTCGACTGCGGATCATCCGCAGACGGACGGTCAAACCGAGCGCGTGAATTGCGTGCTCGTCGATATGTTGAAGAGCTACGCTCACTCGTTCCAATACTGGAGCGAGTGCTTATCGATGGCAGAGTTTGCCATCAACACCTATGTGCATGCCTCGACCGGGCATACACCGTTCTACGTGAATGCCATGCGGCATCCACGCCTACCGAGTTTACTCGGAGTGGTGGCTCCCACTTTAAGTGGGGGAGGTTCTACGACTGCAACAGAGCAGCCGCAGAAAGCCGCTGACACATGCACAGTGTCAGCCGCGACAACAAGGAACAAGACAACCAAAGGTCAGCGCAGGGCGCCGACCCCCAGAACAAGGAAAACGAGTCTGTGCAGAGCACAGACTCCACAAGGAACAAGGACCACGGGTCTGCGCAGGGCGCAGACACCGTGAAGAACCACGCAGAGGAGAGCGAGCTGAATGACTTCAACTCGAATGCGATTGACTTTATTAATTGTAGACAAGCCGTAAGTCGGCTTGTTCAGGATGCAATAGCAGCTTCTGTTGATCAACAGAAGCTGAACGCAGACAATGCGGGCAGAGGCAACACAAATGAATTTAAAGTTGGTTCATTAGTTTTGTTAGCTACACAAAACCTGCCTAGACATGCAGTTTCGGATTTCGGAGCAAGCAAGCTTGCTCCGCGCTTCATCGGGCCGTTCACTGTGTTGGCACGGCACGGCAACGCATACACGCTAGACATACCGTCTAGCATGCGCCTCCATCCGACCTTTTACGTCGGACGGCTGAAGCCATACCGGCAGCACGAGCCATCTAGCTCGGCTGACCCGAAGCCTCGGCAGGAGCCGAGGCAGAAGCGGAGGACTTGGCCTCGGCGACGAGCAGCCTCTCCTCCAGCGCGCGGACGCGCTGGAGCAACCCCTTCATCTGGGTCCCCAACTCGACCTGGATATTCGAGGCGGTCTGCGAGACCGCCGCGACTTGGGCCTTCTGGTTCGCCAGCTCCTGCTTCAGGGCGGCGAACTCAGCGCCCTGTAGACGCTCCACGACGGTCACCCGGTCGTGGAGAGGCGCATACTGATCAGCCCGGGGCTGATCATACCTGGGGCGTGTTCCCACCCCTGCCACCGCCGATCCGTGACGCCCGCGGCTCAACCCGCTGGATTGTTGAGCGGATTGTTGACCATAGTATCCCGAAAACGAACCCTCAAGGGGCTCGTTTTCGTATTCGTCGGAGAGGATTTCCTCCCCATCGAGATACATGGGAGCCGCGGAACGTCTTGCTGGAGGACGTTCCGGAAATGGTGAGGGCGTACGAGGAGCAGTACGCGCTGGCGCAGCGGAAGTAGTGGGAGCGCTGCGGTCATCGCTAGCGCCCGAACCCTCACGTGCTAAGAACTTAGCACGGAGCTCTTTGAGACTCTCGGGCACACGGAACGACGTGTGCCCGTTCAGGTCGCGGTCGCTCAAGCGGACCGCGCCTGGAAAGCACTTCGTGCACTGAAAGCCCTCGGGCACAGCGGACGGCACATTTGCCTCCTCAGCAACAACATGAAGTTGCTCCAGCTTTCCACGCTTCGAGTACGTCTCGAAGCGATCACGCGCTTGCTTAATCCGATCACGGTAAGCACTCGGCCTCTTGTTGAAGTTCTCAACAAAGGCGTTCCAACTTTGACAAAGTGCCTGCCATTCGGGCACTTTGCTGCGAGAAGAGGTCTTCTTGCTTTGAAACCATCGGAGCTCATGAAAGAGTCCGATGTAGTAATCGCGCCTTTGATGCGTTTCCGCATCAAAGGCACGCAGCTCGGCAGCCACAGCGTCATCTTTGATGGCGCTGCATACATACAACGGCACCTCATTCGGAGGTACCGAGTTCCCAAACCGATCCGCGATCTCGGACGCGGACGGCATCCATGGATCGCGCGCTGCAGGCGCAGCGCGCGGAGAGCCTTGAGCTTTGACATCAAGCGCTGCAGCAGCAGCGCGCGGAGTACTGAGAGCCCCAGCGGAAGCGAGTGGGGTATCGCTCTCAGTACGCGAACGCTTCGAACTCGAAGCGTCCGATTCGTCCCCTTCACGCGGGCGAACGTTCTTGGTGTGGGGGTCGAGCGATTCGCTCGACACTGAGTCTTTACGCTTTGAGGGCGAGTCATCCTCGTCCTCCATATCTTCATCGTCGTCGTCGAAGTCGACGACGTCGCCGTACTTCGCCTTCTGGCGTTCGAAGTAGTCGTCGATGGAGAGATGACTCCCCACCGACTTCGAGGTCTTCTTCTGAGGCGCGCTCATCGTTGAATGAGCGCGGATTTCTTCTCCAAACGCGGAGAATTGACGAATGGTCAATTCCAAAGATTGACGTGCGGAGACCCCGTGCGTCTAACCTTAAGGGGGGGATGGTGTAACGGGGTTACACGTACAAGTGGCTGCAAGCCACTTGTGAATTTAACAGATAGTTATCTGTTAAACGTTTTGGATACTTCCTCACATTGGTGTAAGACACACCGATGGATACATTGAAGTGGACCACCACAGTGAGTGGTCCACACATACCCAAAAGATCCTATTGGTAGAAAGCAGCATCTTTCTACCAATTAGAGACATGCATATTAGCGGGGCTCTGACAGCCAGCCGCTGCCAACCCTTTCATAGATGATAAACAGTTTTTAGCAGATTTTAGAGGAAGATCAATTTACAAACAATACAGTTCTCATTTTACCTCAAACTAGCTACTTGGAGTCTTGTCTAAAGTTAACTTATATTTGTGTATTCAAATATAATTAACCTACTTACGCTTCCTCATGCACGTTGCGCGACGTGTAAGCTAAAGTAGTGAGTCAAGTAAGACCCACTACATCCGACGTTCTGTGTCAAGAAGCCACAGGGCGGATGGCGCATCGTTCATGCCTACAACAAGCTGAACGATGCGACGGTACCGGCGCAGACGCCGATACCGCGAAAAGATGTTATCATCGATTCGATGGCCGGGAGCACCGTTTACAGTGCTCTCGACTTGCGAGATGGATTCTACCAAATCCTAATGCGTGAGAGCGATATCCCTCTCGCGGCAGTGAGCACACCAAGCGGCATGCTCTGGGAATGGCTAGTAATGCCACAGGGGCTTAAGAACGCCCCTGCGACTTTCAACAGGTGCGTGACGCACTTGTTGCGCTCGGTACGCGACTTCGCACCGAGCTACTTCGATGATGTATTCATCCACAGCCGGGCTGTGGACGGAAAGACCGACGTAGAGATGCACAGGGTGCATCTCCGGAAACTACTTGAGCTGATGCGAAAGCATAAGCTCTACGCGAACCTGAAGAAGTGTATCTTCAGGGCGAGCGAGATACCTGTCCTCGGGTGTCTCGTAGGAACGAATGGTGTTCGCCCTGACCCGGAAAAGGTCAGAGTGATCAATGAATGGCCAACGCCTTCAAGTGTCAAGGAACTGAGGCAGTTCCTTGGCTTGGCCACGTACTTGTGCAAGTACGTGGAGGATTATGCGGGCAAGATCCGCCCGCTGTCACAACTTCTTAAGTAAGAAGCTGTGTGGAATTGGACACCCGATTGCCAAAGTCATTCGATGCAGTCAAGCGGGGCTTGACTGAGGCGCCGATCTTGGCAGTGGCTGACCAAGATCGCCCATTTCACGTAGTGTGTGACGCATCCGATTTCGCGATCGGATGCGCGTTAATGCAGCACAATCACGAGGGCCGTGATCGTGTCGTCTACTACCAATCGCGTCAGCTGAAGCCAGCTGAGCGCAACTATCCGGTGCATGACAAGGAACTCCTTGCTATGAAGTATGCACTCGCAAAGTTCCGAGTGTACTTGCTTGGGAGTAGACCATTTGTGGTCTACACCGACCATGCTTCACTGCGCACCGCAGTGAAGTCGCCACACATTTCACAAAGAATGGCGAGATGGCTCTCATTCTTTGCGGAGTATAACTTCCGGGTCGAATACAAACCCGGAAGATTAAACGTGGTGGCCGACGCGTTATCACGTCGGCCGGACTATGCAGAAGCTGTTGACGTCAATGCCATTGACGCCATACGATCGAGCAAACCCACATCATCTCTGTTGGATGATGTGAAGGCCGCGTTCGCGCACGACGCGGACGCGAAGCTCTTGCTGGCCTATGGCACAGCACCTTCTGACAAGTCCCGTCAGAAGCTGCCCAAGCACCTTCGAGCGCGTGCACACCGCTTTCGTGTGCACGAAGGACTGCTACTCTACAACGCAGTCGACGACAACGCGGATCGCGTTGTCGTGCCAAATGACCATGACCTGCGACTCAGGATCATGTACGAGTATCACGATGCCCCGACTGCGGGACATCTCGGACGTGAGAAGACTTACGTCCTTCTCACGCGCGACTTCTACTGGCACCACCAGTATAGTGGGTGCGTAAGTACATCCGTGCTTGCGAGGTATGCTAACGCGTGAAGCCTGCGCCATTCGCGCAGGCTTCACTGTAATCACTACCGACTCCGTCGGAGTGTTGGAAGTCCATGTCTTTGGACTTCATCTTTGGTCTTCCCCGGATAGCGGAGGGAACACCGGTGTTGTGGTCTTTGTAGACCGTTTCAGCAAGATGGTACATCTTGCTGCGGTGCCAGCAGAGGTGACCGCGAAGCAGACGGCCCGTCTGCTCGTCGACATGGTGTTCAAACACCATGGCATGCCGTCCGACATCGTGTCGGACAGAGACCCGCGCTTCACAGCGCACCTGTGGCAAGAAGTGTTTACACTTCTTGGGAGCCAGCTTTCCATGTCGACTGCGGATCATCCGCAGACGGACGGTCAAACCGAGCGCGTGAATCGCGTGCTCGTCGATATGTTGAAGAGCTACGCTCACTCGTTCCAATACTGGAGCGAGTGCTTATCGATGGCAGAGTTTGCCATCAACAACTATGTGCATGCCTCGACCGGGCATACACCGTTCTACGTGAATGCCATGCGGCATCCACGCCTACCGAGTTTACTCGGAGTGGTGGCTCCCACTTTAAGTGGGGGAGGTTCTACGACTGCAATACAGCAGCCGCAGAAAACCGCTGACACTTGCACAGTGTCAGCTGCAACAATGGACAAACCACATGAGTCTGCGCAGGGCGCAGACACCGCAAAGAACCACGCAGAGGCCGGGCCTCTAGCGGAGAGCCAGCTGAATGACTTCAACTCGAATGCGATTGACTTTATTAATTGTAGACAAGCCGTAAGTCGGTTTGTTCAGGATGCAATAGCAGCTTCTGTTGATCAACAGAAGCTGAACGCAGACAATGCGGGCAGAGGCAACACAAATGAATTTAAAGTTGGTTCATTAGTTTTGTTAGCTACACAAAACCTGCCTAGACATGCAGTTTCGGATTTCGGAGCAAGCAAGCTTGCTCCGCGCTTCATCGGTCCGTTCACTGTGTTGGCACGTCACGGCAACGCATACCCGCTAGACATACCGTCTAGCATGCGCCTCCATCCGACCTTTTACGTCGGACGGCTGAAGCCATACCGGCAGCACGAGCCATCTAGCTCGGCTGACCCGAAGCCTCGGCAGGAGCCGAGGCAGAAGCGGAGGACTTGGCCTCGGCGACGAGCAACCTCTCCTCCAGCGCGCGAACGCGCTGGAGCAACCCCTTCATCTGGGTCCCCAACTCGACCTGGATATTCGAGGCGGTCTGCGAGACCGCCGCGACCTGGGCCCTCTGGTTCGCCAGCTCCTGCTTCAGGGCGGCGAACTCAGCGCCCTGTAGACGCTCCACGACGGTCACCCGGTCGTGGAGAGGCGCATACTGATCAGCCCGGGGCTGATCATACCTGGGGCGTGTTCCCACCCCTGCCACCGCCGATCCGTGACGCCCGCGGCTCAACCCGCCGGATTGTTGAGCGGATTGTTGACCATAGTATCCCGAAAACGAACCCTCAAGGGGCTCGTTTTCGTATTCGTTGGAGAGGATTTCCTCCCCATCGAGATACATGGGAGCCGCGGAACGTCTTGCTGGAGGACGTTCCGGAAATGGTGAGGGCGTACGAGGAGCAGTACGCGCTGGCGCAGCGGAAGTAGTGGGAGCGCTGCGGTCATCGCTAGCGCCCGAACCCTCACGTGCTAAGAACTTAGCACGGAGCTCTTTGAGACTCTCGGGCACACGGAACGACGTGTACCCGTTCAGGTCGCGGTCGCTCAAGCGGACCGCGCCTGGAAAGCACTTCGTGCACTGAAAGCCCTCGGGCACAGCGGACGGCACATTTGCCTCCTCAGCAACAACATGAAGTTGCTCCAGCTTTCCACGCTTCGAGTACGTCTCGAAGCGATCACGCGCTTGCTTAATCCGATCACGGTAAGCACTCGGCCTCTTGTTGAAGTTCTCAACAAAGGCGTTCCAACTTTGACAAAGTGCCTGCCATTCGGGCACTTTGCTGCGAGAAGAGGTCTTCTTGCTTTGAAACCATCGGAGCTCATGAAAGAGTCCGATGTAGTAATCGCGCCTTTGATGCGTTTCCGCATCAAAGGCACGCAGCTCGGCAGCCACAGCGTCATCTTTGATGGCGCTGCATACATACAACGGCACCTCATTCGGAGGTACCGAGTTCCCAAACCGATCCGCGATCTCGGACGTGGACGGCATCCATGGATCGCGCGCTGCAGGCGCAGCACGCGGAGAGCCTTGAGCTTTAACATCACGCGCTGCAGCAGCAGCGCGCGGAGTACTGAGAGCCCCAGCTGAAGCGAGTGGGGTATCGCTCTCAGTTCGCGAACGCTTCGAGCTCGAAGCATCCGATTCGTCCCCTTCACGCGGACGAACGTTCTTGGCGTGAGGGTCGAGCGATTCGCTCGACACTGAGTCTTTGCGCTTTGAGGGCGAGTCATCCTCGTCCTCCATATCTTCATCGTCGTCGTCGAAGCCGACGACGTCACCGTACTTCGCCTTCTGGCGTTCGAAGTAGTCGTCGATGGAGAGATGACTCCCCATCGACTTTGCGGACTTCTTCTGAGGCGCGCTCATCGTTGAATGAGCGCGGATTTCTTCTCCAAAGGCGGAGAATTGACGAATTGTCAATTCCGAAGATTGACGTGCGGAGACTCCGCGCGTCTAACCTTAAGGGGGGGATGGTGTAACGGGGTTACACGTACAAGTGGCTGCAAGCCACTTGTGAATTTAACAGATAGTTATCTGTTAAACGTTTTGGATACTTCCTCACATTGGTGTAAGACACACCGATGGATACATTGAAGTGGACCACCACAGTGAGTGGTCCACACATACCCAAAAGATCCTATTGGTAGAAAGCAGCATCTTTCTACCAATTAGAGACATGCATATTAGCGGGTCTCTGACAGCCAGCCGCTGCCAACCCTTTCATAGATGATAAACAGTTTTTAGCAGATTTTAGAGGAAGATCAATTTACAAACAATACAGTTCTCATTTTACCTAATCTAAGTCACTTGGAGTCTTGTCTAAGTTAACTTATATTTGTGTATTCAAATATAATTAACCTACTTACGCTTCCTCATACACGTTGCGCAACGTGTAAGCTAAAGTAGTGAGTCAAGTTAGACCCACGGCACCTGGTAGCACGTTGTAGTCCGTCCAACGACCGACTGCTTGACGTTCGTACGCGGTGTACGAACGCGGAGCCGAGAACCACATGAGCACGGAGGTGCCCATGGAGAGCTCCAACACGCCTGCAACGCATGTTGCACGCGCTGACTGCCCCCACCTGTCTGACCCAGAGTGGGAGGCCCTCCAACGACTGTCAACAGTCATTGGGGAGGCGGCGATAGCTACGATGCTGCGTACGCTATCGCCGACAGAGCAACATGGTGTTGCTCTGGGGTTCATCGTGAAGGAGCAGCGCGATGCTGCTTCCTCAGCGACGGCGTCGTCGGGGACGACACCGCGTGCTCAATCATTAAAACTGAGCGTGAGCAATTATGTAGGAAGAGAGGGCGAGCCTCTCCTCCGATGGCTTGTCGAACTCGATACAGCCATAGCGGCTCGACGCATCGTCGACCCGCTGTCGAAGGTCGCGTTCGCCATGTCCTGCCTTGGCGGACGCGCAAGGAGTTGGGAGTATGGACGCCGACTCTCCGATCCTACGTGCTTCAGCACGTACGAGATATTCAAAGAGGAACTCAGACAAGCGTTTGATCCCCCGCAAAATGAGTTCCGGTCGAGGGCGGAGTTCCTCGACCTTCAGCAGGGTAAGCATGACGTTCATGCTTGCGCGCAGCGTGCACGGTACTTGGTATCAAATATCGTGACTAACCCGATAGACGAGGCGACTAAAGTCGTCACGTTCATGAAGGGACTGAGAGATGGGCCTGTGAAGACCTATCTCTTCCGAGAGTACCCGAGTACTCTCGAAGCTGCAATCACCCTTGCCATTCAAGAAGGGTTTAGCCTGCAGCAAGCTAAACTCCATGCAAATGTACCGAGGCCGCAACCGCGCCCGGTAGTGAGGACGGGAGGTCCAGAACCAATGGACCTCTAGAACGCAACAACTGCTGGTTACCAGCAGCAGGGAGGTAACGTGCGATGCTTCCGTTGCGGAAGGATCGGTCACTTTGCACGGTAGTGCTCAGCTGCCATGCCCCCTGGAGGTGGCCGTCGTGGCGATGCTAGGCATCGCCGCGGACCAACAAAAACCGCGAACATCCAGTAGGCGCGGGGCGCCCTACTGGTAATGCAGTCACGCGTGCCGACATCGGGCACGCGACACTGAGGACTGCGGCCCCCAGTGAGACTAGCTCTCGCTGCAAGAAACAAGATGACAGGCCGAACCTAGTCGTCTTGAAGGTTTACTCGAAGAGAGCGACCGACTCTCTTCGAGCATTGGTAGATTCAGGCGTGTCGAGCAACTTTGTTCGACTACTGAGCCTGCCGAGTCTTGACTTCGAGGAGGTAAGTGTACCTCGAAGTCTTCTGGAAGTGCGACTGGCAACAGGTGCCATCGGGAAGACCGAGAAGCGCGTCGTGAACGTGCGCTTCTCGTACAAACGACGAGTGTTTGTCGAACACTTTATCGTCCTGGACCTGGACGATAAGTTCGACGTGGTAATGGGCATGCCGTGGCTTGCACGGCATGATCCGGTAATAGACTGGAAGAAGCGCACGCTCGTGCGCTTCGGTCGCGACAGCGGAACAGAGAGCGATGGCCCTGTTATCGCAGAGCACGCACCAGCAGGTGCGCGCGGCTCACCAGTCGAGACAGCGCTTTATGCTGCTGTCCCGGAGTGCCCAGGAAGTGCGCGAGGGCGGGCACAAGCGAGACCCACGTCGGCAATGCTGCCGACGTCAGAAGAAAAAGATGTGCAAGTTCCGGGAACCAACACTCAGATTCAAGTGTGTTAGGGACAGTCCCTGACCCGAAGAGGTCAGGTCGACGACGACGCGTCGGCTCCGGGAGCCGACGCACCCTCGGTCATGAAGGGCTCCGCCAATGAATGGCGTCGAGGTGACGAAGGCGTGTCAACTCCGGGAGTTGACGCTGCAAACAGTGCGGACGGTTGCAAACGTACCGCACTGACGCAATTTGCATGCTGTCGTGCAGCCGGGCTGCACGACGAAGCGCCATGCGATCAAGCCGGGCTTGATATCGCGCGCCCGCAGACAGGGTCTGCCGGCGAAGGGACACATTACCGTGCAGCCGGGCTGCACGAAGGAAAATGCGGTCAAGCCGGGCTGGATACCGCGCGCCCGCGGACAGGGTTCGCCGGCGAACAACTGTCCACGGCCGGGCCTGGACCAGAAGAACAAATGTGCGGAGCCGGGCTCCGCACAACAAGAAGACGGCGCAAGCGGAAAACGCTGCGCAAGGCTCGGTCCGGGACCGAGACGCAACAAGAGCGGTCTGTTGGGCAGATTGCGGCGGTGACGCCGAATGTCAAGACGCTAAGCGTCTTGACGCGCACCGATACTGGATTCCAGTATCGTGACATGGAACTCGCTAGTCCTCCGACGACGGCGTCGGAGTTGACTTCGCTTCCAGCCATGAGCTGGAAGCGCTTCACGCGCGACTTGCACGATGGACGCATCGAACAAGTCTGCGTTCTTTCGGACAGCGAAAGAACGAAGAGCGAGAGCGAAGAGCTGAGACAGCCCTTTATGGGAAGTACCACTGAGAGTGAAAATACTCTCAGTGCGAAGACGAAGCGAGAGCGCTTCGAGGAACAAGGTTGGGACTCGCTGAAGTCGAGTCCCTATTACGAATTGTTGAGGGAGTACAAAGACGTACTCCCGGAAGAGATTCCTGCGGAGCTTCCGCAGGATAAGGGCATTCAGCACGAGATTGATCTCGTGCCGGGCACGAAGTACTGTGTCACGCGGCAGTGGCCACTGCCGCGAGAGCAAGTGAAAGCGATCGACGACTTCTTTGAAAGTCGTCGTAAAGCAGGACAAGTGCGGGAATCAAAGTCCCCGCACAGTGCTCCGACGTTCTGTGTCAAGAAGCCACAGGGCGGATGGCGCATCGTTCATGCCTACAACAAGCTGAACGATGCGACGGTACCGGCGCAGACGCCGATACCACGAAAAGATGTTATCATCGATTCGATGGCCGGGAGCACCGTTTACAGTGCTCTCGACTTGCGAGATGGATTTTATCAAATCCTAATGCGTGAGAGCGATATCCCTCTCACGGCAGTGAGCACGCCAAGCGGTATGCTCTGGGAATGGCTAGTAATGCCACAGGGGCTTAAGAACGCCCCTGCGACTTTCAACAGGTGCGTGACGCACTTGTTGCGCTCGGTGCGCGACTTCGCGCCGAGCTATTTCGATGAAGTATTCATCCACAGCCGGGCTGTGGACGGGAAGACCGACGTAGAGATGCACAGGGTGCATCTCCGGAAGCTACTTGAGCTGATGCGAACGCATAAGCTCTACGCGAACCTGAAGAAGTGTATCTTCGGGGCGAGCGAGATACCCGTCCTCGGGTGTCTCGTAGGGAAGAATGGTGTTCGCCCTGACCCGGAAAAGGTCAGAGTGATCAATGAATGGCCAACGCCTTCAAGTGTCAAGGAACTGAGGCAGTTCCTTGGCAGCCACGTACTTGTGCAAGTACGTGGAGGATTATGCGAGCAAGATCCACCCGCTGTCACATCTAGTCAAGAAAGAAGCTGTGTGCAATTGGACAGCCAATTGCAAAAGGCATTCGATGCAGTCAAGCAGGGTTTGACTGAGGCGCCGATCTTGGCAGTGGCTGACCAACATCGCCCATTTCACGTAGTGTGTGACGCATCCGATTTCGCGATCGGATGCGCGTTAGCAGCACAATCACGAGGGCCGTGATCGTGTCGTCTACTACCAATCGCGTCAGCTGAAGCCAGCTGAGCGCAACTATCCGGTGCATGACAAGGAACTCCTTGCTATGAAGTATGCACTCGCAAAGTTCCGAGTGTACTTGCTTGGGAGTAGACCATTTGTGGTCTACACCGACCATGCTTCACTGCGCACCGCAGTGAAGTCGCCACATTTCACAAAGAATGGCGAGATGGCTCTCATTCTTTGCGGAGTATAACTTCCGGGTCGAATACAAACCCGGAAGATTAAACGTGGTGGCCGACGCGTTATCACGTCGGCCGGACTATGCAGAAGCTGTTGACGTCAATGCCATTGACGCCATACGATCGAGCAAACCCACATCATCTCTGTTGGATGATGTGAAGGCCGCGTTCGCGCACGACGCGGACGCGAAGCTCTGCTGGCCTATGGCACAGCGCCTTCTGACAAGTCCCGTCAGAAGCTGCCCAAGCACCTTCGAGCGCGTGCACACCGCTTTCGTGTGCACGACGGACTGCTACTCTACAACGCAGTCGACGACAACGCGGATCGCGTTGTCGTGCCAAATGACCATGACCTGCGACTCAGGATCATGTACGAGTATCATGATGCCCCGACTGCGGGACATCTCGGACGTGAGAAGACTTACGTCCTTCTCACGCGCGACTTCTACTGGCACCACCAGTATAAGTGGGTGCGCAAGTACATCCGTGCTTGCGAGGTATGCCAACGCGTAAAGCCTGCGCCATTCGCGCAGGCTCCACTGCAATCACTACCGACTCCGTCGGAGTGTTGGAGTCCATGTCTTTGGACTTCATCTTTGGCCTTCCCCGGACAGCGGAGGGAACACCGGTGTTGTGGTCTTTGTAGACCGTTTCAGCAAGATGGTACATCTTGCTGCGGTGCCAGCAGAGGTGACCGCGAAGCAGACGGCCCGTCTGCTCGTCGACATGGTGTTCAAACACCATGGCATGCCGTCCGACATCGTGTCGGACAGAGACCCGCGCTTCACAGCGCACCTGTGGCAAGAAGTGTTTACACTTCTTGGGAGCCAGCTTTCCATGTCGACTGCGGATCATCCGCAGACGGACGGTCAAACCGAGCGCGTGAATCGCGTGCTCGTCGATATGTTGAAGAGCTACGCTCACTCGTTCCACTACTGGAGCGAGTGCTTACCGATGGCAGAGTTTGCCATCAATAACTCAGTGCATGCCTCGACAGGGCATATGTAGTGGGTCTAACTTGACTCACTACTTTAGCTTACACGTTGCGCAACGTGTATGAGGAAGCGTAAGTACTTAGTAATTACTTAGGTTAATTATATTTGAATACACAAATATAAGTTAAGTAACAAAAGGATTCCAAGTGACTTAGATTAGGTAAAATGAGAACTGTATTGTTTGTAAATTGATCTTCCTCTAAAATCTGCTAAAAACTGTTTATCATCTATGAAAGGGTTGGCAGCGGCTGGCTGTCAGAGCCCCGCTAATATGCATGTCTCTGATTGGTAGAAAGATGCTGCTTTCTACCAATAGGATCTTTTGGGTGTGTGTGTGGACCACTCACTGTGGTGGTCCACTTCAATGTATCCATCGGTGTGTCTTACACCAATGAGGAAATATCCAAAACGTTTAACAGATAACCTATCTGTTAAATTCACAAGTGGCTTGCAGCCACTTGTACGTGTAACCCCGTTACACCATCCCCCCCCTTAAGGTTAGACGCGCGGGGTCTCCGCACGTCAATCTTTGGAATTGACCATTCGTCAATTCTCCGCGTTTGGAGAAGAAATCCGCGCTCATTCAACGATGAGCGCGCCTCAGAAGAAGTCCGCAAAGTCGATGGGGAGTCATCTCTCCATCGACGACTACTTCGAACGCCAGAAGGCGAAGTACGGTGACGTCGTTGACTTCGACGACGACGATGAAGACATGGAGGGCGAGGAGGACTCGCCCTCAAAGCGTAAAGACTCAGTGTCGAGCGAATCGCTCGACCCTCACGCCAAGAACGTTCGCCCGCGTGAAGGGGACGAATCGGACGCTTCGAGTTCGAAGCGTTCGCGTACTGAGAGTGATACCCCACTCGCTTCAGCTGGGGCTCTCAGTACTCCGCGCGCTGCTGCTGCAGCGCGCGATGTTAAAGCTCAAGGCTCTCCGCGTGCTGCGCCTGCAGCGCGCGATCCATGGATGCCGTCCACGTCCGAGATCACGGACCGGTATGGGAACTCGGTACCTCCGAATGAGGTATGCAGCGCCATCAAAGATGACGCTGTGGCTGCCGAGCTGCACTTTGATGCGGAAACGCATCAAAGGCGCGATTACTACATCGGACTCTTTCATGAGCTCCGATGGTTTCAAAGCAAGAAGACCTCTTCTCGCAGCAAAGTGCCCAAATGGCAGGCACTTTGTCAAAGCTGGAACGCCTTTGTTGAGAACTTCAACAAGAGGCCGAGTGCTTACCGTGATCGGATTAAGCAAGCGCGTGATCGCTTCGAGACGTACTCGAAGCGTGGAAAGCTGGAGCAACTTCATGTTGCTGCTGAGGAGGAGCAAATGTGCCGTGCGCTGTGCCCGAGGGCTTTCAGTGCACGAAGTGCTTCAGGCGCGGTCCGCTTGAGCGACCGCGACCTGAACGGGTACACGTCGTTCCGTGTGCCCGAAAGTCTCAAGAGCTCCGTGCTAAGTTCTTAGCACGTGAGGGTTCGGGCGCTGGCGATGATCGCAGCGCTCCTGTTACTTCCGCTGTGCCAGTGCGTACTGCTCCTCGTACGCCCTCACCATTTCCGGAACGTCCTCCAGCAAGACGTTCCGCGGCTCTATGTATCTCGATGGGGAGGAAATCCTCTCCAACGAATACGAAAACGAGCCCCTTGAGGGTTCGTTTTCGGGATACTATGGTCAACAATCCGCTCAACAATCCAGCGGGTTGAGCCGTGGGCGTCACGGATCGGCGGTGGCGGGGGTGGGAACACGCCCAGGTATGATCAGCCCCGGGCTGATCGGTATGCCTCTCCACGACCGGGTGACCGTCGTGGAGCGTCTACAGGAGCGCTGAGTTCGCCGCCCTGAAGCAGGAGCTGGCGAACCAGAAGGCCCAAGTCGCGGCGGTCTCGCAGACCGCCTCGAATATCCAGGTCGAGCTGGGGACCCAGATGAAGGGGTTGCTCCAGCGCGTCCGCGCGCTGGAGGAGATGTTGCTCGTCGCCGAGGCCAAGTCCTCCGCTTCTGCCTCGGCTCCTGCCGAGGCTTCGGGTCAGCCGAGCTAGATGGTTCGTGCTGCCGGTATGGCTTCAGCCGTCCGACGTAAAGGTCGGATGGAGGCGCATGCTAGACGGTATGTCTAGCGTGTATGCGTTGCCGTGCCGTGCCAACACAGTGAACGGCCCGATGAAGCGCGGAGCAAGCTTGCTTGCTCCGAAATCCGAAACTGCATGTCTAGGCAGGTTTTGTGTAGCTAACAAAACTAATGAACCAACTTTAAATTCATTTGTGTTGCCTCTGCCCGCATTGTCTGCGTTCAGCTTCTGTTGATCAACAGAAGCTGCTATTATGTCTTGGACAAACCGAATCACGGCTTGTCTTTTGGTGATGAAACTGATTGCATCCGAGCTGAAGTCATTCAGCTCGCTCTCCCGCTAGAGGCCCGGCCTCTGCGTGGTTCTTTGCGGTGTCTGCGCCCTGCGCAGACCCGTGGTCGTTAACCATGTTGTTGGGGAGTCTGCGCCCTGCGCAACTCATGGTTTGTCCATTGTTGCAGCTGACACTGTGCAAGTGTCAGCGGTTTTCTGCGGCTGCTGTATTGCAGTCGTAGATCCTCCCCCACTTAAAGTGGGAGCCATCACTCCGAGTAAACTCGGTAGACGTGGATGCCGCATGGCATTCACGTAGAACGATGTATGCCCGGTCGAGGCATGCACATAGGTGTTGATGGCAAACTCTGCCATCGATAAGCACTCGCTCCAGTATTGGAACGAGTGAGCGTAGCTCTTCAACATATCGACGAGCACGCGATTCACGCGCTCGGTTTGACCGTCCGTCTGCGGATGATCCGCAGTCGACATGGAAAGCTGGCTCCCAAGAAGTGTAAACACTTCTTGCCACAGGTGCGCTGTGAAGCGCGGGTCTCTGTCCGACACGATGTCGGACGGCATGCCATGGTGTTTGAACACCATGTCGACGAGCAGACGGGCCGTCTGCTTCGCGGTCACCTCTGCTGGCACCGCAGCAAGATGTACCATCTTGCTGAAACGGTCTACAAAGACCACAACACCGGTGTTCCCTCCGCTGTCCGGGGAAGACCAAAGATGAAGTCCAAAGACATGGACTTCCAACACTCCGACGGAGTCGGTAGTGATTACAGTGGAGCCTGCGCGAATGGCGCAGGCTTCACGCGTTGGCATACCTCGCAAGCACGGATGTACTTGCGCACCCACTTATACTGGTGGTGCCAGTAGAAGTCGCGCGTGAGAAGGACGTAAGTCTTCTCACATCCGAGATGTCCCGCAGTCGGGGCATCATGATACTCGTACATGATCCTGAGTCGCAGGTCATGGTCATTTGGCACGACAACGCGATCCGCGTTGTCGTCGACTGCGTTGTAGAGTAGCAGTCCGTCGTGCACACGAAAGCGGTGTGCACGCGCTCGAAGGTGCTTGGGCAGCTTCTGACGGGACTTGTCAGAAGGCGCTGTGCCATAGGCCAGCAAGAGCTTCGCGTCCGCGTCGTGCGCGAACGCGGCCTTCACATCATCCAACAGAGATGATGTGGGTTTGCTCGATCGCATGGCGTCAATGGCATTGACGTCAACAGCTTCTGCATAGTCCGGCCGACGTGATAACGCGTCGGCCACCACGTTCAATCTTCCGGGTTTGTATTCGACCCGGAAGTTATACTCCGCAAAGAATGAGAGCCATCTCGCCATTCTTTGTGAAATGTGGCGACTTCACTGCGGTGCGCAGTGAAGCATGGTCGGTGTAGACCACAAATGGTCTACTTCCAAGCAAATACACTCGGAACTTTGCGAGTGCATACTTCATGGCAAGGAGTTCCTTGTCATGCACCGGATAGTTGCGCTCAGCTGGCTTCAGCTGACGCGATTGGTAATAGACGACACGATCACGGCCCTCGTGATCGTGCTGCATCAACGCGCATCCGATCGCGAAATCGGATGCGTCACACACTACGTGAAATGGGCGATCTTGGTCAGCCACTGCCAAGATCGGCGCCTCAGTCAAGCCCCGCTTGACTGTATCGAATGCCTTTTGGCAATCGGGTATCCAATTCCACACAGCTTCTTTCTTAAGAAGCTGTGACAGCGGGCGGATCTTGCCCGCATAATCCTCCACGTACTTGCACAAGTACGTGGCCAAACCAAGGAACTGCCTCAGTTCCTTGACACTTGAAGGCGTTGGCCATTCGTTAATCACTCTGACCTTTTCCGGGTCAGGGCGAACACCATTTTTCCCTACGAGACACCCGAGGACGGGTATCTCGCTCGCCCCGAAGATACACTTCTTCAGGTTCGCGTAGAGCTTATGCTTTCGCATAAGCTCAAGTAGCTCCGGAGATGCACCCTGTGCATCTCTACGTCGTCTTCCGTCCACAGCCCGGCTGTGGATGAATACATCATCGAAGTAGCTCGGTGCGAAGTCGCGCACCGAGCGCAACAAGTGCGTCACGCACCTGTTGAAAGTCGCAGGGGCATTTTTAAGCCCCTGTGGCATTACTAGCCATTCCCAGAGCATGCCGCTTGGCGTGCTCACTGCCGTGAGAGGGATATCGCTCTCACGCATTAGGATTTGATAAAATCCATCTCGCAAGTCGAGAGCACTGTAAACGGTGCTCCCGGCCATCGAATCGATGATAACATCTTTTCGTGGTATCGGCGTCTGCGCCGGTACCGTCGCATCGTTCAGCTTGTTGTAGGCATGAACGATGCGCCATCCGCCCTGTGGCTTCTTGACACAGAACGTCGGAGCACTGTGCGGGGACTTTGATTCCCGCACTTGTCCTGCTTTACGACGACTTTCAAAGAAGTCGTCGATCGCTTTCACTTGCTCTCGCGGCAGTGGCCACTGCCGCGTGACACAGTACTTCGTGCCCGGCACGAGATCAATCTCGTGCTGAATGCCCTTATCCTGCGGAAGCTCCGCAGGAATCTCTTCCGGGAGTACGTCTTTGTACTCCCTCAACAATTCGTAATAGGGACTCGACTTCAGCGAGTCCCAACCTTGTTCCTCGAAGCGCTCTCGCTTCGTCTTCGCACTGATAGTGTTTTCACTATCAATGGTACTTCCCATAAAGGGCTGTCTCAGCTCTTCGCTCTCGCTCGCCGTTCTTTCGCTGTCCGAAAGAACGCAGACTTGCTCGATGCGTCCATCGTGCAAGTCGCGCGTGAAGCGCTTCCAGCTCATGGCTGGAAGCGAAGTCAACTCCGACGCCGTCGTCGGAGGACTAGCGAGTTCCATGTCACGATACTGGAATCCAGTATCGGTGCGCGTCAAGACGCTTAGCGTCTTGACATTCGGCGTCACCGCCGCAGTCTGCCCAGCAGACTGCTCTTGTTGCGTCTCGGTCCCGGACCGAGACTTGCGCAGCGTTTTCCGCTTGCGCCGTCTTCTTGTTGTGCGGAGCCCGGCTCCGCACAGTTCTTCTTCTTGTTCAGGCCCGGCCGTGGACAGTCTTTCGCCGGCGGACCCTGTCCGCGGGCGCGCGGTATCAAGCCCGGCTTGACCGCATTTTCCTTCGTGCAGCCCGGCTGCACGGTAATGTGTCCCTTCGCCGGCAGACCCTGTCTGCGGGCGCGCGATATCAAGCCCGGCTTGATCGCATGGCGCTTCGTCGTGCAGCCCGGCTGCACGACAGCATGCAAATTGCGTCAGTGCGGTACGTTTGCAACCGTCCGCACTGTTTGCAGCGTCAACTCCCGGAGTTGACACGCCTTCGTCACCTCGACGCCATTCATTGGCGGAGCCCTTCATGACCGAGGGTGCGTCGGCTCCCGGAGCCGACGCGTCGTCGTCGACCTGACCTCTTCGGGTCAGGGACTGTCCCTAACACACTTGAATCTGAGTGTTGGTTCCCGGAACTTGCACATCTTTTTCTTCTGACGTCGGCAGCATTGCCGACGTGGGTCTCGCTTGTGCCCGCCCTCGCGCACTTCCTGGGCACTCCGGGACAGCAGCATAAAGCGCTGTCTCGACTGGTGAGCCGCGCGCACCTGCTGGTGCGCGCGCTGCGGTAACAGGGCCATCGCTCTCTGTTCCGCTATCGCGTCCGAAGCGCACGAGCGTGCGCTTCTTCCAGTCTATTACCGGATCATGCCGTGTAAGCCACGGCATGCCCATTACCACGTCGAACTTATCGTCCAGGTCCAGGACGATAAAGTGTTCGACAAACATCCATTGTTTGTACGAGAAGCGCACGTTCACGACGCGCTTCTCGGTCTTTACGATGGCACCTGTTGCCAGTCGTACCTCCAGAAGACTTCGAGGTGTATCTACCTCCTCGAAGTCAAGTCTCGGCAGGCTTCGTAGTCGAACAAAGTTGCTCGACGCGCCTGAATCTACCAAAGCTCGAAGAGAGTCACTCGCTCTCTTCGAGTAAACCTTCAAGATGACTAGGTTTGGCCTGTCATCTTGTTTCTTGCAGTGAGAGCTGGTCTCACCGGGGGCTGCAGTCCTCAGTGTCGTGTGCCCGATGTCGGCACGCGCGACTGCATTACCAGTAGGGCGCCCCGCGCCTACTGGATGTTCGCGTTTTTTGTTGGTCCGCGGCGATGCCTAGCATCGCCACGACGGCCACCTCCAGGGGGCATGGGAGCTGTGCACTCCCGTGCAAAGTGACCGATCCTTCCGCAACGGAAGCATCGCACGTTACCTCCCTGCTGCTGGTAACCAGCAGTTGTTGCGCTCGAGAGGTCCATTGGCTCCGGACCTCCCGTCCTCGCTACCGGGCGCGGTTGCGGCCTCGGTACGTTTACATGGAGTTTAGCTTGCTGCAGGCTAAACCCTTCTTGAATGGCAAGGGTGATTGCAGCTTCGAGAGTACTCGGGTACTCTCGGAAGAGATAGGTCTTCACAGGCCCATCTCTCAGTCCCTTCATGAACGTGACGACTTTAGTCGCCTCGTCAATCGGGTTAGTCACGATATTTGATACCAAATATCGGGCGCGCTGCGCGTAAGCATGGACGTCATGCTTACCCTGCTGAAGGTCGAGGAACTCCGCCCTCGACCGGAACTCGTTTTGCGGGGGCTCAAACGCTTGTTTGAGCTCCTCTTTGAACACTTCGTACGTGCTGAAGCACGTAGGATCGGAGAGTCGGCGTCCATACGCCCAACTCCTTGCGCGTCCGCCAAGGCAGGACATGGCGAACGCGACCTTCGACAGCGGGTCGACGATGCGTCGAGCCGCTATGGTTGTGTCGAGTTCGACAAGCCATCGGAGGAGAGGCTCGCCCTCTCTTCCCACATAATTGCTTACGCTCAACTTTAATGGTTGAGCACGCGGTGTCGTCCCTGACGACGCCGTCGCTGAGGAAGCAGCATCACGCTGCTCCTTCATGATGAAGCCCAGAGCAACACCATGTTGCTCCGTCGGCGATAGCGTACGCAGCATTGTAGCTATCGCCGCTTCTCCAATGACTGTTGACAGTCGTTGGAGGGCCTCCCACTCTGGGTCAGACAGGTGGGGCAGTCAGCGCGTGCAACATGCGTTGCAGGCGTGTTGGAGCTCTCCATGGGCACCTCCGTGCTCATGTGGTTCTCGGCTCCGCGTTCGTACGCCGCGTACGAACGTCAAGCAGTCGGTCGTTGGACGGACTACAAAGTGCTACCAGGTGTAGTGGGTCTAACTTGACTCACTACTTTAGCTTACACGTTGCGCAACGTGTATGAGGAAGCGTAAGTACTTAGTAATTACTTAGGTTAATTATATTTGAATACACAAATATAAGTTAAGTAACAAAAGGATTCCAAGTGACTTAGATTAGGTAAAATGAGAACTGTATTGTTTGTAAATTGATCTTCCTCTAAAATCTGCTAAAAACTGTTTATCATCTATGAAAGGGTTGGCAGCGGCTGGCTGTCAGAGCCCCGCTAATATGCATGTCTCTGATTGGTAGAAAGATGCTGCTTTCTACCAATAGGATCTTTTGGGTGTGTGTGTGGACCACTCACTGTGGTGGTCCACTTCAATGTATCCATCGGTGTGTCTTACACCAATGAGGAAATATCCAAAACGTTTAACAGATAACCTATCTGTTAAATTCACAAGTGGCTTGCAGCCACTTGTACGTGTAACCCCGTTACAGCATACACCGTTCTACGTGAATGCCATGCGGCATCCACGTCTACCGAGTTTACTCGGAGTGATGGCTCCCACTTTAAGTGGGGGAGGATCTACGACTGCAATACAGCAGCCGCAGAAAACCGCTGACACTTGCACAGTGTCAGCTGCAACAATGGACAAACCACATGAGTCTGCGCAGAGCGCAGACTCCCCCAACAACAAGGCCAACGACCACGGGTCTGCGCAGGGCGCAGACACCGCAAAGAACCACGCAGAGGCCGGGCCTCTAGCGGAGAGCCAGCTGAATGACTTCAGCTCGGATGCAATCAGTTTCATCACCAAAAGACAAGCCGTACTTCGGTTTGTCCAAGACACAATAGCAGCTTCTGTTGATCAACAGAAGCTGAACGCAGAGGCAACACAAATGAATTTAAAGTTGGTTCATTAGTTTTGTTAGCTACACAAAACCTGCCTAGACATGCAGTTTCGGATTTCGGAGCAAGCAAGCTTGCTCCGCGCTTCATCGGTCCGTTCCCTGTGTTGGCACGGCACGGCAACGCATACACGCTAGACATACCGTCTAGCATGCGCCTCCATCCGACCTTTTACGTCGGACGGCTGAAGCCATACCGGCAGCACGAGCCATCTAGCTCGGCTGACCCGAAGCCTCGGCAGGAGCCGAGGCAGAAGCGGAGGACTTGGCCTCGGCGACGAGCAACCTCTCCTCCAGCGCGCGGACGCGCTGGAGCAACCCCTTCATCTGGGTCCCCAGCTCGACCTGGATATTCGAGGCGGTCTGCGAGACCGCCGCGACTTGGGCCTTCTGGTTCGCCAGCTCCTGTTTCAGGGCGGCGAACTCAGCGCCCTGCAGACGCTCCACGACGGTCACCCGGTCGTGGAGAGGCGCATACTGATCAGCCCGGGGCTGATCATACCCGGGGCGTGTTCCCACCCCCGCCACCGCCGATCCGTGACGCCCACGGCTCAACCCGCTGGATTGTTGAGCGGATTGTTGACCATAGTATCCCGAAAACGAACCCTCAAGGGGCTCGTTTTCGTATTCGTTGGAGAGGATTTCCTCCCCATCGAGATACATGGGAGCCGCGGAACGTCTTGCTGGAGGACGTTCCGGAAATGGTGAGGGCGTACGAGGAGCAGTACGCACTGGCACAGCGGAAGTAGAGCGAGCGCTGCGATCATCGCCAGCGCCCGAACCCTCACGTGCTAAGAACTTAGCACGGAGCTCTTTGAGACTTTCGGGCACACGGAACGACGTGTACCCGTTCAGGTCGCGGTCGCTCAAGCGGACCGCGCCTGGGAAGCACTTCGTGCACTGAAAGCCCTCGGGCACAGCGCACGGCACATTTGCCTCCTCAGCAGCAACATGAAGTTGCTCCAGCTTTCCACGCTTCGAGTACGTCTCGAAGCGATCACGCGCTTGCTTAATCCGATCACGGTAAGCACTCGGCCTCTTGTTGAAGTTCTCAACAAAGGCGTTCCAGCTTTGACAAAGTGCCTGCCATTTGGGCACTTTGCTGCGAGAAGAGGTCTTCTTGCTTTGAAACCATCGGAGCTCATGAAAGAGTCCGATGTAGTAATCGCGCCTTTGATGCGTTTCCGCATCAAAGTGCAGCTCGGCAGCCACAGCGTCATCTTTGATGGCGCTGCATACATATAACGGCACCTCATTCGGAGGTACCGAGTTCCCATACCGGTCCGTGATCTCGGACGTGGACGGCATCCATGGATCGCGCGCTGCAGGCGCAGCACGCGGAGAGCCTTGAGCTTTAACATCGCGCGCTGCAGCAGCAGCGCGCGGAGTACTGAGAGCCCCAGCTGAAGCGAGTGGGGTATCACTCTCAGTACGCGAACGCTTCGAACTCGAAGCGTCCGATTCGTCCCCTTCACGCGGGCGAACGTTCTTGGCGTGAGGGTCGAGCGATTCGCTCGACACTGAGTCTTTACGCTTTGAGGGCGAGTCATCCTCGTCCTCCATATCTTCATCGTCGTCGTCGAAGTCGACGACGTCGCCGTACTTCGCCTTCTGGCGCTCGAAGTAGTCGTCGATGGAGAGATGACTCCCCACCGACTTCGAGGTCTTCTTCTGAGGCGCGCTCATCGTTGAATGAGCGCGGATTTCTTCTCCAAAGGCGGAGAATTGACGAATTGTCAATTCCGAAGATTGACGTGCGGAGACTCCGCGCGTCTAACCTTAAGGGGGGGATGGTGTAACGGGGTTACACGTACAAGTGGCTGCAAGCCACTTGTGAATTTAACAGATAGGTTATCTGTTAAACGTTTTGGATACTTCCTCACATTGGTGTAAGACACACCGATGGATACATTGAAGTGGACCACCACAGTGAGTGGCCCACACATACCCAAAGATCCTATTGGTAGAAAGCAGCATCTTTCTACCAATCAGAGACATGCATATTAGCGGGGCTCTGACAGCCAGCCGCTGCCAACCCTTTCATAGATGATAAACAGTTTTTAGCAGATTTTAGAGGAAGATCAATTTACAAGCAATACAGTTCTCATTTTACCTCAAACTAGCTACTTGGAGTCTTGTCTAAGTTAACTTATATTTGTGTATTCAAATATAATTAACCTACTTACGCTTCCTCATACACGTTGCGCAACGTGTAAGCTAAAGTAGTGAGTCAAGTTAGACCCACTACAGCTCGTATAGGTTTAGCTGTGAGCACTTCGGACCAACGAGTATATGCTCGATTCCATGCGCTCTATACCAGGCATCAATTTCTTTGTTCACAAACGCACCACCCTTATCCGTCTGAACTTGGTGCACGCTATACTGCAAGTTCACCGTCCGCGTCAGCACTTGCTCAATCTTGTGTCTCCCAGCTTGCGCTCTGCCCACAAGACATACTCCTTCATGTGCTGGTTAACAACGGCACTGGATTTGCTACTCAGCAAGTGAATCGTGACAAACCGCGAGTACCCGTCCATAATTACAAGGACTGCCTCATACTTGGTTCCGTTGTCCTTGCTCGGAATCAGCAAGTCAGCGTAGACAACTTGATTCGGGTTTGTGGTGTTTCGGTCCAACTTCTTTTGATGTGCTCTCTGTTTTTGCTTGCCAATGTGGCAGGCATCACAGGCTCCCAGCTCCCGCTGTCGCAACATCATGCCACGAACAAGGTCTTTGTCAACCATCATTTTCACATACTGCGGGCATGTATGGCCCAAACGTTCATGCCATACTTTCATCGATGCCACTCCTTCTGCAGCAGTGAAGTTACACAGTGCACTATCAGGCGGGGCAACCAAGTCACTACTCATTGGATGTGTCACTTGAAATCCCCAGGTTGCATCATGGGGTGTGGCCACGATGACGGTTCGCCCATCTTCGCGCACTCTGAACGATCGCACTTGGGGGTAATAGTCAAAGTCGAAGCCCTGCTCTGCGGCCAAACCAATCGACAATAATCCATGGGTAGCCCCAGGCACGAAGAACACATCATTCAGATAAACAGCAGCTTGTTCGCCATCGACATTAGTAACTAGTTCCACGGTTCCTACTCCAGGAATTCGAGAAGCTACCGCCGGGTTACTCCTTGCACATGCTGAGATTCATGAGAATCCGGAGTGAAAGTCACGTAGTCCAATGGGTTGCCCGTAACGTGAACATTAGCCGCGGTATCAAAGTACCACCAACTACTCCGCGAATTACTCTCTGTCTCCTCGTGATCACCCTCACCATCGCCGATCCCATCAACTTGGTCGTCAACGACGCTCCTTTCCCCGCTCGCGCTGTCATGTTCGTCATTCTGGACGTCGTCTGGCGTTCCTGCATCAAGCAGGTGTGTCAAGAAGACTGGTAGCTTCATTCGCCTCTTCATCCTCACTGGGTGAGCCTCCCGACTCGTTATCCTCCCGTCGGGTCGTCATATTGGCACGCGGCTTCCGCTTCTGCTCAGCTGCATCAGCTCTGCCACCTTTCGAACCTTTCGCTTTCTGGGGACAATCATTCCTCAGGTGCTCAGTACTATCACAGATGTAGCACTTGTTCACGCGCTTCTTCTTCGAGTCCTTGGTCTTGCTTCCATGCTGTTGGCCCTCTTCAGTCCTAGCTTTGTTGCCTTCTCCACCGTTGCCACTAATCTTTGGTCCGCCCCGCCGTCCACCTTTGGCTACCTGATAGGCCTTTTGGCGCGAGTCGGCGACGCGAATCAGTTCTCGGGTGCGCTCCGGTGTGATGAAATTGTCTGCACTATTATACCGAACTCCACTCTTCAGGCTCTCAAACTCATACTGATGAGGCAGACTATTCAGCATCACCCCACCATAGTAATGTCATCGAATTGATAATTCAACGATAACAATTCAGTTCTCAAGTTGAGCATTTTACTCAAGTGCTTGTTGACATCTCCACCCGGGGCTAACTTCAACATCTCAAGCTCGTGCCGAATTCTTTCCGCTCTATGAGCCATGGTCGTCCTATTTGCCCTGCTCTCATAGATGACGCACAACGCCTTCCACATGTCGGTTCCCGTGGTCTTGTCTCGGACTTGATGAAAAATATCCGCTGGCAACGACATCCCGATAAGCTGCATGATCGTCAATTGCTTGTCATCAAAATCTGCTTCAGCCTCCGCAGACGTCAGCATGTCTCTCGTCACGGCGCCATCCACGACGTCGACGAGCTCCTTCTTCTTGAAGACAATCGTCATCGCCCACTTATACTGCTGCCAGTCTTTTCCGTTCCAGTTCTTTGGAACTCCACGCTAGTGTACTTCAATGGCTCGGTCATCTTGGATCGCCTTCACGCAGTCGAAAGTCCGCAGGCTTCTCTTGGCTTTGGGCTCAGAATCCTGTGCGAAGTACTATTCGAAGTTGCACTCGGTCCGTATGACCTGGAGTCTGCCCTAGGATGGAAAAGGAAAAGTAAGATTGAATTGCTATCACTACAGCTCCTGAGCTTTAACGATTCTTAAGCGGGTTTGAGCCGCTTCCCAAGTAAAAGACCCGCATGTCTTGATCTCACTATGCTCATCACAGCTCTGCTAAACTGTCGGGTCTCCACGTAGTCACACGGCAACATAGTCACGGTCGCCGTGTCTGCATCGGAATTCCAACACCATCGTCTAAGCCCGCACTCTCGCGGTGCTCCATGGATCCCACCCCATCCATGACTGCTATCATTTCGATACGCTTTATCTCGCCTTGAGTATATACAAATGAATGTAATGCCACTTGAACAAAAGTCTCACGTAGCGCGTCTCCATTCCAAAATCTTCCAGCGTCGCCTTGGTATCCGACGGATATCTCCATGCACCTTTTCGCTGCGTTGCTGCTGTTAACCGTTGCGGGCCCCGCCCTCGCAGCTCTCGAGGAGTGCGTGGTCGAGGACGGCTTCGACTATGTGGGCAACGACCTGTTCGGGGTCGCGTCCGTGGACGCGTCCGAGTGCTGCCACCAATGCCAGAAGCACGTCGACAACGGCTGCAGAGCGTACTCGTGGACGGACTACCAAGGTGGCACCTGCTGGCTCAAGAGAGGCCGCGGCTCCATCGCCGTCAACGCCAACGTCAAGTCGGGCACTATCGCCCCGTTCCGGTTCACGCACACGTGCGTGCTGGAGCACGGGATCGACTACGAGGGGAGGGACCTCGCC
The DNA here is from genome assembly GCF_018691715.1 of Phytophthora cinnamomi. Classification (NCBI taxonomy): domain Eukaryota; phylum Oomycota; class Peronosporomycetes; order Peronosporales; family Peronosporaceae; genus Phytophthora; species Phytophthora cinnamomi. The sequence continues at coordinate 49,000 of NW_027151018.1, forward strand.
AACATGAAAGCCAACGACGCGGGGGCTTGCTGCAGCATCTGCGAGCAATTTCCAGGCTGTCGAGCCTTCACCTTCACCAAGTATGACGGAGGCACCTGCTGGCTGAAGAGCGGCAAGGGGCCCATGGTGGTGGACCCCACCGCCATCTCGGCCCAGCCCTACGTGGAGCAGCCCACGTGCGGACTTGAATTCGACATTGACTACGTGGGCAACGACATCGGGAGTACTCCAGCGGCTGAAGCGAAGCAGTGCTGCGCGCTGTGTGAGGCATTCGGCGGCTGTCGGGCTTTCACGTGGAACGACTACCAAGGCGGCACTTGCTGGTTCAAGAACCGCAAGGACGCAGTGAACTGGGAGTTCGGCGTCCAGTCTGGTCAGGTTTTCTCCAACCCGGCCGCACCAAGCTGCGCATTGGAGTTTTATGTGGAGTACGCGGGCAACGATATTGGCAACGTATCCAGCGATAACCCTTACGGGTGCTGTTCCGCGTGCATGACGACAGTCGGCTGCAGAGCCTTTTCGTGGTCAGATGAGCGAGGCGGGCTTTGCTACCTGAAGAGTACGAAAGGAGATCCACAAGATTCGGACCAATTCTTTTCGTCTGTAGTTTAGTGTTGTTGCGTGAAAGAGCATAACTCGCCACAGCGGCGTAAATAAATGATAGTGATCGTTGACCATGTCGACAGATTTGACAGAGCTCAGTACCAGGTTTTGACCTAATCACCACAAGACACACCCCTCTTCAATGTAGCCCAGCTAGCCACAGACGCATCTAACAAGACGGATAGCGCTCAATCGCTCTCAGGGACGCTTGAAAAAGTTAATTCTTCTCCAGCGAAGACTCGCTCGAGGTCTCTGCAATACGGGGTGCCGGCTGTATTGATGGAGGAATTTCAGATCAATCGATGATGGGATCGATCCACGGCCAGACGGACAGACTATTGCAGCTGAGGTTGATCTCGTACAGTTGGGAAGACAAGGTACGAGGAATAACGTCATCAGCTTTGGATGATTTGACCACGTGAGTGCCGCACCGTCATCCCACATAACAATTGTCAAAATGTAAACTGTGATTGCATTCAAATTTGAGAAACATGCCACGGTAGCAGGCATCTCAAGCGCTGGAAAGTGCCTCACTACGGCTCGCGTTACACTTACCGGATCAAATTCGCCCCATTGTTGCAGCACGTTGGTCTTTTGCGCGAAGTTTGACTTGATGGCAACCCAACACCAACAAGGAACACGGTGACTGCCTAGAGACCCACGGTCTGACTTGCATCCAGCACTAGCGTGGACAGCTCAAATGTCTACATACCACTTGTAAAAAGGAAAACCTGATATTGTGAAGTTGAAATCCCTTATGCACGTCGCGAGCAGCACTGCCCACCGTTGTCAACGTATCAATGATACAATCGCTAACGAGCGATCAGTCACGGAATTTGTATGAAACATTGAGTACACTAGAGCGGTTATCCAGCAATTGGCAACGACGAAAGCAACATACACTGGGTTAACCTGTACACAAGGAAGATGCTCATGCGATATGATTGGTGAATTTGAAGTGCTGTGGGGGACTATCGTTTCTCTGCAAAATAAAATGCTGTCGAAATATTGGCCATCCACGTTGAGCAAGCCATCACGAATAAAGAAAGCGCGATACACATAGTTCGAAATCCTGCTTGGCGCGAGCCTCTCATGGATTTGATAAGTCGACGGATGTATCCTGGTATCTGCAACACGTTGTAGATAGCAAACACAAGTTCACGTCTCTTGAATGACCAGGCAACGAACCATCCACAAAATGTAGAATTAATGTATCACCGCCATGACGCCCATGAAAGCAGCTATCAGGCGGTCATGGTGTGTTTCCTCGCCAAGGTGATACAAACTCAGCCACACGTCGAAACGCGCACAAAAACTCCAATAACACTAAGTTGTAAATCCGTAGTAAGCAAGCGCAGCAGCACAATAGAAACGAACTACTATCGGAGAGAACCTCACCTCCAACACCACACCACACTCCTCCTCCATCGCTACAAGGTGGTCGCTAAATATGTTGGTATCAACCATTTTTTACACAACTGGAGTGTGCCTTCGTTGTAACATCACCCATCGCAAAACTACATTTCCAGCATTAGTTTAGATTTCTTATTAGTTAAATAACTTGGTTTCGATCCTCGAATGCCAACGCATAGCGATACAAGGTGGACGGCTGGCAATTCACAGCGCTCGCTAAAAACGGTCTATTTGGTTGTGATGAATCCATCAATGCTGATTTCGATGGACCAGTCGTACCTGTTCTCACTCCAGAAAAATCTGTCAAGTTACCGGGCGTTACTGCAGCTGCCAGACGTGGATCATTTGGATTCGCCATTCGTTGACGCCACGGGTCGATCCACGAAGGGAATGAAGAAATATTCGTGCCTCCCAGATTTATACCGACAAGAGGATTTATCGGTGACGGCACGTCTTGCGGTAATGAAGAAAGCTTGGCACCGGCCAAGTCCAAATACCACATAGCTTCCAATCCAAATAGTTCCTTTGAGACACTTTAAATAGGAGTGTAGGGCATGATAAGTATCGACGGACTTATCTTCCATAGGGCCTCTGGAAACTCCGTGAACTGCGTCGTGTCCAAATGAATAGCAGAGTTCCGAGGCCACTTCGTGTGCAAGTCATCAGGCAGAACGCGTAGATTAGAGACAAGGAATCCTATGAGGTTTAGCGATGGTGGGAAGCGTGCTGATAGCAAACCAGGGGGAAGTTCTCCATTCGTCAGATTAACTCGCATGAACATTGCACCTTTCATTGTAGGGTGGCTGTCTTGGCTAAACGCTGCATCTTCTTTCCACTCGACGATGGTCGTATTGTACACTTTGAATGTAGTCAATGACCGAAACGATTTCAACAGCGACGGCACCTGAAACCTTGGGCAATTGCGAACTAACAAACACTTTACGGAGTCTACATCTAACGGACTCCATTGAGCGACTGCGTCCTCGATCTCTCCATTCGTGTTGTCGGTGGGGCAATTTAAGAGGACCAGAGAACACGCTGGTCTTGAGATTCCCCATGGGTGGACTTGCACTAGACATTGAGGTAGCATGGCGTTCGCTTCAGCGTGAAGGTGGAGACCGAGAATAACCACTCCCCAGCAGAAAAACACGATTCGCAATAACTTGGAGCTTGCCAGTCTCTCGGTCAACACTTCCACAGCGTGCGCGCGGCTCTCTACTCGTGGATTTGGCTTCTCGAATGGAGCTTTGGTTGCTCCTCGAGGCTGAGCTGGTACCTGTTGGATTTCTTTCGCTGTGACCGCGGTCATCAGCCCCTCCATCGTGTTCAAGTTGCTTAGCATGCTTACTGCAAATATCATTCGAGTTGCCAGGTCCCCCAAAGAACGAACGAGGATGATGTTAAACTTGTTCGTCGAATTAATGAGCCACTTGTCTTGAAACCAAACAAGAATGTTGAAGTTGCCCGTGGCCATATCGAACTCTTCTGCATACGAAGCACAAGAAGCAACGAGATACCGACAGAAGTCACTAGGTCAAGGAGCAACCACTTAGTAGTGCAACGAGTCGCATCTTGGTTTTGTTGTGTCGAAACATGTGATGCACAAATGCCGTTGACCAGCAATTTAGTACGAGCAGAGAAACGTAGAAGCGATTCAGCCATCGTCGAGGTACGTTTTGGCTCATACGGAGAACTTGAGTTTGGAGCGTGGTTTCGATGGTCTCACAACAAAGCAGCAGCATGTCGTAGTACGGTCCCTGAGCGCCGAATAACCCACGGCGACCGAACACCGCTGCATAGCAACGGCATAAAGCGCGTTTGGTCTTACGCTGACCCCGATGCCGATTCCTCGCTTTGGACTCGCGGCGTGCTCTGTAGATGCCACGGAAAGTGAGCCTCCTGTTCCAGAGCGACCTGGTCACCATCGCTAGCGCGGACAAGCCGTGCAATGCAGCAATCGCACCATGTGCGATTGCAATAGCATGGAAGTGTTTGGAGTTCATTCCGAGCTGATAGAAATCCAAAAACGTTGTCACGACCAGACCTGGCATCTTCAAGTAGGCATAGCACACGAGTCCACAAAACAATCCCCCCACAAGATGAAGAGCGATTAAACCAATCCACCACAGCCGAATTGCCGTAGGCGTGAAAACCTGGTCTTCTGTCGCTCGGACGAGCAGGCTCAGTCTCGGTCCATGGCGGACCGCTTCAGCAGTAACATCTTCCCTGTTCATCGTCGATATTTACTCAATGGCACCTCTGTTGTGCCCTGTGAACGGCTTTTGAAACGTAAATGTATTATCGTCCTTGACGCTACATGGCTATATCTAGGGGTAGTATTGCCAAGACCAAAATAGGCCCCTCTAATAGGATATTTCTATACCTTCCAGGACAGCAAAGGCTTTGACTGCTGTTCAAGGCTAGCCTGCTATCGTTCAATCTGCAGAGCGACCAGAAAAGAGTGAAAACCATTGATAGTAATAATAATCTTGCTTTTCACTTCGAAGGCCAGCGCAGTGGGCAATATGCCCGGGAAGTTCAAGGTTTCTGCGCCTTCTTCGCAGTATGTGGACTTGTCGCGGTGGAATTTCGCGCTGTGGTGGTCAATCTTGCTCGCTGTGCACTTGGTGACCTGTGGATACAACGCATCCTTCGCGCTTTTCTATTGGGAACTGCAGTATACCTATTTGTACTTGTGCCTCGATTACTCAGGTATTGGCATGCCCGCAAAAGATCATCGAGTGATCTCCCTCGTGAATGCTGGTCTGGCTACTTTACATGGCGGCTGTGCACTGCTGATGGTTGGCGGGTCAATCTGGCGTCGCGAACTCGTTTCCAGCCCGTGGAGGAAAAACATGGACCAGACCTTTCGATTAAACAAACTCCTCTCGACTGACAAATCAGCAAGACTGAAATCCAAGCATTCTCCGCCGCCGAAACCTAAACTGGCCCGCCTTTATTCGCAGGTATTAGGCCGACGAGGGCTGGTCGGTGTAAATGGAAGTAACTTTCATACCATTCTCGTCGTCCGTGAGCTAGTGGAGACCACACTCCAAACGATACAAGCCTACCGTATGAGCTGTTTACTGCCCCGCATGCTGCTGAATCGTTTTTATTTGACACTGATTGTACTGAATTGCTGGTCGTCTGTGCTGGTCTACTCGCTTTTGTTCAAGCGAAACGAGGCCTACAAGCGGTTTACTTACATTATGTGCGATTGCGCTCTCAATCTTGTATCCTGCATCGGCATACCGCTAATTGTGGTCCTCACCTATGTGGGTCAATACGACTGGGCCCTCACCGGATTCCCGGAGGAATTGTGGTATGATGATGAGTGGTCTGCTCGTGTGCTGAACGAGTTCCAAATGGTAGTTGTGGTTTCCTGGAGAGACTTGGTTAGTCGAACGATTTTCTCGATTGGAGTGTTTTTTACGACTAGCAATCTCAAGGATCTCCTACGTAAAGCATCTGGTAGGGTTGACCCGGTCATTGGCTGCGAGGATACCGAAGTCAAGGTGTTCAAAACTAGAGAAAATCTCGAGATTGTCCCGAAACCGTTTTCGAGAATGGAGCACGTACGCGAGCGCCGCAGAATAATAAACTGGCCAACGAGTACGGAACACGGCATGCTCCACTTCGTTTACGCAGTATTTGCGTTCTGGGGTCTGGTAATAATTGCGCTACATGTACAAGCCTCCGTCCAACCTGAAGAGGCACAATGCGTTTTGCAGGTGCATCCGTGGGCTGTTTCCAACCCAGCCTGTTACCTGGCCGTTCTAGATTGTCATCGCCTCGCCATCACTGGCCACAGAGATGAAGTTGAGGCCAAATGGAGCGAATTCGACAGATCGACGGTCGTCACTTTGGTTATTCGTCACTGTCCAGCGTTGGAAATTCCTGATTCGATTGGCGACTTCCATATCACAACTGGAATAAAAGTGTACAACTCAACAATCAATGACTGGGGAGTCTCTGCGGCGCTCACTAACACGAACCACCCCGAGCTTATATGGTTTTACTTGGTTCGTGTCAATTTAGTTGGTGGAGTGTTGCCTGCCGGTGCTTTGTCAACCGATTTCCCGGGCAAATTGTACGACCTCGAGTTCACCTACACGAACATTCGGGAGCTGCCCGACGACTTGGACTCGAGGTGGCTGATTGGAACGACGGTTTACTTCGAGTACAGCAAGCTGACAAGCGTTCCAGCTTCGCTCATACGATTGGAGCCTTACAGTATCTCGCTGGTGGGCAGCCCTATTGCTGAACTTCCTGCCGAGATATTTGAAGTCGCGGAGATGGTGTATATGTACATGGGTGGAATACCAATTGAAGAGCTTCCTCGGAATGTAGTAAATCTATCGCCACAACTGGGATTTATTTACATGGTAGACACGAATATCTCGTTCTTTTGGTCCTGGGCTGATCCACTCGTGAAGAGGTCGGTGCCAATTATTATAAGTGGATCTCCCTACTGCGCTGAGTTTGAAAAGATCAAGAGTGGGGAAGCTTCGGGATTCAGCGCACTACCATCGCCTGAGTATTCAACAATTTTGATGAATGCTTCCGAAACCAACCTAGACATTATTTCTCAAATCATAATCTGCGATGAGCAACCTCTCGTGACTGTCTACCCCATTGATTTCGAGGATAGTGTTAGTGCGATTACCTAAACGTGGAAAGCTGTCACATTCTGTTTTATACTCTCTGAGCCAGCGTTTGATAACTCGAAGGCTCCTATTACTAAGTACATACATGCAGTAAACCAAGAGGCAATGCTTAGCGTCATTGAACAATTAAACGACGTTGGGCCTACCTGATTCTACCAGAAGTCTTAACACTCCGATGACGGCGATAGTCGGGCTGAAAAGAAGTTGCTGAACATATTGTCACAGTGTTTCGAGCTAGAAGCTCGGAGCTACAGTGCATGGATTAGCGTGGAGTAAAACAAGTGCAAGTTACAGCTTATCACTCCATGACGCCGAAATTTCTTGTACAGTGCTACTGAAGTATTATTTTATCGTGATTTTGCTCCATGTTGCTTGTGATTTTCTCGGTTTGCGAGGATACAGGCGAAACATGGCGTTCCTATGATAACAACAACAACAACAATGATAAAACCTTAGTGAAAGAGATGCTGTAAACAACACCAGTATTGATAATCTCCCACTCGATCAGCATGGACGGGACCCTATCAGGAAACAGCTCGCGTAACTTCCTGGCGACTGGATACATCCGCTTGAGCTCTTTTGACGGCGTGGCTGGCATGTTAGTGCGCCCGATCCAGTCCCCCAGCGCGCTTGCTACCTTCGTGAAAAGTGCCCAACGCTTTTCTGATCGATCAGGGAGTCCCATTTCTTGACAGCGATTGTACACGACAATATCTTGGCGTAAGCTGCCAGCCAGGTTCTTCACGGCGCGACTCAAGCTATCTCCTGCCAAAGGTTTCTTTTGCTTCTCCACAGCCTGCACGAACGTATGCATGTTTATCAGCCCGTCATCCATGTGCTCTTCAGCGTTCTTCTTGAACTTGAGCCTGCTGGACCGCAGCTCAGCGCTCGCGAGCGCAGCGGGCGTCCCCAACACAACGTTCGCCAGCTCCAGAACTTTCCCCAGTTCAGCAACCACGAGAGCGACAGTCCTGATAGAAACGGCGAGACTTATCGTAGGCTCAGCAACAGCCTCCGCGAGTCTCTCCACTGTGACCCGGAACAAGCAGGCCGATGGCTCGTCGAGGCAGCCCCCGCTCTCCATGAGCACCACCAACTGGCTGGTCACGACTCGACACTTGCCCATAGCAACGCACGCCAGCCTGGTCTTCTGTGCGGCTGTGTGCGACGGTTCCAGCACCGGCCCCGTGGCCTGCACGAAGTTCTGAAGCGCTGCGGGCAGCTCCTCCCTGGGCTTGGCTTGCCATCCACTGGGTTTGGGATCCTGCGGCTCCCTTTCTGGCGGTTCTTCCTCAGTTTCTGCTGCCATGGCAAGAGCTTCGTCAGCTTGCTCGAGTGCTGCGGCTTGTGGAAAAGAGGTGGCAGGCTTGAGTCGCGAATTGGTCAGGACAGTGGCAAGAACGGACTGCAGCTCGGCCTGCAGGCTCTCGATCTCTTGAGCGAGGGCCTCAGCCTGATCTGCGTCGTCTTGGCGGCTGTCGAAATCCGCCGCGACTTCGAGGTGGAACTGGGCAGCTTCCACCGTGAGCCGCAACTGCTGCTGCACTGCGCGAAGCGTGGCCAGCGACATGCTAGCGATCTTAGTAGTAATCAATTACTGGTAAGTTTGATACATGGGTTCATAACTTTTTATTTTTGATTTATGGGCCTTCAACTTGTGTTGAAGAGCGATCCTTAATTTAAGCAGGGGTTCGTAGTAACTGCAATGTGTATTAACATTAGTAATATAGTAATATAGCATTAATATAATAGTTACAAATCAATAAATTACAGTAATATGATATCAATTGTTTTGCACTGCTATTATTTTGATAGTACTAAATTGACCGAGCCAAAACTGAAGCCAGGTATACAAATTTTATCGAGCACTCACCGTGGACCAAAATTTGGTGAGAATACCATGTCGTTGGCTTCGCTGCGAGCAGTGAAGCAGCAGCTGGCGCTCGCCGTGGAAGCCGCGGAGTTCCACGTCGAAGTGGCGGCGAACCTCGATGCGTGCCCCCAAGACGACAGAGATCAGATTGCGACTCTGAGCAACGCAATCGAGCACCTGCAGGCCCAGCTTCAGACGGTCCTAGCGACCGTCCTGGTCCAGTCGAACAAGCGCGTAGCTGCAGCCCCAACACCAATGCCAACGCCACCGCAGCCAACCGACGAGGTCGTCGACCTGGACACCGAGACCGAAACCGAAGAGGAAATTGAGTCACCCGAGCACAAATCTGGTGGCGGACAACACTCGCCTAAGTCCACGGAGGAGCTGGCCACGTCGCTGCAGACCTTCGTGCAGGCCACGGGGCAGGTGCTCGCCCAGCCCGACACGGGCAAGAAGCACCGCAAGGCCTCCGTTGCGGTGAACAGGTGCCGCTCCGTGACTGGCCAATTGGTGGCGCTCATGGAGAGCGGGGGCCGCCTTGACGACGCGTCGGCCTGTTTGTTCCGGGACACGGTCGAAAGACTCGCGGGGGCCGCTGGAGGACCCCAAGTGAGCGGGCAGATCCCTGTCAAGTTCCTGGTGGAGGTGGTGAGTCGACTGGGCAGAATTCTGGAGCTGGCAGATGCAGTGGCGGGCACGCCCGCGGCGCTCTCGAGCGCTGAGCTGCGCTCGAGCAGGCTCAAGCTGAAGAAGTACGCGGAAGAGCACATGGACGACACGTTGGCGAAAATGCGAGGGATCATGCAAGCTGCACAGAAGCGGAAGGGAGATCCGGTGAGGGACGTTCGTGTGCATCGCGCCGTGAAGACGCTTGCAGCTAACATGGCACAGGACATCAGCATGTACTATCGCTATCAAGAAATAGGCCTTCCGGAGCGGTCGGAAGAACGCTGGGCAGGTTTTACAGAAGTGGCGGGGGTGTTGGGGGACTGGATTGGCCGCATACCAAATAATGCGGTGCCTACCCAGCAACTGAGAACACTGACTCGATTCGTCAAGAAACTCCGGAAGGAGTTTCCTGATAGGCTCCCAGCCATCCTGCTCAAGTAGGTGACTGCTGCATTGCTAGCGTTGTTGCAAGGATCTACTCTAACGTGTGCTATGATCATTATAGGAACACTGAACGTCGAGTGCAGCAGGCTCGCGATCGTAAAGGAAAGGGAAGCAAAAACTAGAGACCCTGAACCGGGACGAAATAGTCATTGTATGGACATGAGGTTTGTCGAATAGCCATTGGCCATGGGCCGTGAATTCGAAGTAACGCGCTGCTTTGAATAAGTCACCTGATAAGAAGCGAGGCCAGTTCTATCTGAATGCGAGTTCGACCTTGGTAAACTAAGTTTGGTGCTGTGACCCCCTCTACTTTTAGGTGCTGGCCTGAAGTCTCTCATCTCGCGACACGGACAGAATTCGAACAGCGTGGACGATGCCCGGAAAAATCAAGCCTTTGAAATCTTCGTCACAGTATGTCGACCTGGATCCATGGAGTTTTGCGGTGTGGTGGTTCATCATTCTCGCCGTACATTTGATTATGTTCGGATACAACACGGCCTATGCGATGTTCTACTATTCGTTGCAGAAGACTTCCATGTACCAGACCTTTGAGTCCTTTGGAATCGGCATGGTGGCGAAAGACCACCACATCATTGCCAACGTAAACGCTGTGATGGCCGCTCTGCATGGCGTGTGCATCCTACTGATGATAGGAGGGTCTATTTGGCAGCGCACGTTGATGTTCTCGCCATGGCGGATGGGAGATGGCTCCTACAGGTCGATAACAAGCAGACGAGGTTCGTCGAAGAAACCGGAGGAAATGAACGCGGGAGATAAAACCAGTTCTCGACTGACCTCGGCTAGGCTTCAGTCAGCACGGATGTACTTCCAGGTATGGAGCCACCAGGGATTATTAGGTGTGAATGGAGGCAATTTCCATGCAATCCTCGTCATCCGGGAGATCATTGAGACAGGTTTTCAAACGCAGCAAGCCTACCGGATGAGTTGGTATCTCCCCCGTATACTGCTTAACCGGTTCTACCTAGTGTTGCTAGTGCTGAAATGCTGGTCGTCAGTCTTTGTGTATTCGCTACTGTTCAAGAAGAACGAGGCCCGCAGACGCTTCGCGTGCCTGCTATGCGACTGCATTCTGGATTTGGTTTCCTGCATGGGTGTTCCGCTCATCATCGTCTTGAGCTACATGGGGCAGTACAATCCCAAAATCACTGGTTTCGATGTGGAAAGATGGTACGACGAGCAATGGTCCGCGCATGTTTTGAATGAGTTCCAAATGGTTCTCGTTACATCTTGGTCGGATTTGATAAGCCGCACAGTACTTTCCTTTGGGTTGATATCTGCGACTACAAGCTTAAAGGAGCTCCTACGCCGATCGCCAAGTGGAAGTAAAAGGCGTATTGCCTGTGCTGCTGATAGTGTTCGAATCCCAGACAAACCCAGACATCGTGAAACAAATGGGCCTACACTTGATGGTATCATTGGAGCGTACCAGCATGACAAACCCGCCAAGGTTGGCGCCGGTAGATACGCCGAAACAGGAGTGCAATCGCGTGGAGGTCAGATCGTTCTGTACCTTACACACTTATTATTTGGCGTATGGGGCGTGGTAGTTCTAGGTCTTCACATTGATGCATCTTTGCGAGCAGAGCTGCCACAATGCACTCTGCAAGTGCACCCGTGGGCTATGACAGAGCCAACATGTTATCTTGCAATGCTTGACTGTAATCGCCTCGAGATAAGCGGTCGGATGGAGGAAGTGGAGGCGAAGTGGAGCGAGTTTGACAGATCCAGTGTTGCCACATTGGTTATGCGCCACTGCCCTGCAATTGAAGTGCCCGATATGATAGGTGAGTTTCATCAGCTAAGTGGCATCAAGGTGTACAATTCAACCATCGCCAGTTGGGGGGTGTCTGCCGCAATCAGCAACACCAACCACCCAGATATTGGATTTCTTTTCATGATCCGTGTCAATATGACGGATGGTCTTCTCCCTGCCGGGCTGCACTCGGGCGATTTTCCTTCTAAACTGTACGATATCGAGCTTTGCTACACTAATTTACGCGAGCTCCCTGATGATCTGGACTCAACATGGATGATCGGGACGATGATTTATATTGAGTTTAGCCAACTTACGAGCGTGCCATTAGCTCTGACGCGTCTAGACCCGTACTGCCTGGCACTAACTGGAAATCCTATCACCGAACTCCCGCCAGAGATCTTCGAGGTCGTGGATATGTTGTATCTAGGCATTGGCAGCACATTGATCAGCGAATTACCACAGAATGTCACGAATCTGTCGCCGCTGCTTTCGTTCATTTACATCACCAACACCAACGTCTCGTTCTTTTGGCCGTGGATCGACCCACTCGTCGAGAGAAAGCTGGACTCTTCGCACCCTTTGCTTATGGGCGGATCATCCTACTGCTCCGATCTCGAAAAGATCACAAGTGGTAAAGCTAGCAGCTTTAGTGTTTCACCTTCGTCGAATTACTCAGCAACGCTGATGGATCCGTCTGAAGCCAACCGAGCTGTCATTCTGCGCACGGTCAACTGCGAGCTTCAATACGGAGCACCATTTTACCCGATAGAACTGGAAGATTCCAAGAGCGCGCTAAGATAAAAGAGTAAACTACGAATAAAACCCGATGCAGCGTGCCATTCGGTCGACTTTGAAGACGTTATAATAACATTACACAGTAAAATCAAGCTTTATTTGCAGTGTATGTAATCCAGCTAAGGTAACTGCTCAAATGGATCCAGACAAGGTAATTGCTCAAATGGATCCAGACACAGCACCGGCACTCGTAGACTTTGTACCTTGAGCGGACTTGAGCCAGCATGTACCACCATTGTAGTTCGTCCACGTGAAAACCTTGCACCCTGTTTTCGCCCGGCAAATTGCGCAGCAGCCCGAAGCCGTCGAACTGCGTGAGCTGCCAATGTCGTTGTTCGCATAGTCGACGTTGTTCACCAACGTGCAGGTTGATGAGGATGAACTGATCTGAGCCGATCGGGCTCCATTCTGTGAGGTGGCGGTGCCCTTGGCGCTCTTCAGCCAGCAAGTTCCGGAGTTGTAGTTCGTCCACGTGTAAGCATTGCATCCAGTCCTTCCCTTACAAATGGCACAGCAGCCCTCGGCTGAGCTGCTGAGAGCGTTACCGATGTCGGCCCCGCCGTAGTTGGTGTTCTCTTCGATTGCGGAGCAGGACGAGGTTGAGCTTCCACCGAGAGTAGCCGACACAGCGCCGCTTTGGGTCACCGCACCCCCCTTAGCGCTCTTGAGCCAACAGGTACCGCCGTTGTAGTTTGTCCATGTGTAAGCTTTGCAGTTCGAGTTGGCAGCGCAAATAGTGCAGCAGCCGCTAGCTGATGCACTTTGCTGGCTGCCGACATCACTGCCTTGGTAGTTCACATTGTTCTCTGGACTGGAACATGTGGCACCCGAACCTCCGTTGTTCGACGCGAGGTAGCTCTTGACCTGGTCAGCAGCCTCACGGCCAATGTACATGATAAAACCGTAGGGATTCACCGTACCATCGCGCATAGCGCTACCGTCGGCAACGAATACGTTGCTCATGCCAATCACACGTAGCTTCTCATCGGCACAGCGACTACTGTCGGCTGAGTTCTTCGAAGCGAAGCAACTACCGCCAAAGTGGTGTGCGATGTACCCGCGGTTCGCTGCCACCCAGTTCGCGACAGAAGCGTCGTCAGATCCAGCCGAGAGGAACGTGGCTCCCTGGGCTACCATGGCGCTAACAGTGCGTTGCGCGTACGACTGCATTGCAGCAAGATCGCGACTGGTTCGGAAGTAGGGCCAGCCTTCATTGAATGCCTTCCAGTTGCCGTTACCGTCGAAACCCGAGGCTGTTCTTGACTCGGGGTTGTTCACATAGAGTGACAGCGTAAACGCGTTGGTGCGGGTGGCGAACTCGCCGAGCCCATTTGTGAGTGCGGTAGACTGGAACTCGTAATTACGACCTTGGACATCGTAGTTTTCGTAGCTGATGAGGGTTGGCCCCGAGCTTGAGAAGGGGCCAGTGAAGCCTTTGTTCATGTACTGGTCGATCGCCCAGCTTGGTTTAGTTTTGTACCGGAACGAGCTCATCTGCGGGTGCGAGAAGGACGCGAACACCACGTTGGTGTCGAACAGGTTCCGCCCGACATTGCCGTTCACCACCCAACCAGCCGCTTGCGATACACCAGCAAAGCCATTGCGTCCGTTGAGCATGCTGAGCTGCGAAGACGGACCGATGCCGCTCTGGATCAGCACCTTGGGCGTACTCAACGCGCCGGCAGCCATGATCACAGCACCGCGCGCAGAAAGAGTGGCTTGAGTTCCGCCGTTGTAGACGACACCGGTAGCTTTCCCACCAGCAGCACGCAAAATGTAGTCCACTTTGGCGCCAGTGAGCAGCTTCACGTTGCTGCGCGAGCTCATGGGGCCCCAGAACGCATTGGCAGGAGAGTCACGCTTGCCGTTCTTGAAGGTGAACGGGGCATGACCGAAGGTCTTGCTCTTGCTATTTCGAGCCGCAGCATCATTAAGGGTGCGTTCGGCGTACCCCCTCGCGAGCAGAGCCTTGGAGACGATCGAGTAGCCCTCTTGAATGTACCACACGCCGTCCGGCGACGGCTTGTCAGTGTGGCCATGAAGCTTCTCGTTCTCATCCATCTTGGAGACCATCTGCGCCGCTGAAAACGGCCACTGTACGTTTGTCACGTACGAGTCCGGCGGGCGGAAGTAGAGTGCGGCGTTGATGGACGAGCATCCGCCCACGAGTTTGCCGAGCCACATGGAGGCGACGCTGGTCCAGTCGACTCGGTACTGCTCGTTCGTGGAGTTGTAAGTCGTGCCGTCATATTCGCCGGGGATGTCGAACTTGGTGAGTCCGCGGCCTTGCGCGTAGCTGGGGGCATCGGTTCCACCGGTGGCAGCTAGGGACTTTGGACCGGCCTCGAGGATGAGCACGGATACACTCGAGTCTCGTGACAAGTACTCGGCAGCCACGAGACCGCCGGGACCACTGCCCACGACGATGGCGTCATAGAGTTGGGCGTTGGCGCCGAAGTTGGCGGCACTGAGTGCCAGCAACGCACCGGCCCAGCAGTTGAACCCCGGGAGTCGCATGGAGCCGAGGTGCGAGATGCGACCTCGAAGCTCGAGGTGGAGATTTCGGAACTGAAGCGAGCTTTCCATCCGAATCGGATTCCAGGACGGTCGTCACAAGGGTGGTAGAGGTGGGCACGACTGCCTGCCTGCTCGCGCCTGGCACCAGTTGCTGATCGTAACATACGAATCCATACAAACTCGGTTGTCCATTCCTTTCTGCGGCCACGAACGAACAGAAAAAAATATGATTTGCGTTTGTCCCAAACGCAACTTTGGGAGTAATGATACATGTATTAATACATGTCCTCAGAAGCGAGAGATCTTCCGAATGCGAACGCTACACTACATGTAACCAGGACGCTCAATCAGTTAACTCTTAACCAGCGTAATGAACGCGAGACCACGTTTACTACACTACACTACTACTACATGAACATGTATTATGGCATGTACCAACGTCGAGCGCAGCGTCAGTCTATACAAACTCCTATATTGATGAACAGATGCTAAAATCAAGAAACAGGCTACTCGTACAAAAATATGGTTCGAGGATCGATTTGCAAAATTTACCCAATGTTGGTACTTTTAGAACGAGCCTAAAAGGTGATGAATCCGTTTGGGTATCATGGATCACCTTGGAGTGTAATGGATCTGGTTGGGATATCATGACTCCACACATAATACTGCATTTGCCACATTGTGCTTGTACGTATGCATACTCTAAGCATCCCGTAGTTTCCTGCTGATGCGCTTGTAGGGCGAGTACATGCTGCCAAGGTTTGAGGTGGGTGCGACGAGGGATCCAGCATACTCTTAGCGAACAATGCCCAATTCCATGCAGCCTAAATGAGCGGTAAATACTATTGATGCGTGCACACCAAAACAGCAAGGCAAGCATTTCCGGTCATACGGATGGAGTGCACTTGAAGGTAGCGGTAACACTGCTCATAGGGACGAGTGGCACTGCTAGCTAGCCCCCCCCCCCCCCCGCAGCTATAATTCGATGCTCTCAGCTCCAACACGCGGAGGGAGCTCTAACTACATGTACTGTACTTGTAAAATAGTGTACCAACGTTTGGTAATACTCGGTGCGCCTGTCCTCGTCCGTGCTGCAGGCGCACTGCCTGTTGGTACTGTATCACCTCCCTTCCCTTTGCGTTTCTGAACTCCGAGTTCACTCGGATGGTGAAGTTGAAGTCAAGCAGACGACGTTTGATCCAGGCTTGCCGAGGATGCATGTACAGCACGGTACATGCCGTTGCTGGCGATGAAAACGCCGCACCTATAGTTCAAGGGTAATATCAGGTACCCCCTTCAACGTATAGATGCGGTATGGTCGATTCTAACGCCAGGAAAGAATCTGTACGTTAGTATTGCGCTTCCAGCTACTAGAAACAGCCCAATGATGGGTATGAGCATATACAACCAATAGGCACCGTTGTTGCTTATAATATTGCCCAATTGGATCGAAGGAAAGAGTGGCAACCGCTGATATGACCATTCCAACAAAGCCGTGCTTTGCCCGGGGAAGCTCTGGATTTTGCAAGTCATTTTTTCAATTTTTTTATTTAAATTAATGTGATGATTAAAGTGCCTCACAGACAGAATGCGTAACAAATGGAATGTCAAAACCAAATTTTCGAGCATTTGATAGCTATTTCTTAGCACATAGAAAACAGTTTCCAATCGCTCTCTTAACATAATATTTGATGCATTACCGGTATCGTTTTACCTACATAGTGTTAGAAGCCCAAAATAGCATTACAATAGGATTCGGCAAAAAGTATGTCGGCTTCCTGGTCAGTATTTTTCCAGGACAAAAGATAGGCCTCATATGGGATGCCACCTCAGTCCACACGTGCTATGGTGAACGAGCAGCAGGACTCGGTGCGCAAGATAGAATACATGTTCAGCCACCTCGGACAGGACCCACGACAGCCCAATAATCACCTTTTTCAAGAGCACATGGGTCGACTGCAAAACGACAACATGGATCGACTGCAAAACAACAAAGTTTACGATTCGCTCCTCCTGAATTAGACAGCTGAAACCATTGAGTAGGAAAGCTGCAGAACGCTTTCCAGCTTTTGAAATTTGCCAGCTAAATCTTAACATAAAGAATGCATATTTACCTTTTCAACTAATGGTAACAAGAGTGCCAAGCAAGCTGCACCCAAATCATTCTTTCTGTGAGGTACGGTAATTGGGCTTGTCCCTCATTTTTGTGGTAAGCAAAACAAAAGTTGGCAGCCTTCTTGGAAATAATCAGAAGATGGTTTGTCTTTGCTTTGAGCCTTCGCGTGCTTCCATCGAAAGAAGCTTGGTTTAGGTTCGTCGTGATGCATGCCTGAAACGCGCGGAGAAGTTGCGAGCTACAGTAGTGGGGGCTAGGAAGGAACGTAAGCGCAAGCCTTCCGCTGCTAAAAGGACCGGTATTGATAGTGCACTCCACGCGCAAACAACGCTTTGCCGTAAAGACGCATCGTAGCTCGAACTGGAGTATGATTTCCCACGACGGGATTTGTCGCTTGAACACGAAGCTGTTCAGCATTGTGCAATCAAGTGCTTGGTCCTCCTGTGCGCGACGCTCTCGAATGCGTTGAAGCATCACCACAGCGGTGAGAGTAGGTCTTGTCCTGCGTGCCTTTTGCCGCAAAAACGAAAGTGAGCTAGTTCCCGTGGATGGGAGAGAAAGCATGCGCCCGTTAGCTCCGCGTGCTATCGTTGCACCAAACTAACTTCAATACGACAGGACTGTGAGCTTGAGCTAAGTAATACGTAATATTCTAGTATGCAATATTGTAGGTATTTCTGGTTGTTGCTCTTGTGAGTGTCTTACGTGACCATCTTTGTGTTGGATGTGTAAGCAACATTCAGTTCTGGTGTGATATGATTGCAACGTTTTAATGCAGATATAAATCTGTTGTGGTCTATAATTTCAAAATTGGGAGGGATTTTGGGACGCCCCAACAACAATGGATTAAAATCCAGAGAACAATCCGGTTGGAATCATCATTTGATATCAAGTATGCCTTACAAACTACAAGTGAGTTACAAATAGAATAAATATTCATAGGTTTTCAACCCCCACGACACAATCATCGACTCCATTCCGCTCCGACGCATGTCCCAGCC
Organism: Phytophthora cinnamomi; assembly: GCF_018691715.1. Classification (NCBI taxonomy): domain Eukaryota; phylum Oomycota; class Peronosporomycetes; order Peronosporales; family Peronosporaceae; genus Phytophthora; species Phytophthora cinnamomi. Next base: position 66,875 of record NW_027151018.1, read on the forward strand.
AAGAGTCAGCGAAGCAGAGCGACGGCTGTGAAATCCTTCGAGGACTTTCTCGTAAAGAAGGAGGTGACGCTCACAGAAGTCCACAATCGTATTGCTAAGGACAGCGCAAGTAAGAGTTTGTTTGTGATTCTGGACAAGTATGGGTGGTTCTTCGGGCTGCCGCAGCGGCCGTTTGCGCTGCTTCGTGAAAGCGAAACTGATAGTAGGAGAAAAACAGTTGCTTCCGCTCAGAGAGGATCTAGAGTCGATTGCGGAAATTCCTCGAGCTTGAGTTATTTCCTATATATATATATATATATATATATTCCCCTCAGATCAAGTGATCGCAACAAAGACGTCGTATTACTTTTCCTACCAAAAAGGCATTATTGAAACGATTATTGGGGACCGAGGTATTGCAATAATTATTATTTAAATAATATTTTACATCCCTAACAGTTATATGCAAAAATACTATTTTAATAATTTTATTTTGTGTTCAGCCGTACTTCGTATAACATTCTTTATTACGGACATTGCAATATTATATAATACCGTACTGCAATATAATACCGTACTGCAATTGTTCTACAGTATACACGTCAGCCCAATCCTCTATCTAGTAAAGGCGGCATTATTGTCAATACAGTTGGGATCTATTGACGAGAAGGATTGATCTCAACTAATTTTGTTAGTACCGCGGACGCACCACGATGACAGCATATACAGAACAAATAGTACCGTTAATTGCATCAAATACAGCAGCATCCGTTTGGGTTACGAATTTCAACAGTGCGACCGATACTCGTCCGGAATCCTTCGTTTTAAAGCCCTTCGCTGTTGCTCAAATGTAGCTAAATGTGCAGTGCCGGCGCCCTCCGCCAAGTTCCACCAGAATATCACTAACGCGATAGGAACTTCAAGTTATAAGGTTGTTGCGGAAAAAGCTGGCGGTCTTCCCTAGTTGCTTCTCCATGCGTTCGGGATCCAGATACCCCGTCCGATTTGACTCGATTTATAGCAACTCCATTTTCCGACGATACTGTGGGCTTACGTTAGCAATCGCTAGTCGAACAGACTTCACTCTTAAGCCCAATAATGCCGCTGTAGAGATGATTCCTTGTGGCCAGGTTCGCTAAAAGCCCGATGGTGTGACCGTGACATTGATCCAGTTCGCCCAAATTTCAGCATGCTCTAAGCACTATGAAATAATTTCGGGGAACAGCACCAGCGTAGCGGCCCTAAAATGCGCTGCAACTTCCTCACCGACAATTCTGTCGTTACGCATTAGGGGACAATCTTCTGGAGCGTCATCGTATAGTAGTGTTTTAGCCTCGCCACTTGCTTCACTACCACAGTTTCGATATCTGGTTCGACAACGATCGGCATCTCAGTATACATCTTGACATACGGTATCGAGCGGGGGGGGGAGGGGGTCATCATGTTGCGAGTGTCTACTGGTATGCGCAAGAGCTGTAGCTGGAGGTCGAGTAGCGAGTTTATTCAGAAGTGGGGCTTAGGGATTGCAGCCCAAAATGTAAAATGGTTTGATTCATATAAAAGGTTGTTCGAGAGAGAGAGAGAGAGAGAGAGAGAGAAGTTACTCACTTACGCAAGGCTGTACATTTTGTCCCAGTCATCTAGAGGGAACGCTGTAGAGAATAGAGGCGGCGAGCAGTCAACAACTTGGGTGAGGAAATCCCGGTTTTGTAGGGATGGATCCATGAGTAGCAGGGAGAAGTCAGACTCATACGGAGTGCTGAATCATGTGAAGATCCATCCATGATTTTTTCTAGGTCGGAACAGTAGGCGGAGCCACTAGCGAGTATCATCGGGGAGCCAAACGCAAGCATCGATACGACGAGAGGGTCAATCCAAGACCAGAAAAAAGAGATAGCGGTGTTGCTAAGGTCAACAGACGGCGGACTGGTGGTCGGACAAGGAATCGATCGTGGCAGTGAACTAATGTTGGTTCATCCCAACATTAGGTAGAGCATACCAGCGCCCTCGAAGAGCTCGGGAGGTACCTCTGAAATGGGGTTACCCGCCAAGACGAGATAGTACAATTGCAGTCGAATGAGCGCTGGTGGCACAGAGCTCAACTGACTATTCTCGATATAAACACTTGAGTCCAGATGCCATTTGGAGTCAATGTCATCAGGAACCTCGCGAAGGTTCGTCTCACAGGGGTGAATACCCAAAAGACTCAAGGGGAATTCCGATGATCGCAAACCTAAGGGAACTATCCCCGCGGTCATATTTGTACGCACCACAGACACAGTAGTCAGGCTCGGATGTTGGGAGTTTGTAAGAGCGGAATCCTCTTCCCAAAAAACAATTGTCGAGTTATAGATTCGAAAATCTTGCAGTAGACGAAAATCTCTGATCATAGATGGCATATCGAATGTTTGGCAGTGCAAAATGTGCAGTTTCACAACCGCCGAGTGATCAAATTTTCCCTACCAAAGGAGTACCTCTTCTTGTGTGCCGGCTATGCCCATATTGACACAGTTAAAATTCACGGCAAAACAAGACGGAAGTGCTCCAGCCATGGGATGCACCCTCGGTATACATCCCAGTAACGGTGTTTTGATGTTGGCGTGTGCATGGAGGGCAATAACGACGGCGCCTCATACCACGAAAATTAAATGGGCCACAAAGACCACCCGTGGCTTAGTTTTTGTCTCTTGGGGTCTTAAACGTCGATCGTTTATTTTTAAGAATAACCGTTGATGTGACGGATCCCCGCTGTAGATATTCTCACGTATAACTGCGGCGCAGCAACAGGTCCGATCTGCCGCTTTGGCATCGGCGATCTACTCAATAGGTCTTTCATATTTCCAGTAGTGATAATAAGGCCAAGTGAGATAATGGCACGCATCACCAAGTCTGACCACGACACAACTAATGTCATTTGGGCCTCGTTAAGCATCTGAGCCATCCAATCGTCGTCAGAGAGAGCGTCGAGGTTGAAACCAGCCAACCCAATGTTGTATTGGTTGACATAACGTACCACAACCATTGCGGATACACCCACCGTCGTCATCATATCCAGCACACAATCAAAAACGACTAGTGCAAAGCGACGACGTGCTTCGTCGCTCGAAAACCAATGTGAATAGATTATCAAGGAGGACCAACAACTCGCCACAAGCAGTCCCACGTAAAAGTGATTGAGCTCTGGACGTGGAAGATGCTTGCTCATACGAACGGCTTGGATAGTTTGAAGCGCAGTTTCTAGAAATTCGCGGCACACAAGAATGCTATGGAAGTATTTTCCGTTTACACCGAAAAATCCACTCCGGTGTGCAATCTTCATGTATACCTTTGTGAGGCTTCGAGTTGCAAAGTTTCTCGTTCGATCTCGTTCCACTTCATTTGAAGGCTGGTGGATAGTCATCCTAACTCCCTTGCTGTTTGTACTTGAATGCGCCAATCTTAGTGCGAAAGATAATGATCGCTGCCAAAATGAGCAAACAAGTTGATGTAGAACGCAGCATCCATGCGCTGAAGCTAAAACCACATGTACGTACGCGATGTTGCGGAAGTTTTCTCGGGCCATTCCAATCGAATAGGGCTCCAGTAAGTAACTTAGGAACTTGGCATCAAAATCCCAGTAGACTTGGCGAAACCTGCGTTGTATGCACTACTCAGCAGATAAAATGCCAAGACGACCATCCACCAGAAGGCAAAGCCCCAAGACGAAAGACTCACGCATTCAGTATAAAGTGAAGCATCGAATCCCTCAGGATGGACCATGTCATTTCGTGGGCAGCTTCTACAAGTGTATGTTTTCCTCAACTCCAATATCAGGCACTATTTTTGTGCTCTGCCGGAAGCGTCCATAACGTTCAATGCTTCGAGGAATATTGGACTTCCGATATTTGGCGATATATGCATATACATATGGAGGACAACACCACAGCGTGTACTCGAAGGCAACTCTAACAACATTCGACACTATTATATTTCTTCAATTTGTAAGCCGAGAGGAGTGTACCATTTCAAGGCAGAGTTATTCTCTTATATCAAAGTGAAATTACAGCAGATTATGATGCATTCCTTTCGCTGAATGCAGCTACTGCTTGCTTGCGTCGGTTATTGGATTGGATCAAATTCCTCAAAACCGTGGATGCCCTGAATATTCCACCATACATAGTGCATTGGTTTTAAGTGACCCCCCATACGATTCGACTTCACAAGTACGTACTCTAGTAGAGTTGCAGGAACTCGCTCCGGATTCTTCTTCGCAAAGCCCCTCAACTGTCTGTCAAAACTCGCTAAGTGTACCGGTAATTTAGGTCCGGATGACGCGCGTTCACTCAAGAGGATCCATTCCGCCAGCACCTCGCCGACATGAGCAAACCGCTTCCAGCCTTCCTCCGTTCGTTGAGGTGTATTGCCAGGTTTATGAAGTCGAGTACACAGTTTGAAGTCGTGGTGAAATAAACTTGCAAGTTTTCCCATGGGTTTATCAATCCTATCAGGTTCCAACGCACCCGGTTGAGACTTTATCCGTGCAATGTAAGTTTCCATTTGATGCAGAAAATCTGGCTCATTGTTAGCCCACCTGTCTTGGAGTAGCTCCCGCGTAGCGTCCAACTTTGACGCCGATAGACAGTTCGGTAGACCAGCATTGCTTTTCGCCAAGGCGGCAATTTGTTGAATCCTCTTTATTGTAGTGGAGAACCATTTCTGGCTCATGCTTCGTTGTGAACAATGGGGCTCGATAATCGACGGCAACAACACTGTAGCCTCACAGAAAGCTGTGGCAACTTCCACACTTGGGATGCCGCCGCCTCTTATGAGCTTCAGTAATTTGGCCATTGACGCGATGCTCCAACGACCGATCGTGGCCATAACTTGGCCAACTCGAGTCACATCCGTTTTATCATTTAATTCAGCTGCCTTTTTCGTAATACTGATATAACTCTTCACGCACTTCTTCAGCTGTTTCTCCAGCTCCTCAGCCGCGGCGGGGTCCAACCTCTGTTGTTGAACTTTCTGGTGGGCCTGATCGTCGTTTTGCTCACTTCTGTCCTCTTTCGTATTAGAACCAGTAAACTCTTCAGTTTCATCAACATTACATCCACTTTTTCCTTGTTTCAATTCGTCCGCGTCTACAACTTGATCAACCACTGCTTCATCCTCCGTCTCTGTCTCGGACTCGTAGTCGACCACATCCTCCGACTCCAAATTCACTCGGAAATCAGCCGTTTTCAAACGTTTTGCCGGCCTGGGCTCGGGCTGTCGCGACTTGGAGGCTTTCGCAACGACTGCGCGAGTGGAGGCCCGGATCTCGTCCAGAAGTTGTTCAATGTGGATGAGGATGGGGGTCATCGCGGCCGCCGGAGGGAGACTACTATTGGCCAGCTGTGAGTGCTCGGCGAGGCCTGCCGCAAGGCGCGTGAGCTGCTGCTGGACTTCGAGCAGCCTGTCCATCTTTATCGTGAAAGCCGGACTATTTCTTGCCATCAAGACGTTGTACCGAATGTCATTGAAGTGGGGGTATGCTTGGCACCAATTCTTGCTGCAGTACACTTTGCCAGGTGCAAACTGCAGCAGCAAACAAATGAATATCCCCGCAGGCGTATGGTGCGCTTTTTTTCATTAAAATGTTGTGCCCAGATCAGTGACGTTGTCGCATTTACAACATGCTCGAAGCAGACTCAAAAATAGCTTTTCCTTATAAACTTACACGAGCTCCGCCATGGGTTTGTGCTTCTAGGGTGTCGTAGCTATCGTCTCGTCATGCCGCACCGCGTTGGCCCGATGAAGGCTCCGGGCCTGGCTCAAATCCGAGCTCACGAGCGTATCGCCCGCCTGCGCACCGACAAATTTTCTCCGGCTATAATGAAACTTGCCTGGTCGACCTTCGTCCTGCTGCATTTCGTCTGCTTCCTCTACTTCGCTATGGCAGGTTGGTGCTACTGGAATCTACCCAAAACTCGTCTCGACGCTTGGCTTTCCATGCTGTACATCGGAATGGGCACGGAGTATCATCGGGTGATTGGCGTGTTCCATGCTTTCGTGGCTATGGTTCACGCTGCCTACATTGTTTGGATGATCGGGTGGTCCTACCGCAAAAATGATGTGGTCTTCGCTATCTACAATGTTTTCAAGTGCCCCATAAACGTAGAAGGCGTTGGATACGACTGGCCTCTCGTGTCCCCTGTGAGAAATGGCGTTTACTGGGCTTATAGAGCTGTATTCACCCGTGATGGTCTATTGGGTGTGGATGGGCCAAATTTTGACGTCGTATTGCTATGTCGAGAGATTTTGGAGACAGCGCTGCAGACACAGCAAGCCTACCGCATGAGCCTTCTATTGCCACGCAGGGGGCTCAATCGTGGATATGTGGCGCTACTTGTCTTGAACTGTTGGAGCACCGTATTTGTACACTCGGTCTTTCAGCATCATGCTACAAGGCGACGCTTGTTGGCGCTTGTTTGCGACTGCGTATTGGATTTGTTGTCGTCTGTGGGTGTTACGACGATGCTCGTAGCCATATACATTCCCGATTTCGACTTCTCTACCTATGGGTTTCCATTTCTTAAATGGTACGAGGACGTGTGGAGAGTTTACGCCGTGAGCGAGTTTCAAATGATTTTAGTGAGCTCCTGGGGCGACTTGGCGATGCGGCTTATCTTCGCCATGAGCATGGTGGGCAACCTCAACAACATGAAAAAACTCATGCGGGCAAGGCCAACGAAACCTGTACGCACTGGAATTAATCCACGTCATGCTACAGTCGTGGCCCCATTTCGCGTAAGCTTGGCGAATCTGAAAAAGACGATGCCCAACTTCGACGGGATGGACCCCGAGACGATACATTACTGGGTGGGAAAGACGACAGAGGTCGTCTTTTTCGTGTGGGGGCTCGTAGTACTAATCCTCCACGTTTACGCTGAGTCTATTCCAGACCTATCACAGTGCAAGATGCAAGTAAAGCCATGGTCCACGTCGCAGCCGTCCTGCTCTTTGCTCGAGCTCGACTGCTACGAATCTGGAATCAGCGGCAGAGATATCGAAGTTATCTCGGAATGGCGTTCATTTGATCCGGTAACTGTTGTTCGCTTGGTAGCTCGACACTGCCCTGGTCTGGAACTACCTTCAACATTAACCGAGTTCACTCGACTGAAGGAGTTTAAGATCTACAATTCGACGATTAGGAAATGGGACGAGAGCGCGGCGATTTCCCAGTTGGTCCACCCAGAGTTAACAACGCTATTCCTTGTGCGCGTCAATTTCACCGACGGAAAGCTCCCAACCGGTCTCCATGCTGAAGTGTTACCCGAGGCATTGCAGGATATCGAATTCTGTGTGACCAATTTGCGTACGCTGCCTGATGACTTGGACACGAAATGGCCTCAATACGCTAGCATCTACCTTGAGGCGGGCGAATTTGATGAAGTTCCACCATCGTTGGTACGTCTCGCACCGTACGACTTATCACTATCGCTGAATCCGATTTCTGCAATCCCAAGAGAGCTATTCGAGAGTGACTCCGTCGCATATTTAAGCTTTGGGGGGACTTTTATCTCGGAGCTACCTCAAGATGTCACTGAGTTAGCTTCTACAGTGTACGATGTGAATCTGAGCGACACGAACATATCCTTCTTTTGGTCATGGATCGACACCTTGGCAATAGTCCCAACAAACGCTCCTCCAATAACCGCTGGAAATACGCCCTACTGCGATGAAGTCCAACGCATTTTTGAAAGAGAACAGTCGGGCTTCTCAATTCCTGTATTCGTTCTAGGTAACGAGTCAGATACCTCGGTGCTGTTAGACAGCTCTGTGAAGAATTGGCCGACTTTAAGAAATGCTGTATCCTGCGAAGTGGAGGACAGTACGTATTACCCACTAGACTTTGAAGATGAGTATAGTAAAATTAATTGACACACTACTCATGTCTTAGTCGATCAATACAACGCCAACATCTATTTGGCAACCATATAGCAATTCACTAAACCTATATTCTCCTCAAACGCATTTTGGCTATATATGTCAGCAATAACCGAGCTTTTCATAGTTATGGAGGTCATTACCTGTTTCTCGACGTCCAACCATGTCGAATGTTCGCCAGAAGCAACGTGGTCAACCAGGCCCGCGACTCAACCACGCCCCCTCAGCCGCAGTGGAAGATACCAGCGACGGCGAGTTCCCACCTTTTGCCTTGAGGTTATGCTGGTTCGTGTTCATTACTCTGCATGGATTTTGCGGGCTGTATTTTGCTTCCATGTCGTTTGGGTACTGGGTACTGCCGGGCACTACCTTCGGTCGATGGCTGTACTTCTATAATCTCGGACTAGATCCTGCGAACGATGGAACTATCTCTATTGTCCATGGTTGTATCGCTGCAGTCCACGCTGGCTACTTGCTGTGGATGCTTGGTTGGTCAATTCAAAGAAGAAGTCTCGTATTTGCTGTCTACAACGTATTCGGGACTCCACCATCCAATAGAACCGGCAGCGAGCATCGACTTGCTCACAGACTTTGGAATTCTTATCGCTCATTTCTCTTTAAATTGGGGCTGTACGGAGTTGACGGCCCTTATTTCGATCTGGTTCTATTTTGTCGAGAAGTGTTGGAGACCTCACTTCAAACCAGCCAAGCATATCGAATGAGTCTACTACTTCCGCGTAGTGAGCTGAATAGGGGCTACATTGGCTTATTGGTTCTTAATTGTTGGTCTACGACTGTCGTACACACGGCGTTCCACGGAAGTTATACTAAAAGACGATTCTATGCCATAGCGAGCGATTGCATACTGGACTTAGTGACATCAGTGGGTATTTCAATAGCCCTACTTGCATTATACCTACCAGAGTTTGACATGACGATCCATGATTTTCCTGTACACAAGTGGTATGAAGACGTCTGGGTGATGCACGTGATCAGTGAATTTCAAATTCTTCTGGTGACATCGTGGGGTGATTTAATCATGCGAGTGATCTTTGCAGTAAGCATGATCTTGAACATGAACAACATGAAGAAGCTGCTGAGCACGACACTACAGACCTCGGCCATGTCATCTGAAACGAGTCGTGCCAGCGCAAACCGTCGAATGTCAGTGGTGCATCCTCTTCACCCAAGCGTAAGGGATTTACATGGTCCAAGCAACCCTAGTAAATTACGAACAGTGCTGCGGTTAGAATCACGACTGACGCAGACTCTGTTTCTGGCGTGGGGGGTAGTCATTCTGTCTCTTCACTTGTATGCTGAGTCCATCTCAGGCCCTCATCAGTGCAGAATGCAAGTGAAGCCTTGGTTCATCTCCGAGCCTGCGTGTTCCCTCATGATTCTAGATTGCTATGACTCACAATTAACTGGATTGGAAAGCGAGGTTGTCGCGCAATGGAGCTCGTTTGACCCGACTAGTACGTCTGGTGTTGTGATACATCACTGCACAAATTTCGAGATGCCCGACCTCGTTCGCCAGTTTTCAAATCTAAAGCTGCTGAAGTTTTACAACTCCACCATTGTGCAGTGGCCGGAAAGTGCTGCCGTCACCCAAGCCCACCATCCCAATCTCATCATGTTATTCCTCGCCCGGGTAACGCTGCCTGATGGACAACTCCCTGCTGGAATGCTTGCGGATGACTTCCCCCATGGATTAGCTGACATTGAAATATGCCACACGAATTTACGATCCATGCCAGAAGATTTGGATACAAAGTGGCCGCAGCGTGCAAGTATCTACATCGAGGCATGCGAGTTCACCGAGGTTCCCCCGTCGTTGGCGAGACTGGCCCCATATGATTTATCTTTGGCGATGAACCCGATTACTAGTATTCCTGCTCGATTGCTGGAAGGTGAACTTGTATTTCTACACGTAGGCGCTACCCCCATCTCCGAACTTCCTGAAAATGTTACCGATGCATCACCGCTGGAGCAGATACGCGTTGATAATACAAATGTGTCGTACTTTTGGGATTGGATCGATCCCGTAATTGAAAGCGCCGGTGCTGTCCTCTCTGACGTGCCGTCTACCGTCGTAGCGTCAAACACGCCATATTGCGCAGCTCTACAGCGGATATTTAACGGAGAGCAGACCATATTGTCAACGCCACAACACACAGATCAATCGCGATACTTATCCGATGCCTCAACGCAGAACTGGGCCACGTTGAGGCAGGCCGTCTCGTGCGGCGAGTGGCCAACAATTTTGTATCCTATCGCGTCAGAAGACATAAACAGCGGGATCAAGGTTGTGCAGTAAATTTCATTGTACTTTCCGTATGGAAGACGACTTGCAGTAGTAGGTAAAAGTGAAGTTAGTTTCTGAGTACAACTTTAAGTAGCAGACTCAGCCAGACCGAGTGATTGAAAAAGATGGTGTTTTGGTCTCGAGTTGATCAAAGGAGATGGCGGCAAAGTCGTGTCTTTCAGTCAACTCTAATCAAGAATAAGATCTTCCTGAAGATATTCGTCGTGTTGAAATCTTAGTAAAAATTCCGGTGAAACGACCAACCGAGCGTGGCATCTATCCGAAACTCCTCCCGATACGCGACTTCGGCAACGTGACTTGGCACCGGCTTCACTTTCTAACTAGCCAAAAATTGTGAGCTCTTACGCAATGTCCCGTGCTCTCGTGGCTCTTTCCGCGCCGCCGGCGATACTGTCGCTGTCCCCACTTTTCTCGGTACATGCCCCGGAATTTGACGGCACAGGAGCTGAAGGCATCCAGCGGAGAGAGAAGTTCGTCAGCTATTGCAAAGCAGTCTACGGTGCTGTTTGCGCTTGCGCCAGCCTCGCAAATACGAGAAAAGCCGCCAAGCCCGCAAAATCAAGCGCCTGCCTACAAAATCCGATGCAACAAGGCTGCGACCATTTCAGATGGGGTTTTGCACAAGCCGTCGGACCCAATCCTTCAGTGGCAGGAAGTCATTTGAGACGTGCTAGTTTTAGAACAAGCAAGTTACCCTGGCAGAGAAAGACAATATGATATCACATTATATTGAATTTTGGTTTTGATGTCCCCCCATAATTTGCATTGCAATGTTCCTGAAGTACAGATTCTAATAGCAAAACTCTTCAAAAGACGAAATAAAATTAATTTTGATTAACGCTAAGTTTTCACAGGCAATAACTTAAACAAAAATTATGCAAATCCAATTAGTTTTTTTAATATACTGGAGCATCGTTTTAATTCTATTTCTTGAATTAAATTAAGCTAAAATAGAAATGAAAACAACAAACAATAATTCCTGGTTCAACTATTGTGATTGAGCGTGATAAAGCCAACCTTGAACTGGACTGGGTTGCTAGAACATGCTCAGTTTCTTTACACGACACAAGTCAATGTGGACGCGTCGGCACCACGATCGGTGTTATACCTGACGGCTGCGCAGTTTTTCACTAGTTATTGTTGTCTAATTCTCCTGGGCCATGCTGTACAGGCCTTCATGCTCGATCGGATAAGTACAATGTTTTCGTCCACGGCTCACAGGACACTATCTCTATTTGCCAGAACTATGGCAGACCCCCTGCAGCCTGTGCAACGGCGTTCTGGCGGCTCAGGCGGATCGCGACAGACTACGCCAAGCAGACGCCCATCCACTTATACACGTGTAAACGCTCTCGACCGTTGCTAAGGCGACTCTAGGAGAAGATGTCGTGCTGCAGCGTCAAGCGACGTATAGATCGCTGGATTCCAGGTGGGGTGGCGCTGAGCACGCCCATGCCGATGACATGGTAGCAGACAGTATAACAAGTAGATAAAATGAATTGCAGCCACAGAGCCGAGCTCGACGGTGATGATTCGATCACAAGCGCTCCCCAGGATGAGTTCGTAGAAATACAACGTCGCTGAATTTCAGGGGAAAAAATTCCGCTGGCCACTGAATGCCTGATAAACAGTAGTGCCCGTCGTCCTTAGCGATATCCGAGAAGAACAGATCTGTCAAGCCATCAAACTTTTCGTTAAGTAAATCCCCAGCTTTTCCACCTCACGGTACCGCTTTCTTCAGTGTCGGCCAGATTTTCTTAAATTCCCTTCAAACAATGCAGCTGGAATGCTGAAACGAGGATTCCATGAATCTTAGGGCGTCATGGATAGGTGGTTTTCGGTAAATTAAATAACTGCAGTAGATCAACAATTCAGAATTAATAACGCGGCCGACGCGATGGAGAAAACGACTCATACGATAAGCTTGGGGCGTTTGAAGTGCTGTCTCGATTACTTCTCGATATAGTATAATCAGGTCAAAATAGGGACCATTTACACCGATCAGGGCATTTCGTGAAGCAGCTGCATTATAGAGATACGTTGACTCAAACCTGAGCTGTTCCTTGTTGTCTTTCGTGACCTGCAAATATCTGGGATACCAAACATTGACAGCCCAATCATCCATGCCAAATAGCTCAGGTGGATCATAGCTACACAGCCGTGTGCAGTCGCGACGGCCCCGTTGTGAAACTTTCTCTGGATCCGCATTAAAGTTTGGCACGTGTCCGGACAAGGTCATCCACTACTAGTAGACTACTACGAAGTCGCGACGGCTTGGTGAATAGCCCGAAGACGGTCATCTTAAGAAGTTCAGTGTGCTGTCCGAGGTATTCAGAATCTGTAACTCAGTTTTCGTTTTCTTTGCGGGGAAGCATATCACGTGCGTTCAAGACAGCCTCTTCGAGGCAAGCGCTCAACGCGAGCATGCAGGTCAACAGCATAATAGAAGTTGTATGAACTGGCTCAAATTTGTACTTCGCAGAAAGGATGTTAAGTTTGAGGACTAACGGTTTTTCCCAACTTCGCTAAGTTTGATCACTTGAAGCTCTGTGATGTATTCTTGGCGTTGGTTGATGCGTGAGCCAGATATATTTTTCTTTCCATGCAGTACGTTATCGAGTGGCTGTTACCACCTCAAACTCTTCGATATGGCCCAGCTGGCACCAGAATCCACCCTCAAGCCGCCTCCCTCCGAGTATTTGCGGCTTCCGTTCCGCTGGTTCGCCTTCTGGCGGATCGTGATTCTTGGTCTGCATATTGTCGCATGTGCCTATAACACGGCGTATGCAGTTTACTACTGGAGTTACGGGGACACCTACTTGAGTTACGCTCTCGAAGGGAACGGCATCGGGTTGCCCCGCGATCGTTTCCACGTAATATCATACACGCACATGATTTTAGCCTCGATACACGCTATCTGTGCCTTGGTAATGGTTATCGGTTCACTGTGGCGTCACTCGTTGGTGTTCTCTCCGAGGTCAGCAAAGAAAAATGAAGGTTGCAACAAACCTGTTTCCATGACGGGTGGCCTAGGCGCCATAAATCTTCAAAAGAGTCCAGCTTGTTATGCTCGTATTCCCAAGCTTGTTTCGTCACTATACGGCAAAATTGCGGGTCGGAGAGGTCTACTTGGCGTGAATGGGAGATACTTCCACGTCGTCATCTTCGGGCGGGAGCTGCTGCAGATGACGCTCCAGACCATACAAGCCATTCGGATGAGCAAGTATCTGCCTCGCGTCTTGCTCAACCGCTTCTACGTGGTTTTGATCGCCATCAATTGCTGGTCAAAATTATTCGTCTATTCGCGCTGGTTTTGGAACGATGAAGCTCGCCGTCGGTTTGCAGTAATCATGTGTGACTGTGTGCTCAATGTTATGTCGACTCTAGGCGTGTCCTCCATTGTGTTCTTGCGCTATATTGATTTTTATCAAGCTAAGATAATTGGTTTCGATTTCACCATGATAGGAGACCAAGAATGGTATTCACAGATGCTCAATGATGCACAAGTGATTATTGTCGTGTCGTGGTTTGATATGATAAGCCGTATAGCTTTCTCTCTGGGTCTTGTTGCAAGTGCTGCTGATTTGAAGGACCTATTACGTTGTGGTTCGAAACGCAGAAATCGAATAGCCTACACAGGTGACAATGCTATTGTCCCTACCGACCAACGTTTGGGGTTAAGGATAAACGAAACTCAACGTGGAAACCTGAACAACGCACCCAGGCCCCAAGTTGAAAAATTAAATGGCCCCATTGCGCGAGACATTCCACAACACGATCAAGCTCTGGTCCAACCTAGAGGAAGCAAGATGCGGAGTCAAGTAGGTATTATAGCCACCAAAGGTACACACGCGTTGTTCGCTACATGGGGCCTGGGAATTGTTGCACTACATGTGTGTGCTGCTTTGCAAACACCACTATTTGAGTGTGCACCAAAGGTGCATCCAATAGCTGGTACCCTGCCCTCTTGTTACGTGGTGAACTTTAATTGCTATTACCTCGGGATTTCTGGTTCGAATAAAGAAGTGGAGAGCGCGTGGAACAGGTTCGACCGCAACACGTCAATGAAAATCAGCATTAGCCATTGCCCAGCACTGGAAATCCCAAGAAACTTTCAAGACTTTCAGCGGCTTCAACAGATTGAGGTTTACAATGCGACGATTGTGAATTGGGATGCTAATAATGCAATCACGAGTGCATCGCATCCCGCCATGGTTGCCCTCTCTTTAGTTCGTGTGAATATGACGGGTGGCCTACTTCCGCCTGGTTTGCAATCTCCAGATTTTCCGACCAAACTTAGAGACATAAATTTCTGCGAGACGAATTTGCAACAACTTCCAGATGACCTTGATTCCAAATGGCCTGTCAACCCTGGTATTTACATGGAGAACAGTAAACTAACAACAATACCGCTGGCACTTGCCCTCCTCAAGCCTACATATCTCATGCTGGGAGGAAACCCGCTCGTAGAGCTTCCTCCTGAACTCTTCGAGGCTGATTTGGGGTATTTGACACTGGATCGTACACAGCTTACACAACTTCCGCAAGCTGTGTCGAATCCCTCAACAGCGATGTTCTATTTAGATATTGCCAACACGAATATCTCGTTCTTCTGGTGGTGGGTGGACCCGTTGGTTGAAGATATGTTTGAAGGCATGCAGCTGGTGGCAGCTGGTGGAACCCCATACTGTTCCGATCTCGACATGATCATGAGCGGTGCTTCTTCAGATTTCAGTATGCCCTACAGTATGGGATACTCGTCGATACTCATGAACGCCTCGCAAGATAACTGGGAGGCACTAACTCAGGCAGTTAATTGCTCGCCGGTGGATGGGGTAACTACGTTTCCGTTACAGTCATGGGATGATATGTACAGGTTAGTGGATTGAGATAGCGCATGAAACCAGGCCCTGAACGCACAGCTACTCGGAAATAATAGAGGTTATGTGAACAAACTTCCCTCTACCTGACCTGCTTGATCCTCGGCTCGCACCTTGCGTAGAGATCTGATGAGATTCACCTTATCGAGGGCAAGGCAGACCAAGGGACATAGCTGCACCGTAGTATTTATTATTATATATATGTTGACAGGCTTTGGAAGTCCCTACGTTAGCGTTCTTTGTGTGTTCGCCTCGCTACACCCATTCAGCGGGAATCACTGTACGTACATCAGTAGCACATCGGACAATCTGCCAGGATATTGCTTGTCTAGCTTGGCCAGCTTCTCTGATAAGCCCTGGACGTATTTCGGTTGCATTTTTGCCTTCTTTGATACATCTGCGATCATCATCCATTCAGCGACAGCGTTCCCCAAAGTTGTGAAACGTCCCCCAATTTTCAGTTGCCGACCGTATCGCTTGTACTAAGTACCATTCTTGTCGCAGGACAACAGCTGCGAGGTCAGCGTATCGCTCTACGACACTTGTAGCAGGCTGTTTCACCTCGCGGTCACCACAGTGGAGGCCCAGTCGGGGTCTCTTTTTATTGTCGGGGCTTGCAGGTGCATTCGACCCGTAACTTGCCCCTGCATCTTCATGAGCGTTAGTTTGTAGATCCACTTTCACGTCATATCCACGCTGTTAAACGGAACACTTGTAGGCAATTGGACTTTGCTGCTGCGGCGGCTCGGGTTTCACTTCTCTAGGACTAAAATCCTCCAACCCTCCTTCAAGCGGTAAAAATGCCTCGTTATCAATCGGGACCCTAACTTTCTCCTCCTCGAACTCCAATTCATCCTCAATCTCCGTCCCTTCTCCTGCGTCGTCCATCTCAGAGCGGCCCGCAGCCAGAGCTGTGACAGCAAACGCTAACTAGCCAATGTCTGCATCGCTTCGAGGAAGTATGACTACTTGGTCGTTGCTTTGATATATCCTCCTATTAATAGAGGCTTTGATTGTGTTTTGCTTTCTTGCGGCGATATAACAAAATTGATCACCAGTGCACCGTCGATATATACGGACGAGCACATACGTTATCAAGGAAGGTGGCAATCTGCCCGGGTATTTTACGTCAAATTCCAGTAGCTCCGCGAGCAGGTGACTCAACAGCCCGGATCGTACCACAGCTAACTTCAGCGCCCGCGACATCCAAACTGAGAGAACATGTCCCACCGCGGCACCAGATATTTCTCTGCGCACATCGAATCGATTTTTTCCGCATCGACAAGGAGCCCGCTTGAAATCGATTGAATGGAACGCTTTACCGTCATGAAGATGTACTTGAAGTACTGGAAACGACAAATTCGTTCTTCAATTGCATCGTGGGCAGGCACGACGTCACCTTCCACTTGGTAAATTCCTCCCTGGTACTTCTCTGGCATGGATATATTTTCTGATAGCGAATCACGTTCCTCAATATTGTCGGTGCTCCAAAATAAAACAGTTGCCGAAGTGTCAAGATCGTTCTACCTAGCAAAATATGCTTGACAACATTTCCAGGGACCTTACATAGTGTTTCAACCATCAAGTGTGTGGCGAGACGGAAGGATCACATTGTCTTGGCACTCGGTATGTCATCGCCCCAAGAATCTTGAGTAGGTCAGTGTTTGCTATGGTTGCTATCGCCTTCAGATCAGGAAAGGTTAGGCTGCTAACGACTCAGTGATACATGTACATGACCCAGAGTCTACGATCGTAATCTTCGCATCGCCCACAACTTGTACATATCGCTTAGCGATAAGATTGAATTTGTCATGCGATGATTGGAGAGCTGACCCCCTTTGGTCGGGACCAACACATCCTGAAATCATCTCGCTGTCGCTTCTTGCTTTCTAATCGCTCACACTTTTGGGCAGCTCGCACGGCCTCGCTCTTTCACGAATTATGCTACGCACACAGTGCACGTTAGACACCACTATCAAATTTTCGTCAAAAACACCACTCACTTTAGTAGTGCCATAGGAACCCTGTTTTGGAAAAGTCTGTTAAACGCTGTCAGAGTCTTCAAAGTCTGCTGGAGATAAGCTTCAGGTTTTTGTATGTTGGCTTGTGAAATCTGTTTTATCCACTCCGATATTCGCTAGCAATTCTGCGTTAACAGTTCCCACTTTTCATCACTTCGAAGCTCACAAGTGTTACCTATGAACTTATGATAGTAAGCCCAGCAGTCCTTTCCAAGTCGTTGGAGAAACCGTGGAAGACAAGACGCCAGTTGACTTGAGCCAAGTCTTTTCGCTTCAATTGTTTTGATATCATTCTGTATGTCGGGCAAGTGGTCTAGAAAATGAGAGCTGACATAAAGCTGCAGATGGCGACAACTCTCTGCCAGTGGTGAAAGGGCCCGCGCTAGTTCAGTCCCTGGATGCCTTGAAGTATCGAGTTGCACGCCACCACCATTTGTTCAATCCAAATGTGTCGACTATATTTAGTACCCTGACCCACGTCATATCTCTGATGCTGTCAGTGAGGCGTATCCGCTGCGTCGGAAGTGCAATTCCACTTTTGAGGCAGCACCGAAAATGATTGATCGTGTCCGCCGTTTCTGCCGAGCAGCTCTTACATTCGTTTCCACTTCCTCATCACGCATTTTTTGCTGGCATTTTCCAGCAAACTTTTGCGGCACCTCAGAAGTGTTATCGTTTTTGCACTCAACATTCTATGTAACCGATTCTTTGTCTTGAACTGATTTCATTGTAGTCACATCAGCCTGTTGAGTTCCCTCGTGTTGCTGGCACATCAACGCATCACTACAAATCAGCAAGAGCTGTTTCCATTGTTCGATATCGCGAGAAGTTGAGTTGTCGCTCTCTTAGCTGGTCAAACAAAAATCGAGTCAACGCGGCTAGTATGTTTGCGTTTAGTTTTCCTCTTGCTGCAGATACTCGATCGACTTTAAATCATTTAGCATGCCTTGTCTATAGTTGGGATAGTACTTGTGACAATATTTCTCAAGCTTGCGGAAGTTCTCCCGCAATTGTGTTACCGTTTCGAGAATTCCCGGGTCATCGGTCATCACAAAATTGGTGTTTATGGCCACGAGCATCCGCTGGATCCACAAACGGCAATTGAACTTAGGGTGTCGCTGCATTGCTTCGGACAAAAACGAGCAGTACTGTTGATCAAGGATATGACTGACACTGCCACCGACTTTTCAGGTTGAAGGCAGTCGCGTAGCGTGGTGTCCTTAAAGTTGGACACAGCGTTAGCCCACTGCTTCATGTATGTTATGCGTTCTACCATACCATCGTGCTCCTCGTCATTATTGTTTGCAGTATCCACTGTCTTAGCGCGAGAATTTTTTTTTTTTTTTCAAATCGTCCTCCGGACATGCCATGCCGTCTTCGCCACTTCCACATCAATTTCTGAATCCCCTCCTAGTTCGTCCTACCAATTTCCTCCACTACCAGTTCCGCCTCCTCCATTTGCATAGCAGGCTTGCACAGCTGCTCCTGCTCGTAACATCCGAATTGTTCACTATTATCAATAGCTTCCACTGATAAACTCCTGCTAACAGCACCAGAATCTCCAGAATCTCCGGTGTCGACTGCCGCAGCTCGCTCTGCACCTGCTCGACGCGCCCGCACACGAGCGCCAGCGCGGCGACCTGCGCCCAGTCGATGTGCTCGTGCTCGCGTTCCTGCCCGCGCAGAAGCAGCTTCACGGCCGTCGCCACCGTGCTGAGCTGCCGCTCCACGTAGAGTGCGCAGGTGCAAGTTATAGCGCAGAATGCATGTCACGCCAGGTGGCTACAGTGTGTGTCTTCCACCAATCTTATGTTCGTGACACGAACCGCATCCAATTTCAGCCAATTGCCGCCCTTTATCGTTTGGCACTCGCACTTCAAGCCCAGAAGAAGCAAGATGCAGGTGGAAGAGGACCCGAGCAGCCAGTTCGTCGACTTTACCAACGCCACGGCCTCGGAGCAGTTCGTGTCGGACGTGGAGCAGGCGCTGATCGGCTGGCAGCTAGCTGGCAAGGGCCATGCGTCGCTGGCGGCGCTCGGCGCGTCCTCCGCCTCGCAGCTCGGGGCCCGCAAGCCCGAGGACGCCGCCATCTGGACCAAGGAGCTGCAGTTCCTCGCTCCCATTGGCCAAAAAGACGCCAAGACCTACACTCTGACACTCTTCGTGGCGGCGCACGCCGATCCGCGCCTCAAGCCGCCGGCCGAGACGCAGAACAAGGCGCCCAAGGCCACGCGATGGCAGGAAGGGCTCGAGCACTTCACGCCCACGATGCTGGCGGTAGCGGACGCTAGCCGCGACTTCCACTGGGGCGTTGGAGGAGAGCAGAGCAAGGAGAACGAGGAACCGGAGGACGTTGAGCAGGACACGGCGGACAGACGCTCGTCCTACTACACGTCGGTGTTCGAGGACGACGGAGAGCCCGCGTTCAGTCGCAGAACGGCCTTCAAGAACGTCCAGAAGTGGTTTGGCGTGGACGAGTTCCTGTTGCTGGGCCGGTCGTCGCCCCACGAGAGGAAGAAGCAAGAGAGGAGTGACAGAAGCAGGGAGGACGCGGAGGACGCAGAGGACGCAGAGGAGAAGCTGGGTGAGGGGGGCTCTATCGAGCAGGAGGTGAGTGTGGAGCAGGAGGTAGAAGGCGGCAAGGAGAATGCGGGTGAGAACGGAGGTGAGGACGCGATGGCGGACATTCACGTGGACCAGAACGAAGCTGGCATGCTGCTGTCGGCTCTTACGATGGCGCTGAATAACTGCAACTGCACCATCCCTGCATTCGTGCCGGTGTTTGAACCGTCGAGGGGGACGTGGATTGGCTCGGCGGTGCCCGGGGCGACAGGCAACGTATCCATGTCGTTTGACACAGACTCGGTTCCGGAGCTGAACCCCAATCAGAGCTGCATTAGCGGCTTGCTTGATTTCTTCAAAGTGAAGTTGCAGTTGCCGCCGCATATTGAAGAAAAGTGTCGAGTTGAGGCGGACGAATCGGGGGGCCTCGCAATTGGTATGATGGTGTCGGCTTCGTTCGGGTATTCATGGAGTCGTGCGGAGGACCCTCGGGAAGCATCGACACCCGATAACCCTCTGGCTTGGCGAACTTTGGAATCTCAGCTACCGAGTAAGGACCAACACCAAATCCGCCAAATTACGACTAAACTCTTCGGTGATAGCCACCCTTCTCCATTAATTGGTGCATCTACGTCTCCTTTGAGCGGAATGGATCTCACGGTTAGCTGGCCCCAACTGCGGGAAGGCACGTACGTTGACAACGTCGTGCATTCAACATTGGATCCAAATTCAGCGCCTGAGTGGATGCTGACCGCGCGCTTCCAAGATTTGCTATCCGAAAACCAGCGCAAGCCTCAGCTCCCCTTATGCAAGCAGATAGCGAACCTGGTTCAAGTGTATTCGAACTCCAGGGAATTAAACAAGGATATTCTGGTGTCCGAGCTTGCGCCACCCATGCCTGTGGTGCCTTCGCCTGCAAAACCATCGTCTAATCATGGTGTTACAAACTCTGGTGGGTCTGACGATGCACCCGAGTCGCAACCGTCACAGAGTATCTCTGAGTCTACAATACCCGCTGCACGAGCAGTAGGTGTGTTGGGTAGCGCTATCTCAAGTTTAGTGTCAGCTGCCACATGGAAAGGCTCTGATGCAGAAGAAATTAGGCGGGTTATCTCGGAGCTGTTTGATGGAGCAGAAGGCGATGGAAGTGGCGAGAACGGCGAACTAGATGGCAGATCAGGACTGCCTTTAGTGAGCGTGCCAAGTTCGGTGGAGCACGGTGCGCCTTTGGGGGAACTTGTTGCTATTCTGGCTACAAGGATGAGTCAATTACGTACGTGCACGTCATGTAACTCCAGCATGGCAAATGATATATTTATGTTGCTCGCGGCTTGTTTGCTGATATGTAGATGGAATCAACTCGATGTCGCTCCTCTGGGTTGAGTTTGTGAAAGCACTGAGGGAGAGGTGGTTTCAACAGCAGTTGCTTCCGTACATGGTGCGTAAAATCTCCGTGTAGCGTGTTGAATTTTGCACACCTCTTATTTGCATTTTCCGCTCGGTGTCAAATGCCGGGGATTTTACAGGGTACCAGCACGAAGGAGAACGGTGTAGACCACAACACCAGTTCACACTCTTTGGACGCGTTATTTCTACTGGACTCTGAAGCGATGCAGTTACCTCCCCCTGACTTCCGGCACTGTCTCCTGCACCAAAAACTCCAATTACTAAACAGCTGCATTCTAAGGTATGGTTTGGTTCGCTGTTTCGTTTCATTTTTTTCTAATTTGTTTTGGTGGAATATATTTTTTATACTTGTACAGAGAAGCCCAAGAATCAAGGCCAGCTTCAAATAGTGGCGACAGAATCAAGGCGAACTACAATGCACAACAACCTGCTGTGATGAAGGGGGACGGTCAAACCACAAAATCTTCGGACGTGGATGGTGTTGAAGGAGACGCAGACGGGAGTCCAAGTGATGACGAATTTTTCGATTCTGTTGAACAGCAAGATACCCCTGTGTCATCGCCTCCTCGTGCACCGAGGCGCTCTGAGGGTGTTCTTCGTGAGGCGGTAGGAGTTGTTTGTCTGCAGACCAACGAACCTCTGTTAGAACCTGTGACACAAACGGCTGTACCCATGACGGAAGATGTTGCGAAACAGCAACAGGACCTTCTTACTCGCCTCGGTGTAAGCGTCGAGTCTGATAAATTGCGGCAGCAGATCCAGAGCACGGCGTTGGTTTCGGATATGCAGTCATTTAAAGCTGCAAACCCACGAAGTTGCCTCGCAGATTTTATCCGTTGGTATTCACCAAAGGATTGGATTTCATTTAAAAAGCCAGTGGACCCATTGCAAACGGAGTTGCCACCCGTGGGACGAGGGATTTGGTGGTTCGAGCAGCACGGTATGCTCTCGGAGCGGATGCGCTTTGGGCCGGGGCACGAGCATCTGTGGCAGCAAATGTGGGAGACTAGTGCTCCGGTGCCCGCAAGCCGCCAAAAACGCTTATTTGACCCCGTACAAGAGTCAGAAAAAGTCTACCACTATATGGAGACACTATCCCCACACGAACTGTTTCACCAAATGCTAGCTGGCGCTATCTCTAGCAGTCTGTTCGCAGTGGAGACGGCATTGCCTGTACGCGTGTCAGCCCAGACGCTACCGGTTGTCCATCGCGCTTTGCAGAATCTTCGTTCACGCGGGAACCGTTCGATTGCATTACTGGATGAGGCTCTGGCGGAGTCACAAGTGGCATTCTCTGCTGCTGGCAGAAGCAAGCATCGCGGCGATAGGCTAGAGCAGTCGGTGGCAGCTGCTCATCAAGGCCAACAGCTTCAAGTCGCGTTTGAGATGGCATTGGATGCTTGTTGGAAACTCGTGCGCTCACTGGAAGCCACAGAAGCTCTCATCACCAAGACGCTGGCTTTGCTTCATTATTTTTCTGTATCTAAGGACGACCAGGAAGCGTTGGCACTTGTGAATCTGTTACTGGCCCCCTCGCTTTCGCAGCGTCAACAATTAGAAATCTCAGCATTGTTGAAGAAAGAGAGCTTACGCCAGCAGGTTGCTGCGATTTTGCTCACTAACCCAACACTCGCAGAGGCAGGGCCGATGACAGTGCCCGTCCAACGTGAATACGTGCTTCGATGTATCTGTCCACGTCCGTTCCTGCGAGAATATTACGGGGATTCAGCCTTGGACGGGGATGGCGAGTTGAGTCTGATGCAGCCAGACGAAGAGCTAGAGGATAGTCCTCTGGTTGTATGCCGCATGTATGCTGCTTTCAAGAAAAGCACGGTGCGGTTCGCGTTGGTTTTGGCGGAATCGGAGTTTTAAGGGGTTACGCAGCATTCGTAATTGCAACAGCATTAATCCATTGGGACTGTCCACCCCCTCATCCTTCGGGTGTCCCAGTATAATACTTGAAGTATTTTGTTATTCCTGGGCAACATTATTCTCTAATTTTATCGGGTTTGGTGCAGTACTATGCGGGACTGGCTATAAATGAGCCCAGCATGACCACTGCTCATTTGTCGAGACTTCCGAGCATGCACCGTCTCGCTGAAGCTGTCAGTCGTCGTAGTGTCGGCCCAAAAGACAAAGTCGTCGTCAAACGCCCTGATGGGTCGTTCTCGACAGTCACCCTCCGATTTTGTTGGTTTGGCTTCATAGCTCTGCATGCCTTCTGCTTTGTATACTTCGCCGTATTTGGCTGGTGTTACTGGAACTTGCCGGGGACTCTTTTGAATACGTGGCTGTTCTTTTACAGTCTCGGAATGGACAGCAAGTATGACCGCGTCATCGGCGTCGTCCACGGGTGTATGGCAGTAGTTCACCTGGTCTATCTCTTGTGGATGGTCAGCTGGGCATTCAAGAAAAGGCGACTTGTTTTCGCTGTCTACAACCTATTTACTCGACCACTGACAAAAGAGTCAAAGATTGAAAGTCGCTGGGCGTCCATAATGAGTAGCGCCTATCATGGGGCTCTTTCAAAACGTGGGCTACTGGAAGTGGATGGTCCATACTTTGACTTAGTGCTATTGTGCCGAGAAGTCATAGAAACTGCGCTCCAGACACAGCAAGCCTACCGCATGAGCTTGCTACTACCACGCAGTCAGCTAAACCGAGGTTATACTGCGCTGCTGGTTCTCAACTGCTGGAGCACCGCACTCGTGCATTCTTTTTTCCACACAGATGCAGCGAGGCGACGGCTTTTAGCTGTCGTGTGCGATAGTGTTCTTGATATGGTTACTTCGGTTGGGATAACATCGGTGCTGCTAGCGATTTACTACAGAGATTTTGACTTCCAGCTCAGTGGATTTCCAATGAACAAGTGGTATGACGATATTTGGGTCGTGCACGTGTTGAGTGAGTTCCAGCTTCTGCTGGTGAGTTCGTGGGGAGATCTGACTTTACGAGGAATATTCGCTTTGAGCATGATCAATAACATGAACAACATGAAGAAGATTTTGACGGCGAAGTTACCGAAGAGGAAAAAATCGAACTCTGCCCGTCAAGTGACTTCAGTGGTACCCCTTCATTCAAGCATGAATAACTCGAGTGACACTCGAACGCACAGCAAATTGGATATAATTGTGGCCTCAGAGTCTCGATTCACGCAGATACTTTTTGTTATATGGGGTGCTGTAATTCTCGTGCTACACTTGTATGCCGAATCTGTTCCTGGGCTGCCACAGTGTAAAATGCAGGTCAAACCGTGGGTAACGTCAGAACCGTCATGCTCCTTGCTGATACTAGACTGTTATGAATCGAATGTCGTCGGCAAAGAGAACGAAGTTGCTGCTCAGTGGAGCGCGTTCAATCCAAAGACTACTGTTCGAATTGTTGTACGGCACTGTCCTCGTCTTGAGGTACCAGATCTGCTAACTAGATTTTCAAAGCTCAAGTTTTTAAAGATGTATAATTCGACAGTTGTGCGGTGGAGCGAAAGCGCTGCTCTCTCGCAAAACTACCATCCCAACCTCATGAAGCTGTATCTCGTACGCGTCAATATGACGAACGGTGAACTTCCTGCAGGTCTTCTGAGTGATGATTTCCCGCATATACTGTTGGACATCGAGTTCTGCGTTACAAACTTGCGCACCTTGCCAGACGATTTTGAATTGAAATGGCCTCAGAGTGCGAGCATATACTTTGAGAAAAATGATTTTACGGAGGTCCCCGCTTCGTTAGCGCGGCTTGCTCCATACGATCTTTCGCTTGCGATGAACCCAATCTCGACTATTCCTTCATCCGTGTTGGAAGGTAACGTCGGCTTTCTTCACATCGGCGGAACGCTTGTCACTGAGCTACCCGAAACTGTGGCTGATGTTTCCCCTTCGCTTGTGCTCCGTGTGGATAACACGAACATTACGTTTTTCTGGGATTGGATTGACCCTGTGCTCGAAAGTCATCCTATAACGCCTGAAGGAATGAAGCCTATACTAGCTACAAATTCCCCGTACTGTACCGACCTCCAGCGAATCTATGATGGGGAACAGACCAACTTTTCAGCTTCATGGCATAAAAATCAATCGCGCGTCCTATCGAACGCATCTGCGGGCAATTGGCCGGTTCTGGTAGCTGCTGTGTCGTGTGACCCGTGGCCAAGCACTTGGTATCCCATTGAATTCGAAGATGCGTACAGCGGAATTAAAGGGGTGTAATTTTCTTTGGTTGGCTGGCACTACATGTACATGTACACAAGTTGATATGTTTAATTTGAGGAGTTTGCGTGTTGATGGTTGATGGTTGATGATTATTGGGGTACACCTTGTTGTATGTGGTACAATATCGCCTACCAAGCTGTATTGGGTATTCGAGGTTACCATATTCTTCAATTTAACACTTCCGGAATACCTCCACCTGAAGACTATCATGTGTGTACATGGTGCTGGCTGCAATTTGTGTGCAATGATGATGATTATTGGCTCAAGAAGGACGAAGGTGACAGTGTCGACATCTAGTACAGCATCTCCGCGGCCCAGCTCAGGACACATCAACCACCCCGTTGCACAAGTATCGTCTGGTTGAGTTCGAATCGTACGATATCTTTCTGCTATATGGTACCAACTTACAAATCACCACGGTCTTTTCGGTGTTTTTTAAAAAGGAATTCGGCGTTTTCATCCGTCGAGAGCTCGTCGAGGTGGCGTTACAAACTGCCCAGGCCATTGGTATAAACAAGTACTGGCCACGTTTGTTGTTCAACCTGGGGTACAGTACGTGGTCATGCTAGTGCCCAACTGCTGGTCATCTGTGTTCGTTTAATCTAGGCGGCTTTGGGGTGAAGAAGCCTGCCGCCGTCTTGCTGCATTTTTTCTGGATTGCGTGCTGAATTTGATGACTATCAGCGGTGTTTCTCTTGTTATTGCGCTCCCTTATGTGGATCAATATTATATCAACAACTACGATGGCTCGATTGCTCAGATACTCAACGAAACACGAGTTGTTTTGATTGCATCTTGGCTAGACCTGGCATGTCAGGCTATTTCTCGTTGGGTCTTGTAGCTCCGACGGCCGATATGAAAGACCTGCTGCGTTATACTCCTAGACACAAAATCCAAACGGCAAATACTGTCGAGCCGAACACAACTCCCGCCGGAAATTGTGTCTCCACGGTTCTTTTTTACATAGACCAACACGGGAAGCAAGTTGTCGAGGCTTCCAGTACTCGCTCTCCGATGTATATTTTGAGGCTGATGGGGGGGCAATGCATCGTATACTGAGTCAGTATTAATGACACGGGACTGCAAACTAGCATACTCCAGGGAGCTCATTACTCCTTTGCCGCTTGGGGCGCCATCATACTGGTGTTGCACGTGCATGCTACGATGCAAACACTCTTCGAATACAGTCCGAAAGTATACCCAATTGGTAGAGCTCTGCCTTCCTGTTACGAGGTAGACTTCAACTGTCACGGTCTCGGCATATCCCTACTAAGGACAAAATGGACAGCGAATGGGCAAGGTTCGACCACAGCATAGCAGCAAAGTTTTGTATTTTACACTGCTCTTTGCTCGAAGTACCCGATAGTTTTCAGAATTTTGCAGGGCTGCAAGAAATTGCGGTGTACAACTCGACCATTACAAATTGGGGAAAGACTGCTGCCACTACGAACACCCACCACCCAAAAATGCTTCCGCTTGGATTTCAGTCTCTCGATTTCCCGCTAATCCTTTCCGAGCTCGACGTTTGCGAGACGAATTTGGACACGCTTCCGGATGATCTTGACTTGAAGTGGATAGCCAGTTCGTTCGTCTACATGTGAGCAATGCGTGCACTTCAACTGACGGGGGCTGCAGAATAGTTGGCAGGGTAGTTGATAACTCGTTGAAGTTCCGCGCACGAAGTGTATGCTATCAGCGTCGGCTTGCATGCGAATGGAAGGAACTGTAGTGGCGCAGCGGCGATAGTAGCTAAGTTATAGTACTAGGGGGTCACCGACAATCATCGCACCCAAAATGGCCGTCGATGCCTTCGACGTCAAGAGGGACCCATTCGTCGACAGGGCCCATCGCACTTGTATCAGGTCATACCACGCCACGTGAACCGGCTAGCCCTTGCTCGAAAAGTGCATGCAGCCTCGGGCTTACATACGCTTGATAGCCATCGCTGGCATGGGTTGGGCTGCGCAGCACCCGACGGTAAGGCCGCGTGGGGCGACAAGAAAGAGAGTTGAACCCGTGTTTCGACGGCGGGCGGCGTGTCGGGCATCATTTGCTTCGTGGCCCCCGCCAGGTGGTTCCGTTAACTCGGACTGTATCAGGCGCAGCCGCCGTTTTACGTTGAACCTGGGTGGCGTACAAAGCTCGACGGGTGGTGCTGCCAGCCTCAAGATCAACGAGGAGGGGCTTCCTCGCCGCAAGATCAACGCCGACGGACCTTCGACCATGATAGTTCGTCGAGGTCGCGGCGAGTTGCCATTGTGCGCGAGTCTGCACTGCTGATTCTGCAGCGTCCATCTACTCGGTGGCATCGAGGTCGTGCAGGTCCATGTTAGTGCACTGCACCGTGCCCGTCACGCGCAGTGAGCCCCAATCAAATGACGGTGACACGCCGTGTCGAGTTCACTGAGCTGCTCAGAGCACCAATGCACTGATACGAGAGTGGGAGTGATCGAAGGTGTTACACTATATAAGTAGGTTGGGCGAGAACTTTGCTGCAGTTTGTTGCTATAGTAAGTAGTAGAGAGATTTACGAGTCGTAAATCTCGTAAATTACGACACATTCGAAAAACAGTACATGTAGTTACCGGGCTCCACCACTGCGGTGACTCAGTATTTCGTCGAAGAGCCCCCACCGAGCTGCGGCATCATATAGCCTGCAGGTGTGAACGGCAATCGACAATTCGTTGTTGAAGTCATCGGCAGGTCGATCACAAAGTGAGCACTTACTGTCTACAATAACGAAAGAACAACGCGGAGAGTACTTCGAACGGGTCCGTCGCTCGAAGAGCAGCAAACATGCAAATTAAAGAGTACTTACATAGCGTCGCTCTTGGATCCAAAACGCAGTACTTGTCATCTGTGAGCCGCATACAAGCGCCAAGTGTTCGTCGACATCCCGGGGGTGATGGGCGCGTCACACAGGATTGATGTCTGGCCAGACAGAGCCGGTCCACGCGTATCGGAGCTCTTGCTCGAACGTCAAGCGGAGCCGCCCACCTCATCCTCCCGGCATTCCGCAAATCGAGCGCCACCTCACAGCCCGCAGCCATGGGGAGCGGCTCGCTGGGCTTCAGTATCCCTCTCGCGGCCATCCGCGCAAAGCGCAGCGGCGACTGCGACCGCGCACCCGCCAGCAAGAAGCGCATGCTCACGCCCCCGCCCTCCGCCGAGAACGACCTGGACTCGGCCTCGCCGCGCACGGACGCGAGCTGGCCGTCCGACGACGAGCCCAACGAGCTGCTGCTGGGGCTCGAGCGCGTCGACAGCGTCGAGCCGCAGAAGCGCAAGGCCCCCGCGCCCAAGACCGCCGCTGCCAAGCAGGCGTTCCCTACCGACGGCATGAGCGCCGAGGCCATCAAGCAGCACAAGGCCCAGCGCCGGAGGGAGCAGGTGCGCGCGGCGTCGCGGCGGTGCCGCGACCGCCAGCGCAAGGAGACCGAGGACCTGCGCACCAAGGTCTTCCAGCTGGAGGAGTTCATCGCGCACACGATGCAGTCGCACGAGTGGGAGCTGCGCCAGCAGCACGAGCGCATCCAGGCGCTGCAGCACGAGAACCAACTGCTGGCACAGCAGCTCGCGGCGGCCAATGCGGCCGCAGTTCGTGTTGAAGATATCGAGCCTGTGCCGTTGGGCACGCCCGTCAAGCTGGAGGACGAGATGCTGCCCGACGACATCGTGCACTGCATCACCGACGATGCTCCGCGACAGTGGAGTCGCGAGCTCGTGTACCACGCAGTTGAGGACACGACGCAGAAGTTGGTGACCATGCTGGAGTCGGACGTGGAGCCTGTCAAGTCCCCCGTGATCTTCGGCTGGCAGTTCGACTTCTGGAGCGAAGGCGACAAGTACTTCGGGCGCAACCGCAAGTTCTTCCCCGGCGTCACTGCGCTCGAGCTGGGCAAGCGCATGCAGGCTGTAGATCCGCAGCGGTACATGGACAGCTTCCCGGAAGTGAAGAAGATGGAGATTCTTCAAGTATTCGACGAGAACGTGCTGGTGTTGAGGTTGGTGAAAGCTCTGCCCGGCAAAGTCTTCACCCAAGCCGTGAACGCTCGGTTCCTGGCGGTCGCCGCACCACCCACCGGCTCAACCAGTCGCTGGGTGTACGCCGACCGCACGATCGACGAGCCGACGGACGGCGAGTACGCGCTCGAGAATGAGTGCAACGGCTACGTGTTCGAAGACACGGTGCAGGAGCTGCAGGACGGTACGCGCGTTCAGGGCTGCTTAGCTCAGGGTGTGGGGCAGTTCGAGAGCGGCGGCTTGGAGTGCAGCGTGCTGTTGGAAGAATTGGCCAAGGCGTTTTCGTCAGTGGTCCTCCGCTGGGAAAGTCTTTTCGTCAACGACTTCATTGCGGACGATGCCGATGGGTTTGCCGCTATGGTCTTGGATTTGTGAGTTAGTTGGTACGTGCAAGAGTGTGTATACAGATGCAGCAATTGTAATTCACGTAAGTTATCTTGTCATCACTTCTTGCTACCGTTACTTTAAGTTTATGATGGGGCGGTTGTATGTACTCATCCACAACCATTTTACACCTGTATTACCGACTCTGCAAGACAACGTAACGTAGATCAACTCGTCCCTATTTGTTGCACCATATTGCCGTAGTCTACCACACGTAGCGCGTGGAAATAGGATTCAAACGCGGCGACGCGCATTAGTCTCGTCATTGTCAGGCGTCGCAACACATACTTGGGGCCCTTAGGTTGGTGTATCCTGAAAAATGTACTGAATAGTTTAAATCTTCTATCGTTAGTTTCCTGCTGTCTTATACCGTCGAGCAGAAGAAGGTGTCTTTCATCTGCGCATGAAGAGCAACGCCAAAAATGCAGCTCTTGCCTAGAATTTGTTGCTTGTTTATTGCCTCGATCGTTTCGAATTCCTTTCGTAAAATCATATCAGCACACTGGGTCACTACAACTTGGGACTAGTAAGTTACTGGCAGTAACATACACGGTTTCGTTGATCGCAGTAAATGTTCTTCATCACTTCAAGTGAAATACTTGCTGCGCAAACAGTGCTTGCTGAGCATCATTGTTACATCATGATCATTGTTGCATCATGATCGTCGCGACACTTGACCCCTCTCGAAGGCCAATACAGCCGCAATAGGGAAGCTGTACATCGCGGTGATCGTGCGCATACTGTACGCTCCGGCCTGACTCACCGCCACCACCTTGTACACATTTCGGACCGAGAACATCTACTCCCATGAACCGCCGATAGGCGCTTGGAAGTATCGAACATGTACATACTCGTGTATATTGTATTCAATGGAAGTAGTATCGCACTTCTGCGTTCTACCAGGTACTACCGCCACTGCCATTTCGGAGGCGAGAAATGCGGCGCCAATGTTCTCCGGGATAGACGGCCAACCACCTCATCTCAAGAACGAGAAGAACTTCCGTCCCAACAGATCGCCTCAAAAATCACACGAGCGCTCTATGCCGGCCAAGTTTTTCGCGCGAATAAGGTTGCGCACGTCATCCTGTCTTCCGTCATGGACCTGTCCTCCACCATGTGATCCTGTTCCCAGTTCAAGCACTGCATCCCTTCTCCCCGCCTTCCCACTAGCATAAACCCTCAACATGCCTTAACATCGGTTTCCGCGGGTTTTCACGGCCCTGCAACACGCAGTTTCAGGACATATCCGAGAGCGGGACGAACGCCACAAGTCAAAGTGCGCACTCGCACGCGCATTCACTCCTGACGCCCATGGAGACGCTGCAGGCCGAGGCGCCGCCCGCCGTGGCCGTGGACCCGAAGGCCGAGGCCGAGCCGGAGCCGCAGCTCGAGGCCGCCGCCAGCCCCACGGACGCCGACGCCGCCAAGAGCAAGAAGAAGAAGAAAAAGAAGAAGAAGAGCCGCCGCAAGAGCCTCGAGCGCGCGCAGTCCGAGCTGCAGGACGACGAGGAGCCGCAGGACGAGGCGAAGGACGAGCAGCAGCACGAGAAGGAGGAGAAGGACGAGAAGGAGGAGAGCAAAGTGGAGGCTGAGCCCTCTGAGGAGCAGCAGCAGAAGAAGGAGGACAACCAGCAGGAGGACGAGCTGGCGCCGCCCGAGCTGGAGCGCACGTCGTCGCTGGACTCCATCAACTCCATCAAGGCCTCGGGCACCCGCGCTGTGGGCTCGCTCTTCTCGCGCTTCAAGGTGGGGCGCAAGAAGCCGCTGCCGAGCCGCACCGAGTCGGCGGCCAAGCTGGAGCTCGTGAGCCCGTCGCCCGTCAAGACGGCGGTCAAGCGCCTGGAGGTGGCCGAGGAGAAAAGTCTGGACGACCTGCCGCTGCGCACCAAGAGAGGCTTCTTCGCGGACGGCGAGCAGAGTGTCCACGTGAGCGCCGAGAAGGAGAAGTACGACGCGCTGGAGAAGCAGAGGCAGGCAGAGAAGGAGGCCGAGGCGGCCAGGCAGTCACCTCCGTCCAGCAGGAGGTCCAGTGAACAGGCGCAGACTCAGGACGAAGCTGCTGCAGTTGAGGCAGTGGATGAGGAGAGGGTCGACGCGCCTACGGATGCTCCGACGGCGCAGTCGTCGGATGATGTGGACAAGGATGCATCGCTTACTGCTGTTGTGGATGATGTGGAGGTGAACGACGCGAACTCGAAAGCCCCTGCTGCGGATTCTTTGCCGGTGAGCGACGAAGCGTCTGTTTTGTTGATGGAGAAGTCGAATTGCGCAGAGGCTACAACGATTCATGAATCAAGCGTTGAAAGTCACGTGTCGAGTAGAGAGGTAACGGTTACTGAAACATCCACGGATGTGGATCTCACTGAGGTTACGTCTTCGGTGGTCGAATCTGCCAAGGAGGAAAGGATACAAGAAGAAGCTGGAAGCACTGCCGTCGAAGTGACTGAGCCCGTTTCGCTCGAACTTGATCTCGATCTTGAGCCTGCCGAAGAACCAGCCGAATCCAAGTTAGATCAAGAAGAACCCGTGGTACCATCATCAGCTATTCAGGATGGTGCATCTGCCGTGACAGAATCGATGGATACTGTGCGAAGCAAAGACACTGAGCTGCTAACGGTCAAGATTACCCCACCGACGTCAGAAATGCCTGCGGAAACCACTCAACCAGCGAAGTCGGAAAGGATGTCACCTGTGAAGAGTCTCGCCAGCCGGTTTGAGGGCAAGCGCGAACAATCTCTAGACAGTCTGAAGTTCCGCACCGTGCGTGAGTTTTTTCCAGAGGAACGAAGTATTCGTGTGGGTGCTGAAAAACAAAAGTACGAGGCTCAGGCACAACAACAGAAATTAAAAGCTAAGGCTGAAGAAGAAGCGAAGTCGAAGTACAAGATTGGATCCAGTTTTAAGTCTCCCGGGAAAGACGGTGCGTCACCTGCTCCGTCCCCCGAACTCAAGGCCACTGCTGTGAAAGAGTCTGGAAATGGTGTTGATCCCTTTAGCCTCAGTACTCCTGATGCAGCTGGCAGCAGGAAAAAGTTCAGTTTCGATGATGGACATGCCGCCAGTGATTCCCCAGGCATGACTAGAGACGGCTCCCCGGAGGCCGTGACACCCGTGAAAAGCATCGCTAGTCGTTTTGAAGGAAAGCGCGAACAATCGCTTGACAGTCTCAAATTTCGAACTGTTCGTGAATTCTTCCCCGAGGAGCGCAGCGTTCGTGTTGGCTCCGAAAAACAGAAGTTCGAGGCGCAGGCAAAGCAGGACAACTCTCTTGACAAATTGAAGTTCCGAACTGTTCGCGAGTTTTTCCCCGAAGAAGGACAACGCAGTGTCCACGTCGGTGCTGAGAAGGCAAAGTTTGAAGCTCTAACAAGACAACAGGAGGAAGCAGCAAAGGCTGCAGATCAGATCAAATTGAAGCACAGTGCCCCCTCACCTATCACCACGTCGACCGATGTGAAGAGCTCTGAAGAAGCACAGAGTGTCTCTGCTGGCGATGACTCTGATACTCTCCTAGGAGACAATCAAAATGACGCTGATGTAGCTCCATCGGAGATGAAGAATACTACTGCGACCGAACCGACCGAGGAAAACGCTGATACTGACGTCGAATTGAGCAAAAGTCTGGATGCAATTACGACTGACAAACCTGTGGATTGTCCGGAGGTTTCGTCGGTGAAAATAGAAGATGGGGAAGATGGTTTGCCTCAAACAGGTCTAACTCCCAGCCAGGAGGACAACCAGACAAACACTTCCCCTGTTGATGATGGTCAGGGTCAAGCTGAGGTTGTCACGGATTCTGCCTGTGCAGATTCAGCACTCAGCGGCAACGATAATGACGCGATCACGGAGAACTCTGATGCAGACCAGTCTGGGGGGTATCAAACATCAGCTGATGAGGCTACCAGTGGACAGAAGGGCGAGAAGGACGTGTCAAGTGCTGAAGACGGACCTGCGGTGCTCGATCTCGGTGTGGCAATTTCACCAGAGGAGAACCAAACATCATGTGATGATGAGCAGAAACTTGATAAATACTGTCCCATCTCTGATAACGGACCAGCTGAGCTAGATGTTGGCGAGTCTGTCCAACACGAGGAGAACCAGATTCCCGTTGCCGAGTCTATCATTGAAAAGGAGATCGATGGATCTGCTGAGGTGGGCGTTGGGATATCTGACGAACCCGAGGAGATGCTAGTTGGCGAGGCCATCATTGAACAAGTGGTCGAGAAGGAAGTTCTAATTCTAAGCGCTGAAAGTACGCATAACGAGCTGGATCTCGGGGAGCCTGTACATTCTGAGGACAACCAAACGCCAGTTGACGAGGCTAACGTTGAGCAGGAGGTCGAGAAGGTTGTGTCAAGTGTTGACATTGAGTCCCCCGGTTTAGATCATCGCGAGTCGGTGATCGAAGATGTGGAGTCAACTGATATGAGTATCGATGACGCAACCGATGCTGTTATCAAGCCGTTTGAGGATCAGGAAACAGGTGTTGAAACTAGTGAAGAGCACGCTGACAATATCGAAACCGAAGTGGACATCGTTGAGCACGCGAAAGCTGTGAAAGCCGATACAACCGCCACTCATACAATTGGAAGCGCTGCTAGCCATGGTGCAAACCAAGAATCTGCTGAAGTAGAGGCTCGGAGTGATAGGCTGGTGGAGTTGGATATCAATGAGTCTGAACAGGGTGAGCAAATTGATCTATCAAGCGCGGCTCTTGGAAGCGTTGATACCAGCACTGAGAATGAACATTTCTATGTCCAGTCTCGCGAGCAAGCAACCGAACAAGGTCAACCAAAAGTCACAAATGACATCACGGATGCTGAAAATGGACCCCTTGAACTTCCGACCGATGTCGAAGCAATAAAGGAGCCCCAACAGGAAACAAAGTCGACACCCCGTCCTCTTCTGACGACGGAGCGGTCGTTTGTGATGGAGAATGATAACACAATTGAGACGGAGGATACTGTCGTGGTAGGCGAGCGTCCAATGACTGACGGTGAAGATGAGTTTGAACCTCAATCATCGACGAAGACATGCCCAGCAGACAAACCATTTCCTGGAGTTTCCTCTGATTCGAAACACAGATCCAGTTCTTCAAACAACATTTCAGCTCATGCTTCGAAAGCGTCTCCAAAGCTGACGCGCAAGGTTTCTGCAGGATCGGTAGGATCAGCGAAGTCTTCGTCTTCAAAAACTACGGTTCCTGTCCCAATGAAGCGTGCATCGATCACAGCACCGACTGCATCGTCTATGGCCAAGAAAGCAGCCGAAGCGAACGAGCTGCACAAGACATCGCAACAGTTCAAAAAGCAAGGCTCAGCATCTAAAATGAAGGGTACGATTAGCGACACTGGATTGATCAAGCCCCCGCCTGTTGCCCCAACTGTGCCTGTTCCGATGAAGAGAGCCTCAATCACGGCACCAACTGCTTCTTATATGACGAGGAAGACCGCTGACGTTGAGGAAGCACATCGAGCATCCCCTCCGCCAAAGCAGCCCCATGCGATTTCGAAGAAAAAAGGCACCGTTGGTCCAACTGGATTTGTCAAGCCTCTACCAGCGGCTACTACAGTCCCTGTCCCGATGAAGAGAACGTCCATCACAGCGCCTACGGCTTCATGGCAGGCGAGGAACGTCTCAGGTAGCGCTGGGTCCAGTGAATTTCAGTCCGCTAAGAATCATGCATCGAAGTCAAAGGGCACTGCTGGTCCGACAGTTCCCGTGGCACCGAAGCGTGCCTCCATTATGGCACCTACAGCCTCTTACAAAGCCAAGAAGGCAGTTGAGCAAGTCGAAGATGTTGAAGTCGCAGCACCCTTGAATCCGCCCCGAAACAAGCGGTATTCGAGCGTCAAGAGCAAAGTCATGGAAGGCATCCAGTCCGGGTCTATGCACGTTGCCACCCACAAGACCATTACAAAGGAAGAGTTTATCGCTGCCGAACGTCGAAAGAGCCTGGGTTCCGCTGGAGTAAAGAGTGTACTGGATTCGTTTGATCGGCGTGCTTCGCTTTCTGCACGAGTGACGATCGAAGGACCACCGGAGCCGTTCATGCGGTCAGCAGTATCTCGAAAGAAGCTGAACTCGACGGTTCCCAGATACTTGGATTACGAAAATGCCCCTGGTTACGCAGAGCGAGCTCAAAAGCAATACGAACGCCGCAAACGCCTTGAAGAGGAAAACGCAGCAAAGTCAGAGAGGCGACAAAAAGAACTACGCGTCTTTTTCTCCGAACGACAACAAAAAGCGCTCAAATTGAGTGCTGAGGAAGTTCGCCGTGGCTTGGAAGCTCATGAGTTTGCAAAGCTAGCAAAGGAGAGTGAGATTGAGGTTCAAAAGAAGTTGCGGAAGGAGAAGCAGCGGGAGCTTACTGCGCGTACCCACTCTCGGGGATCATCTTCTACCTCCAGCGTGGGCGCGTCGTCCTCGAATGGATTGGCTTCACGCTCATCCAAGAAGTCATCGGCGTCTTCTGTACACAAAAAGATAATGACAGCGCCTGTCGCGGAACTGACTGAACTGGAAACGGACCCAGCGATCGAATCGACCATCGTAGCTGAAGAGACCTTCAGCGAGAACGATGCGTTGCTAACTGAAGCATCGGTTGCTACCGTGGAGGCTGAAGAAGTCGTTTCCACTGAAGTGGAGGAGACGGTCGTCGTGACAAACGAAGTCGAGAAGCAGACGGATCCTGCTCCTGCTGTTGACTTTGACCCAGCACTGGAGCACGTGGCTAAGAAGATCGACTTCGACGAAGCCAGCAGTGACAGCGACGAAAAGGATGTTCCAAACGTGTAGATCAGCAATAGCACGCGAGACAGTGAGGCGTTCACAATGTCGTAGCGTAGCGTAATTGGGAACAATGTAAGTGCATAAATGGTTGCGTTTTCGATGGTGTGGTGATAGCGGCCCGCTATTCTTGACCCTACATGTAGTTCGAAACTGCAGCGTGGCGTTTTCATTTACAGGAAACGAGGAACTATGGGCAACTGGATCGGGGCGATAGCCGACTTCTTCATGGACTTCCTGCACGACACCTCACAGAAGCCACAGCTGCGTTCATTGCTCAAGAAGCGCTCGAAATCTAAGAAACAGCTCTTCGAAGAGAAGCTCCAGCCACACGTGACTGCGGCAGTGCGGCACAAGTCTTTCGTTCGATCAAGCTTGGTGGTTCCAGGACCAGACGACATTCCTCAAATATTCACAAGCCCTCGCGCGCTGAATGTGGAGTGGAATCTGTGCGATAAAGTGGACCCTGCGCGTCGCGTAGATGTCGTCGGCGACTACAAACTGCTTCGCAAGCGACAAAAAGGTCTCTTCGTAGACAAGAGCACTCGACTACATGTGCATTGTGACACCAGGACGCTGGCACAGAATGAGCTGGAGATCATGTGCTACATTGTCAACTTCTGCGAGACGTTCAAGCAGCCAATCCACCGGAACGTGGTTCATCTACTTGGTTACTATACCGCCAGCGAAAGGCTTCATGAGATTGTCGAATTCTGCGAACTTGGCACTCTGATGGACGCTTACATCGAAAGTCCCCAGCAAGGGTTACGACTCACGTTCTCACCATCAGAAAGCGAGGCGTGCGATGCCATGTTTCAAATTTGCTCAGGTTTACAGTTTCTCCACGAACACGGCATAGCGCACTGCAATCTCGGGCTGGAAAATGTCTTCGTCACCAGCGAGAACATCTTGAAGATCGGCGACTTCGAGCACGCAGTGTTCGTGGGATCGGATAACCAGAGCCAGTATCTGTCGAAGCTACCTCCACCGCCGCTCAAGACGTACATTGCGCCAGAGGTTTTAGCCTTCAAGCCTGGAGAGAGGATCGACCTCGAGAAGGCGGATGTGTGGGCTGTGGGGATCATCTTTATCCTACTGCTCACTAAGAAACCGCTTTTCGATGCTGCTAAGCTGGACGACAACGGGTTTGTCATGTTCTCGCGTGTGGGGCTGCGCTCCTACCTGAAAGTCATGTATCTCGAACAATCAGCGATTTGCAAACTATCCGAGGAACTCCTGGAATTTGCTGAAGGCCTTCTTCAGTTAAACCCTCGAGATCGCTTCACTATGCGAGATGCACTGGAGACCAACTGGCTCAAGAACGAGAAAGTGTCTAGTAGATTTCAGTCTCGCACAAACAGCATGGCGCTCACTTCACTCCACAACGACGCCTCTAATGCCCAATCACTTCGAGAGGATAGACATAAAGTAGAATGACTGAAGCTAAGCTGCACCATCTACTGCAATGTACTTATTTACTGCTTTCGTCCGCGTTCACTCTGAAAATTGTGAACAACATAGGAAAGGTGGTCAAGGTATGGTGAAAGCATAACTACACGGGCTACACCTATGTGCGATCAAACCACTTTCATGATGTACTTTCACGCAAGCTACCAGTAGATTTGTTTAGCCTCTCGGCGGCACACATAATTGAAATCAGTCGACCTGGTGAAGAACAAGCTCCTACAACATCCTGTCGAAGGCGGTAGTCGCCACAGTCACAAATAAATTTCCGGAGCACCGTAAGAAGGTACGGGAGCAACCGGTTGGCCTGCACTCCACGATGACGCTCGATCAAAATAACGTAGTTCGACTTGTCATCCAATGCGTTGGGGTCGTTGCGACTGCAATAATTCATCAAATTATCGCGAGTCTTTCCCCCAGGTGAAAATACTTGGGCCAAATCTGTGTCCTTCCCAGCGTTCTGAACGTCAGTCAAGTCCGCCACAAGTTGCATCAACCACGACGATTTCTGGGACATCGCCCGATAGGACGTGAGGACGGACACCGCGAATGTCGTGGCTTTCGAAAACGCCACGTCAATCGGTCGAGAAATTCTTTATTGACGTCCAGGCCATGCACCTCCACAATTCTCCTCCGAGCCTCAACCAACTGCGTCGTAGCTACGAGCTCCTTGACAGCAGCATCATAAAACCTGCGAAAGTTAGTGATTTGATCTTGAAACGCCAGGTAGATTTTGGCTGCACTTTTGAAAAATCTCGTTGAAGGGCTCGTTGCCTTTCTTGCTCCTTAGACATGGCGAGCGATCGGCCGCTGGTGTCCGGCGTCGTCTTCTGGCGCTGCATCTGGCCCAAACTGGAGGCCGCCGGCTGGCAGAGCGGCCTCGCCGCATCTACGAGCGCCAGAACGACTACGACAAAGGGCTCATCGACCACGTGCTGGAGAACGGTCGGTGGACCGCAATCATTAACTTTCAGCGGTAGCTCAATTTAAAGTAAACATAAAAAACGAACGGTAATATTCTTTGTTGCTGCAGGGCTGGTGTCAGCTGAGGAGATTTGGCCGCCCAGTGCTGAAAGCCAAATGCAAGCCGAAGCTGCAGCTGGAGATGAACGTCCTTCGAGTGTGCTGCTGGCTGAATTAATGGAAACGGCGCTAGCTACAATAGCGATTGACGCCGCACCGGTGAAGAGGACGGGGAGAGCTGCTGCTACGCCCAAGACGCCGAAGAAGAGAAAATGTGAGGCTGCAGCATCGAAACAAGTGAGGGCAGAGGGAGCGGAAGAGTCTGCGCAGACACGTCAGAAGACAAGGAAGAAGAAACCCCGCGCGCCGAAAGAAGAGAAAGTGCTTCAAGTGCCTGCTCAACATGCGGCGATTCCGGGGCAGACGATGGAAAACGCTGCACATGATGTTGTGATGCCACCGGGGCAAAGTGACCGTGACCTTGAGGTGGACCGCTGTGTTGAACGTGGAACGCAGCTGCTATGTGGCGTTGAACTGGACATGCTGCAGTTTGTCGCGATTGTTTATCCGCTATCATCGAGTTTTGTGTGACGTTGATACCCAAGGAAAGCTGTCATCTGGACCCCTGGGTGCTGCTGCAGAGATTTTGGCAGACATCCAGGCCTCTCAAGACGATCTCACCTACGAGGTCGAGCAATTGATCCAATATTTGCAGGCACCAACGGTGCTTGACCCAGGCGACACGCAAAGCTTGAATGCCCTGCGTTTTCAGCCTTCCAGTCACGACAAACTGGAGTTCCTTCGTGAGGTCAACGTGCACGTCATGCAATTTGTAGCTACTGTGCGCCGACGTCGGCGTCCGTTTTCGCTAGACGGAAACAGTATGGTGCAACACACTCACTGGAAGAATGGAATACTAAAGCACAAAGCATTGCTGACTTGCAGAATGATCTCGCTCTTGAAGCCAATAAATTGGTTGGTCTCGAGAATCTATCCAAGGGTTCTTCTTCACAGAAGGGCTCGCACGACTTTCATGCAACGGTACGTATAGCATTTTATTCCTACTGGCATTGCGATGCCTTAGCTGTGAATGAGCTAGCAATCAAATATATTTTCATTAGATGAATGACGGCGATACGACTGAGACAGATGAAAGTAGCACATAACACCGCCAGTTTTTTTCTGACCGTAATTTACCAACGAGCACTGCTCTGCACCTTCCTGACCACCAGCGTCGACACCGCCGCTAAGTAGCGCCTAGTGCGAAGGAGGACTCCTCCACACCTCCGAGCACCGCACACAGCAACAATGGGTGTACATCCAAAGAAGGTATAAAGGATGATAGAAGTTAGCTGATCTTAAGACAAAAATCTCGTAAGTATATAATAAATACTACTAGTAATAATCATGTGCAATTATATCTTAGACAGTGGATTCAAGTGCACGGCGAGACCATTGCATGAGCGTTGCGGTAAGCATCCACTTTCGAAATTCCCTACGATAAAGTGCATTCACCAGAAGTTGGTGAAGATATGATGAAGAAAATAATTTCAGCTCCAATAAATGAATGGATCACTTGCTTATGTGGATCATCGATGGAGAGATGGAACTTCGCTAAACACTGTAATAAAGAAAAGCATTCCTAGTGGATAAGCACCATGCCATACCCACAAGATCTTGGCTGGTGGGGTCCGGACTATAGTAAATGGTAGTAAGGGACCGATTCACAAAGTATTTTTTATTAAAAAAATAGACGCTGTAGTCGCACATCTTTCATAACCTTTCGATATATGCAATAGTGATCACTGAAGTCATCACTTTGGTGAGAGTATTCGTGAATAAATTGTCTCCGATTCATCAAAACTTAAGCAAACTCATTGAGAGCCTCCTTTAGCTTAGGCATCTTCTCATTAACAAAGTAATTCTTCTTCAACCAATCGATATATCACAATCAAAGGAATAGATCTGTTTGATCGTCTTACCTTTGTGCTTTCCCCAGGTCATCAGGAATGACCCATCATCATTAACGAACTTTTCCTTCAGAAAATCACCAATCGCAGGGTTAGAATCGATTAGAATCTTTTGATTCAACAACCAACGGCAATAGCCAGGGTCAGAAGCATAAACTTCTTCAATCGTCTCCGACTTATGCTTTCCAAAACTTAGTACTGAACTCATAATTATTATCGACGTACTGAACTCATAATTATTATCGACTCTATCTATATACAGTCCATCACTAAATATTAAATATATATTAATTAATTATGGGTATCTACTGTAACGGGGTTACACGTACAAGTGGCTGCAAGCCACTTGTGAATTTAACAGATAGGTTATCTGTTAAAAGTTTTGGAGACTTCCTCACCTTGGTGTAAGACACACCGATGGATACATTGAAGTGGGCCACCACAATGAGTGGTCCACACATACCCAAAGATCCTATTGGTAGAAAGCAGCATCTTTCTACCAATCAGAGACATGCATATTAGCGGGGCAGCCAGCCGCTGTCAACCCTTTCATAGATGATAAACAGTTTTTAGCAGATTTTAGAGGAAGATCAATTTACAAGCAATACAGTTCTCATTTTACCTTAAACTAGCTACTTGGAGTCTTGTCTAAGTTAACGTATATTTGTGTACTCAAATATAATTAACCTAAGTAATTACTAAGTACTTACGCTTCCTCATACACGTTGCGCAACGTGTAAGCTAAAGTAGTGAGTCAAGTTAGACCCACTACACCTGGTAGCACTTTGTAGTCCGTCCAACGACCGACTGCTTGACGTTCGTGCGCGGTGTACGAACGCGGAGCCGAGAACCCCATGAGCACGGAGGTGCCCATGGAGAGCTCCAACACGCCTGCAACGCATGTTGCACGCGTTGACTGCCCCACCTGTCTGACCCAGAGTGGAGGCCCTCCAACGACTGTCAACAGTCATTGGAGAAGCGGCGATAGCTACAATGCTGCGTACACTATCGCCGACGGAGCAACATGGTGTTGCTCTGGGGTTCATCGTGAAGGAGCAGCGTGACGCTGCTTCCTCAGTGGCAGCGTCGTCAGGGACGACACCGCGTGCTCAACCATTAAAGTTGAGCGTAAGCAATTACGTGGGAAGAGAGGGTGAGCCTCTCCTCCGATGGCTTGTCGAACTCGACACAGCCATAGCGGCTCGACGCATCGTCGACCCGCTGTCGAAGGTCGCGTTCGCCATGTCCTGCCTTGGCGGACGCGCAAGGAGTTGGGCGTATGGACGCCGACTCTCCAATCCTACGTGCTTCAGCACGTACGAAGTGTTAAAGAGGAGCTCAAACAAGCGTTTGAGCCCCCGCAAACGAGTTCCGGTCGAGGGCGGAGTTCCTCGACCTTCAGCAGGGTAAGCATGACG
Organism: Phytophthora cinnamomi; assembly: GCF_018691715.1. Classification (NCBI taxonomy): domain Eukaryota; phylum Oomycota; class Peronosporomycetes; order Peronosporales; family Peronosporaceae; genus Phytophthora; species Phytophthora cinnamomi. Next base: position 109,174 of record NW_027151018.1, read on the forward strand.
TCCATGCTTACGCGCAGCGCGCACGATATTTGGTATCAAATATCGTGACTAACTCCGATTGACGAGGCGACCAAGGTCGTCACGTTCATGAAGGGGCTTAGAGATGGGCCTGTGAAGACCTATCTCTTCCGAGAGTACCCGAGTACTCTCGAAGCTGCGATCACTCTTGCCATGCAAGAAGAGTTTAGCCTGCGGCAGGCTAAACTGCATGTGAACGTGCCGAGGCCGCAACCGCGCCCGGTAGCGAGGACGGGAGGTCCGGAACCAATGGACCTCTCGAGTGCAACAACTGCTGGTTACCAGCAGCAGGGAGGTAACGTGCGATGCTTCCGTTGCGGAAGGATCGGTCACTTTGCACGGGAGTGTACAGCTCCCATGCCCCCTGGAGGTGGCCGTCGTGGCGATGCTAGGCATCGCCGCGGAACAACAAAAAACGCGAACATCCAGTAGGCGCGGGGCGCCCTACTGGTAATGCAGTCGCGCGTGCCGACAATGGGCACGCGACACTGAGGACTGCAGCCCCCAGTGAGACGAGCTCTCACTGCAAGAAACAAGATGACAGGCCAAACCTAGTCATCTTGAAGGTTTACTCGAAGAGAGCGAGTGACTCTCTTCGAGCTTTGGTAGATTCAGGCGCGTCGAACAACTTTGTTCGACTACGAAGCCTGTCGAGACTTGACTTCGAGGAGGTAAATGTACCTCGAAGTCTTCTGGAGGTACGACTGGCAACAGGTGCCATCGTGAAGACCGAGAAGCGCGTCGTGAACGTGCGCTTCTCGTACAAAGAACGAGTGTTTGTCGAACGCTTTATCGTCCTGGACCTGGACGATAAGTTCGACGTGGTATGCCGTGGCTTGCACGGCATGATCCGGTGATAGACTGGAAGAAGCGCACGCTCGTGCGCTTCGGACGCGACAGCGGAACAGAGAGCGATGGCCCTGTTACCGCAGCGCACGCACCAGCAGGTGCGCGCGGCTCACCAGTCGAGACAGCGCTTTATGCTGCTGTCCCGGAGTGCTCAAGAAGTGCGCGAGGGCGTGCACAAGTGAGACCCACGTCGGCAATGCTGCCGACGTCGGAAGAAAAAGATGTGTTGGTTCCGGGAACCAACACCCACGTTAAAGCGTGCTAGGGACAGTCCCTGACCCGAAGAGGTCAGGCCGACAACGACGCATCGGCTCCGGGAGCCGACGCACCCTCGGTCATGAGGGGCTCCGCCAATGAATGGCGTCGAGGTGACGAAGGCGTGTCAATTCCGGGAGTTGACGCTGCAAACAGTGCGGACGGTTGCAAACGTACCGCACTGACGCAATTTGCATGCTGTCGTGCAGCCGGGCTGCACGCCGAAGCGCCATGCGATCAAGCCGGGCTTGATATCACGCGCCCGCAGACAGGGTCTGCCGGTGAAGGGACACATTACCGTGCAGCCGGGCTGCACGAAGGAATATGCGGTCAAGCCGGGCTTGATACCGCGCGCCTGCGGACAGGGTCCGCCGGCGAACAACTGTCCACGGCCAGGCCTGGACCAGAAGAACAACTGTGCGGAGCCGGGCTCCGCACAACAAGAAGACGGCGCAAGCGGAGAACGCTGCGCAAGTCTCGGTCCGGGACCGAGACGCAACAAGAACAGTCTGCTGGGCAGACTGGGGCGGTGACGCCGGACGTCGAGACGCTAAGCGTCTTGACGCGCACCGATACTGGATTCCAGTATCGTGGGATGGAACTCGCTAGTCCTCCGACGACGGCGTCGGAGTTGACTTCGCTTCCAGCCATGAGCTGGAAGCGCTTCACGCGCGACTTGCACGATGGACGCATCGAGCAAGTCTGCGTTCTTTCGGACAGCGAAAGAACGGCGAGCGAGAGCGAAGAGCTGAGGCAGCTCTTCATGGGAAGTACCACTGAGAGTGAAGACACTCTCAGTGCGAAGACGAAGCGAGAGCGCTTCGAGGAACAAGGTTGGGACTCGCTGAAGTCGAGTCCCTATTACGAACTGTTGAGGGAGTACAAAGACGTACTCCCGGAAGAGATTCCTGCGGAGCTTCCGCAGGATAAGGGCATTCAGCACGAGATTGATCTCGTGCCGGGCACGAAGTACTGTGTCACGCGGCAGTGGCCACTGCCGCGAGAGCAAGTGAAAGCGATCGACGACTTCTTTGAAAGTCGTCGCAAAGCAGGACAAGTGCGGGAATCAAAGTCCCCGCACAGTGCTCCGACGTTCTGTGTCAAGAAGCCACAGGGCGGATGGCGCATCGTTCATGCCTACAACAAGCTGAACGATGCGACGGTACCGGCGCAGACGCCGATACCGCGAAAAGATGTTATCATCGATTCGATGGCCGGGAGCACCGTTTACAGTGCTCTCGACTTGCGAGATGGATTCTATCAAATCCTAATGCGTGAGAGCGATATCCCTCTCACGGCAGTGAGCACGCCAAGCGGCATGCTCTGGGAATGGCTAGTAATGCCACAGGGGCTTAAGAATGCCCCTGCGACTTTCAACAGGTGCGTGACGCACTTGTTGCGCTCGGTGCGCGACTTCGCACCGAGCTGTTTCGATGATGTATTCATCCACAGCCGGGCTGTGGACGGAAAGACCGACGTAGAGATGCACAGGATGCATCTCCGGAAGCTACTTGAGCTTATGCGAAAGCATAAGCTCTACGCGAACCTGAAGAAGTGTATCTTCGGGGCGAGCGAGATACCCGTCCTCGGGTGTCTCGTAGGGAAGAATGGTGTTCGCCCTGACCCGGAAAAGGTCAGAGTGGTTAACGAATGGCCAACGCCTTCAAGTGTCAAGGAACTGAGGCAGTTCCTTGGCTTGGCCACGTACTTGTGCAAGTACGTGGAGGATTATGCGGGCAAGATCCGCCCGCTGTCACAGCTTCTTAAGAAAGAAGCTGTGTGGAATTAGACACCCGATTGCCAAAAGGCATTCGATGCAGTCAAGCGGGGCTTGACTGAGGCACCGATCTTGGCAGTGGCTGACCAAGATCGCCCATTTCACGTAGTGTGTGACGCATCCGATTTCGCGATCGGATGCGCGTTGATGCAGCACGATCACGAGGGCCGTGATCGTGTCGTCTACTACCAATCGCGTCAGCTGAAGCCAGCTGAGCGTAATTATCCGGTACATGACAAGGAACGTCTTGCCATGAAATATGCACTCGCAAAGTTCCGAGTGTATTTGCTTGGAAGTAGACCGTTTGTGGCCTACACCGACCATGCATCACAGCGCACTGCAGTGAAGTCACCACACATATCACAAAGAATGGCGAGGTGGCTCTCATTCTTTGCGGAGTATAACTTCCGGGTCGAATACAAACCCGGAAGATTGAATGTGGTGGCCGACGCGTTATCATGTCGGCCGGACTATGCAGAAGCTGTTGACGTCAATGCCATTGACGCCATGCGATCGACCAAACCCACATCGTCCCTGTGGATGATGTGAAGGCCGCGTACGCGCACGACGCGGACGCGAAGCTCTTGCTGGCCTATGGCACAGCGCCTTCTGACAAGTCCCGTCAGAAGCTGCCCAAGCACCTTCGAGCGCGTGCACACCGCTTTCGTGTGCACGAAGGACTACTACTTTACAACGCAGTCGACGACAACGCGGATCGCGTTGTCGTGCCAAATGACCATGACCTGCGACTCAGGATCATGTACGAGTATCACGATGCCCCGACTGCGGGACATCTCGGACGTGAGAAGACTTACGTCCTTCTCACGCGCGACTTCTACTGGCACCACCAGTATAAGTGGGTGCGCAAGTACATCCGTGCTTGCGAGGTATGCCAACGCGTAAAGCCTGCGCCATTCGCGCAGGCTCCGTTACAATCACTACCGACTCCGTCGGAGTGTTGGAAGTTGTAACGGGGTTACACGTACAAGTGGCTGCAAGCCACTTGTGAATTTAACAGATAGGTTATCTGTTAAAAGTTTTGGAGACTTCCTCACCTTGGTGTAAGACACACCGATGGATACGTTGAAGTGGGCCACCACAGTGAGTGGTCCGCACATACCCAAAGATCCTATTGGTAGAAAGCAGCATCTTTCTACCAATCAGAGACATGCATATTAGCGGGGCTCTGACAGCCAGCCGCTGCCAACCCTTTCATAGATGATAAACAGTTTTTAGCAGATTTTAGAGGAAGATCAATTTACAAGCAATACAGTTCTCATTTTACCTTAAACTAGCTACTTGGAGTCTTGTCTAAGTTAACGTATATTTGTGTACTCAAATATAATTAACCTAAGTAATTACTAAGTACTTACGCTTCCTCATACACGTAGCGCAACGTGTAAGCTAGAGTAGTGAGTCAAGTTAGACCCACTACACCTGGTAGCACTTTGTAGTCCGTCCAACGACCGACTGCTTGACGTTCGTGCGCGGTGTACGAACGCGGAGCCGAGAACCCCATGAGCACGGAGGTGCCCATGGAGAGCTCCAACACGCCTGCAACGCATGTTGCACGCGCTGACTGCCCCCACCTGTCTGACCCAGAGTGGGAGGCCCTCCAACGACTGTCAACAGTCATTGGAGAAGCGGCGATAGCTACAATGCTGCGTACACTATCGCCGACGGAGCAACATGGTGTTGCTCTGGGGTTCATCATGAAGGAGCAGCGTGGCGCTGCTTCCTCAGTGACAGCGTCGTCAGGGACGACACCGCGTGCTCAACCATTAAAGTTGAGCGTAAGCAATTACGTGGGAAGAGAGGGTGAGCCTCTCCTCCGATGGCTTGTCGAACTCGACACAGCCATAGCGGCTCGACGCATCGTCGACCCGCTGTCGAAGGTCGCGTTCGCCATGTCCTGCCTTGGCAGACGCGCAAGGAGTTGGGCGTATGGACGCCGACTCTCCAATCCTACGTGCTTCAGCACGTACGAAGTGTTCAAAGAGGAGCTCAAACAAGCGTTTGAGCCCCCGCAAAACGAGTTCCGGTCGAGGGCGGAGTTCCTCGACCTTCAGCAGGGTAAGCATGACGTCCATGCTTACGCGCAGCGCGCACGATATTTGGTATCAAATATCGTGACTAACCCGATTGACGAGGCGACCAAGGTCGTCACGTTCATGAAGGGGCTTAGAGATGGGCCTGTGAAGACCTATCTCTTCCGAGAGTACCCGAGTACTCTCGAAGCTGCGATTACTCTTGCCATGCAAGAAGAGTTTAGCCTGCGGCAGGCTAAACTGCATGTGAACGTGCTGGGGCCGCAACCACACCCGGTAGCGAGGTCGGGAGGTCCAGAACCAATGGACCTCTCGAATGCAACAACTGCTGGTTACCAGCAGCAGGGAGGTAACGTGCGATGCTTCCGTTGCGGAAGGATCGGTCACTTTGCACGGTAGTGCACAGCTGCCATGCCCCCTGGAGGTGGCCGTCGTGGCGATGCTAGGCATCGCCGCGGAACAACAAAAAACGCGAACATCCAGTAGGCGCGGGGCGCCCTACTGGTAATGCAGTCGCGCGTGCCGACATCGGGCACGCGACACTGAGGACTGCAGCCCCCAGTGAGACGAGCTCTCACTGCAAGAAACAAGATGACAGGCCAAACCTAGTCATCTTGAAGGTTTACTCGAAGAGAGCGAGTGACTCTCTTCGAGCTTTGGTAGATTCAGGCGCGTCGAACAACTTTGTTCGACTACGAAGCCTGTCGAGACTTGACTTCGAGGAGGTAAATGTACCTCGAAGTCTTCTGGAGGTACGACTGGCAACAGGTGCCATCGTGAAGACCGAGAAGCGCGTCGTGAACGTGCGCTTCTCGTACAAAGAACGAGTGTTTGTCGAACGCTTTATCGTCCTGGACCTGGACGATAAGTTCGACGTGGTATGCCGTGGCTTGCACGGCATGATCCGGTGATAGACTGGAAGAAGCGCACGCTCGTGCGCTTCGGACGCGACAGCGGAACAGAGAGCGATGGCCCTGTTACCGCAGCGCACGCACCAGCAGGTGCGCGCGGCTCACCAGTCGAGACAGCGCTTTATGCTGCTGTCCCGGAGTGCCCAAGAAGTGCGCGAGGGCGCGCACAAGTGAGACCCACGTCGGCAATGCTGCCGACGTCGGAAGAAAAAGATGTGTTGGTTCCGGGAACCAACACCCACGTTAAAGCGTGCTAGGGACAGTCCCTGACCCGAAGGGGTCAGGCCGACAACGACGCATCGGCTCCGGGAGCCGACGCACCCTCGGTCATGAGGGGCTCCGCCAATGAATGGCGTCGAGGTGACGAAGGCGTGTCGACTCCGGGAGTTGACGCTGGAATCAGTGAGGACGGTTGCAAAAATACCGCACTGACGCAATTTGCATGCTGTCATGCAGCCGGGCTGCACGCCGAAGCCCCATGCGATCAAGCCGGGCTTGATATCGCGCGCCCGCAGACAGGGTCTGCCGGTGAAGGGACACATTACCGTGCAGCCGGGTTGCACGAAGGAATATGCGGTCAAGCCGGGCTTGATACCGCGCGCCGGCGGACAGGGTCCGCCGGCGAACAACTGTCCACGGCCAGGCCTGGACCAGAAGAACAACTGTGCGGAGCCCGGCTCCGCGCAACAAGAAGACGGCGCAAGCGGAGAACGCTGCGCAAGTCTCGGTCCGGGACCGAGACGCAACAAGAACAGTCTGCTGGGCAGACTGGGGCGGTGACGCCGGACGTCGAGACGCTAAGCGTCTTGACGCGCACCGATACTGGATTCCAGTATCGTGACATGGAACTCGCTAGTCCTCCGACGACGGCGTCGGAGTTGACTTCGCTTCCAGCCATGAGCTGGAAGCGCTTCACGCGCGACTTGCACGATGGACGCATCGAGCAAGTCTGCGTTCTTTCGGACAGCGAAAGAACGGCGAGCGAGAGCGAAGAGCTGAGGCAGCTCTTCATGGGAAGTACCACTGAGAGTGAAGACTCTCAGTGCGAAGACGAAGCGAGAGCGCTTCGAGGAACAAGGTTGGGACTCGCTGAAGTCGAGTCCCTATTACGAATTGTTGAGGGAGTACAAAGACGTACTCCCGGAAGAGATTCCTGCGGAGCTTCCGCAGGATAAGGGCATTCAGCACGAGATTGATCTCGTGCCGGGCACGAAGTACTGTGTCACGCGGCAGTGGCCACTGCCGCGAGAGCAAGTGAAAGCGATCGACGACTTCTTTGAAAGTCGTCGCAAAGCAGGACAAGTGTGGGAATCAAAGTCCCCGCACAGTGCTCCGACGTTCTGTGTCAAGAAGCCACAGGGCGGATGGCGCATCGTTCATGCCTACAACAAGCTGAACGATGCGACGGTACCGGCGCAGACGCCGATACCGCGAAAAGATGTTATCATCGATTCGATGGCCGGGAGCACCGTTTACAGTGCTCTCGACTTGCGAGATGGATTCTATCAAATCCTAATGCGTGAGAGCGATATCCCTCTCACGGCAGTGAGCACGCCAAGCGGCATGCTCTGGGAATGGCTAGTAATGCCACAGGGGCTTAAGAATGCCCCTGCGACCTTCAACAGGTGCGTGACGCACTTGTTGCGCTCGGTGCGCGACTTCGCACCGAGCTACTTCGATGATGTATTCATCCACAGCCGGGCTGTGGACGGAAGACCGACGTAGAGATGCACATGATGCATCTCCGGAAGCTACTTGAGCTTATGCGAAAGCATAAGCTCTACGCGAACCTGAAGAAGTGTATCTTCGGGGCGAGCGAGATACCCGTCCTCGGGTGTCTCGTAGGGAAGAATGGTGTTCGCCCTGACCCAGAAAAGGTCAGAGTGATTAACGAATGGCCAACGCCTTCAAGTGTCAAGGAACTGAGGCAGTTCCTTGGCTTGGCCACGTACTTGTGCAAGTACGTGGAGGACTATGCGGGCAAGATCCGCCCGCTGTCACAGCTCTTAAGAAAGAAGCTGTGTGGAATTAGACACCCGATTGCCAAAAGGCATTCGATGCAGTCAAGTGGGGCTTGACTGAGGCACCGATCTTGGCAGTGGCTGACCAAGATCGCCCATTTCACGTAGTGTGTGACGCATCCGATTTCGCGATCGGATGCGCGTTGATGCAGCACGATCACGAGGGCCGTGATCGTGTCGTCTACTACCAATCGCGTCAGCTGAAGCCAGCTGAGCGTAATTATCCGGTACATGACAAGGAACGTCTTGCCATGAAATATGCACTCGCAAAGTTCCGAGTGTATTTGCTTGGAAGTAGACCGTTTGTGGTCTACACCGACCATGCATCACAGCGCACTGCAGTGAAGTCACCACACATATCACAAAGAATGGCGAGATGGCTCTCATTCTTTGCGGAGTATAACTTCCGGGTCGAATACAAACCCGGAAGATTGAATGTAGTGGCCGACGCGTTATCACGTCGGCCGGACTACGCAGAAGCTGCTGACGTCAATGCCATTGACGTCATGCGATCGACCAAACCCACATCGTCCCTGTTGGATGATGTGAAGGCCGCGTACGCGCACGACGCGGACGCGAAGCTCTTGCTGGCCTATGGCACAGCGCCTTCTGACAAGTCCCGTCAGAAGCTGCCCAAGCACCTTCGAGCGCGTGCACACCGCTTTCGTGTGCACGAAGGACTGCTTCTTTACAATGCAGCCGACGACAACGCGGATCGCGTTGACGTACCGAACGATCATGACCTGCGACTCAGGATCATGTACGAATATCATGATGCCCCGACTGCGGGACATCTCGGACGTGAGAAGACATACGTCCTTCTCACGGGCGACTTCTACTGGCACCACCAGTATAAGTGGGTGCGCAAATACATCCGTGCTTGCGAGGTATGCCAACGCGTAAAGCCTGCGCCATTCGCGCAGGCTCCTTTATAATCACTACCGACTCCGTCGGAGTGTTGGAAGTCCGTGTCTTTGGACTTCATCTTTGGTCTTCCCCCGGATAGCGGAGGGAACACCGGCGTTGTGGTCTTCGTAGACCGCTTCAGCAAGATGGTACATCTTGCTGCGGTGCCGGCAGAGGTGACCGCGAAGCAGACGGCCCGTCTGCTCGTCGACATGGTGTTCAAACACCATGGCATGCCGACCGACATCGTGTCGGACAGAGACCCGCGCTTCACAGCGCACCTGTGGCAAGAAGTGTTTACACTTCTTGGGAGCCAGCTTTCCATGTCGACTGCGGATCATCCGCAGACGGACGGTCAAACCGAGCGCGTGGATCGCGTGCTCGTCGATATGTTGAAGAGCTACGCTCACTCGTTCCAATACTGGAGCGAGTGCTTATCGATGGCAGAGTTTGCCATCAATAACTCAGTGCATGCCTCGACCGGGTGTACACCGTTCTACGTGAATGCCATGCGGCATCCACGTCTACCGAGTTTACTCGGAGTGATGGCTCCCACTTTAAGTGGGGGAGGATCTACGACTGCAATACAGCAGCCGCAGAAAACCGCGGACACTTGCACAGTGTCAGCTGCAACAATGGACAAACCACATGAGTCTGCGCAGGGCGCAGACTCCCCCAACAACATGGCCAACGACCACGGGTCTGCGCAAGGCGCAGACACCGCAAAGAACCACGCAGAGGCCGGGCCTCTAGCGGAGAGCGAGCTGAATGACTTCAGCTCGGATGCAATCAGTTTCGTCACCAAAAGACAAGCCGTGATTCGGTTTGTCCAAGACACAATAGCAGCTTCTGTTGATCAACAGAAGCTGAACGCAGACAATGCGGGCAGAGGCAACACAAATGAATTTAAAGTTAGTTCATTGGTTTTGTTAGCTACACAAAACCTGCCTAAACATGCAGTTTCGGATTTCGGAGCAAGCAAGCTTGCTCCGCGCTTCATCGGGCCGTTCACTGTGTTAGCACGGCACGGCAACGCATACACGCTAGACATACCGTCTAGCATGCGCCTCCATCCGACCTTTTACGTCGGACGGCTGAAGCCATACCTGCAGCACGAGCCATCTAGCTCGGCTGACCCGAAGCCTCGGCAGGAGCCGAGGCAGAAGCGGAGGCCTTGGCCTCGGCGACGAGCAGCCTCTCCTCCAGCGCGCGGACGCGCTGGAGCAACCCCTTCATCTGGGTCCCCAGCTCGACCTGGATATTCGAGGCGGTCTACGAGACCGCCGCGACGTGGGCCTTCTGGTTCGCCAGCTCCTGTTTCAGGGCGGCGAACTCAGCGCCCTGCAGACGCTCCACGGCGGTCACCCGGTCGTGGAGAGGCGCATACTGATCAGCCCGGGGCTGATCATACCCGGGGCGTGTTCCCACCCCCGCCACCGCCGATCCGTGACGCCCGCGGCTCAACCCGCTGGATTGTTGAGCGGATTGTTGACCATAGTATCCCGAAAACGAGCCCTCAAGGGGCTCGTTTTCGTATTCGTTGGAGAGGATTTCCTCCCCATCAAGATACATGGGAGCCGCGGAACATCTTGCTGGAGGACGTTCCGGAAATGGTGAGGGCGTATGAGGAGCAGTACGCGCTGGCACAGCGGAAGTAGTGCGAGCGCTGCGGTCATCGCTAGCGCCCGAGCCCTCATGTGCTAATAACTTAGCACGGAGCTCTTTGAGACTTTCGGGCACACGGAATGACGTGTACCCGTTCAGGTCGCGGTCGCTCAAGCGAACCGCGCCTGGGAAGCACTTCGTGCACTGAAAGCCCTCGGGCACAGCGCACGGCACATTTGCCTCCTCAGCAGCAACGTGAAGTTGCTCCAACTTTCCACGCTTCGAGTACGTCTCGAAGCGATCACGCGCTTGCTTAATCCGATCACGGTAAGCACTCGGCCTCTTGTTGAAGTTTTCAACAAAGGCGTTCCAGCTTTGACAAAGTGCCTGCCATTCGGGCACTTTGCTGTGAGAAGAGGTCTTCTTGCTTTGAAACCATCGGAGCTCATGAAAGAGTCCGATGTAGTAATCGCGCCTTTGATGCGATTCCACATCAAAGTGCAGCTCGGCAGCCACAGCGTCATCTTTGATGGCGCTGCATACGTACAGCGGCACCTCATTCGGAGGTACCGAGTTCCCATATCGGTCCGCGATCTCGGACGCGGACGGCATCCATGGATCGCGCGCTGCACCTGCAGCACGCGGAGAGCCTTGAGCTTTGACATCACGCGCTGCAGCAGCAGCGCGCGGAATACTGAGAGCCCCAGCGGAAGCGAGTGGGGTATCGCTCTCAGTTCGCGAACGCTTCGAGCTCGAAGCGTCCGATTCGTCCCCTTCACGCGGACGAACGTTCTTGGCGTGAGGGTCGAGCGATTCGCTCGACACTGAGTCTTTGCGCTTTGAGGGCGAGTCCTCGTCGCCCTCCATATCTTCATCGTCTTCGTCGAAGTCGACGACGTCGCCGTACTTCGCCTTCTGGCGTTCGAAGTAGTCGTCGATGGAGAGATGACTCCCCACCGACTTCGAGGTCTTCTTCGGAGGCGCGCTCATCGTTGAATGAGCGCGGATTTCTTCTCCAAACGCGGAGAATTGACGAATGGTCAATTCCGAAGATTGATGTGCGGAGACCCCGCGCGTCTAACCTTAAGGGGGGGATGGTGTAACGGGGTTACACGTACAAGTGGCTGCAAGCCACTTGTGAATTTAACAGATAGGTTATCTGTTAAAAGTTTTGGAGACTTCCTCACCTTGGTGTAAGACACACCAATGGATACATTGAAGTGGGCCACCACAATGAGTGGTCCACACATACCCAAAGATCCTATTGGTAGAAAGCAGCATCTTTCTACCAATCAGAGACATGCATATTAGCGGAGCTCTGACAGCCAGCCGCTGCCAACCCTTTCATAGATGATAAACAGTTTTTAGCAGATTTTAGAGGAAGATCAATTTACAAACAATACAGTTCTCATTTTACCTTAAACTACCTACTTGGTGTTTTATTTGATTTATATTATACTTGTGGACTCAAGTATAATTAATTCAAATTATTAATAAACTCCTACGCTTCCTCATACACGTAGCGCGACGTGTAAGCTAAAGTAGTGAGCCAGAGTAGGCCCACTACATCTACGATCTTAGAAAAAGCAAATCAGTCATTAGTATACGCATGAACAGTTTAACTGGTAGATGAGTCTTACACTTACTTCTATTCCAGAATGAGATAGATATTAAAGTTAAGCAAGTCGCTTGCGGAATAGGTAAGACGCTCCTATTAGTTAAAAGTACTGATGATAGGATTAAGCTAGAGAAAGGAGATTATATCATCGTTCGATCCTACAAACGAGAGCTTAGTTAGCAGTATATTCTAAAATCCCACCTGTGAGTCTATTGTAGGTCAACGTATTTTCGAAGCCGACTAGTACCAGCATGTTGCAGCCCTGCGTCGAGGCGTTAGTTCCCATGACCTGAATACTCTGGGGAACGTCAGGCTCCATCAGGCGCGATACATCGGCTACGAGGACACGGTTAGTCTGCTGCCAGGTTTGGTAGTCAATAAGTCCGTTCGATAACTCCTTTGTTTGGTCACCATTGATCGAGCTGAGCTTAGAGAACTCATTAATGAAATCTTGGAAATCATAGTCATAGCTGATATCAAACACTCGCTGACTACCGATACGTACGTTGAAATTACGAATCGACGAACCAGGCTGGACGGTCCAAGGAGCGTTATCGAAGCAACTTTGGAACTGCTGAATGGTAGAGGCATTGAAGTTGCCTAAAGCGGTCTCAGCGAATGGAAGTAGAGCAACTACCTTAGCGTTTTTCAGGCTTGCCGGCAGCTGTAGGTCAAACGCAGTGTTTAGCTGAGTAGACGATACACCAGTGCCAGCTCGCTGGTAAAACCACTGTGCGTAGTAGTCCATATATCTGATAGTCTTGTTAGGCTTACTGATGATAGCTTGGGTGTTCTCAAGATCAAGGAACAGAACATAGCGACGGGTAGTCGTGAATGGGAAGTATGTAGAATCAATAGTAGGCTCCAGGGAGTTTGTAATTGCACCCCACGCAACCGAGATTTGGCCTGCGGTCGTAGTATTAAACACATCTGAGTTCGGAGCAGAGCCAGCAGCAGATGCTACCATAATAGGACAGCTCTGACCCGAAACAAGTGTAGTTGATGATAGAGTCATTGACTTAGTCGCACCGAGTGTGATGACGGACGAACCCTGATTCACTCGGAAACGAAGCTTGATCTGGGGGTTAGCCATGAGGTCCAACGCCTTGAAAATCGGGTGGAGATCGACGAGTTTGATCTTAAGCATATATTTCCATGTTCCTGCAACAGCACCTGCAGAAGTTGAACCAGGAACAAAAGCACTACGTCCAAACTGGTTAGTCATCGTATTAGCAGCACTCGATGTGATAGTAGCCCATCCGTTCGTGTTTTGACCACCAGCTACTGGAGGGTTGCTTAGAAGACGCTTGACGAATCCATCATTTACAGGGTATGAAGCAGCACCAGTAGAAGACGTCCCAAGAGCTGGAGTAATATCCGCAGCAGTACCACTGCACCCTTCACCATAGAGACTACTGCTACCAGGTGTGAATAGCAACGAGCCCGAGCTATCAGGGAAAAGGAAATCTTCAGCACCATGCTTATTTAAATAGTCGAGCGAAGTCTCCGCCTGAGCTCGTAGGTTGTTAGCAAATAGTTTGTACTCACTCATGCTGATGACAGACTTGCCATTGAGCTCGAGAGACATCCCATCGATAACATTCCAAACACCACATTTAAGACCAACAGATAGACTGTTGGCTACAGATGCAAGTGTAGTACTCGCGTGGGTGTTCTTCATGCTAACTTTGTCCGGGATTACAACGTACGCATCGCGAAGGCATGTGCAACCCTTCACCCCATTGAGCTGAGCAGTAGCATTGATTATAATAACGCCATTCGCGTATGAACCCTGATTTAGATCGATCACATACTGAACGCGCTTGCGTGAACTGACCTTGACGGCCGGGTCGCTCTTCAGCGAAGACTGATATAGAAATTGATCGGCAAGTGGAGTATCCGACATAGAGACAACGACGTTGTCGAAGCGCAAAACTTTGTTTTGGTTGGTGTGAGAGCACTTATATAGCTCTCGATATAGGATCTACCAAAAATAATTAAATGAACTTAGTCAAACCAGTATCCTCTGATCACTACTTAATATCTTTAGCGAAGAAGCTGGATATCCATATTGATCACATCTATGAGTCGAATGAGATCAAATCGGCTCTCCCGAGAAAAGGATCCTTTCTGATACTTCTACGACAGCCAAAACAGGACGTTGGCCACTGGACAGCGGTCCATGATCACGAATACTACGGCTCAATTGGAGAAGGCCCACCAACAAGTTATAGTATCAGCAAATATGGCGAAATTCAGACCCAATCCGCTCATGGAGAATATTGCGGCATATGGTGTATCCTTTGGTTATATGCAATGCAGCATAATCACATGGATATCTCCAAACGATTTTATAATTTAAATATCGTTGTGCTTTAAAATTCTGAGTTAAATATACTACGATCATGTACCGTGAACTTATCATCTCAAGCGGTGTCCCCGCCCATAAGCTACGTAAAGCTGTCAAATCTGGCAAGCTATCGCTTACAGCAGCCGAGCTGGCTGGCACATGTGCCAAATTACACTTGCACCCTGAATCTCATGAGAGGGCGTTACAAGCCAAAAAGGCCGGTCGTGGCGTCCGGCTTCATATCACGAAGCACGAAATTAAGAACGGCTACAAGAAGGCTCAAGGAGGCTCTGTCTGGAGTAAGATTTGGTCGGGAATCAAGTCTGGTTTCAAATTCGCCAAAGACTCGGGACTACCAAGTAAGGCAGCTGATGCTGCTATTCCAGCGTTAGCTACCGCAGTTGGTGCTCCTGAAGCTTCTGTACTTATTAGAGCAGGTCTAAAGTCTCTTACCGGAATCGGTGTAGATGATTATGAAAGTGATGAGGAAGGATGTCGCGTTAGTTACGCAGATGTCAAGCGACATGCGGGCAATACCCTCCGATATGCTAAGCCAACGGGGATCATCACTGACGTCATCGATGAGGGCGAGCGTTTCCTACACTCTAAGGCAACCAAGCCTGAACCTCACGAGCTCATCACCAGTGTCCGCAAGGGTATCAAGCATCGCTTTGGAGTAGGTGTAGCACTTAAGCGAAAAACCAAGTTTTCGCAGGGTTCCCCTGAAGCTAAGGCTCATATGGTTAAGCTTCGTTCTATGCGTAAAAGCAAGGCCGGGGGCTCTTTCACTATGCGATCGTACTAAGAAGAAAAAATAACTTTTTTTAGCTTCGTTTCTTACGCAGTAGAAGCTGATATTAACGCTATTATCACGAAATTTCACTGGTTGATTGTTTTGGTTCCATATCGAGAGGGTAATGCTCGCCCGAGGGCCGTCATGCGTCTGGTACCAAGTTTCATGCGATGGGAAGTACTGAATCTGCTGACCTATACCAGCATTTCCTTTATCAAAACAGGCCATCCTATCTCCTGAAATCACGAAGTCATTCCTGATCAGATCACACCAAACTATGTAGCTCGTAGAAGGACTAATAGCAGGGATGGTGTTGCTCAGAAGACTCGTAGAAGTTGTTTGAGATGCACTTGGATATGTTCCTGTTGTAAAGCCAAGCATCGAGCCAAAATTGGCATTATTGATGATCAAACGTGGAACTCGTGTTGTCGTTGGGAGATCAGTTCCCGTTGTCGAATACAGACCCGTTGCTGGTCTCGTATATCCAGTTGGAAGCGATGTGCGCGTAGCTGAGCAATCAAGCTGGCACGCATAATAGGTTGAATTCTCTTCGATTTTAATGTAGAAAACATTGTTTCCATTACTATCAATCAGATACGCTCCAGCTGCGACCAGCGCCGTTTGTATATTTCGGTTGATATCGGAGTACAAGTAGTATCCGTCTTGGAGATTGACACTAATAGTAGAAGTGGTAGCAGCAGTAGGCACTTCAATCGCGAAACTGGTGTTAGCGAATTGCCCTGAATCGATGTTGAACTCGGAGTTGTACAGTGAAATCGATCGAATCGAAGCCTCGATATCTTGGAAATTACAAGCTGAGCCTGGAAGTTGATATCGCCAGGTATTATTCAAGCTGTTTTGGACTAAGTTAGTATTATCAATCTTGACGAAACTACTCATATTTGTTATATAATCCGACTAATAGTTTTCGCCTATTTTAATTGGCTGATCGAACTTATTCCTGAGCTGACCCTTTACAGAGTCTATAAACAGCATCTGGCCCTTTCCGCGCCCGACAGCTCGATTATAATAATGCAGAATGCCTTCCTCAGTGAGACCTGGAATGTTGAAATCTGTTATTAGTAGCTTTAGATCGCGACGTGAATTCGCGCGAAGGATCGCCACATACTCAGTATTGAGTCTTATCATCTTATCTGTAGCAAACCAGCTATGGCTCAGGAAGATAGTCGATAGTTTATGATGGCGACCCCTTGTGAAATAATGGCTGAACAGATTCTTCTGAAGGGGCTTATCATTCGAATAGTCGTCGATAATAACGAGTTCGGGTTTGTTGCCTGGTGTGCATCGGATAGCATCAACATTAGGTGGAGTCTCATGGAAACTGACAACTCCTTCACGATGATCCTTCAGGTAGTCGTATAGTTCTTGATGATGATTTCTCGCGATGATATGGAGATGAGAGAAAACATGAGGCGAATGCTTCAGGATATGAAAACCAGATTGTTCTTACCAGAGAACGATGGACCCAGTATTACCATGCTAAATAACTTTTTAATACCCAGTTCCTTGATATCACCGGCTGACTCGGATTTGTACTTCTTTGGGAGTGATCCTCCATAGTCGGGAATAGAGCTCATGACTAAAAATCAATTGACTTATATAAGAGCCATCAGAAAATGAGTGGATTTAGTTATCTCCCGCCTACTTTCGTTTCTTCATGCTACAATCCAGCATTTTACATCTAGTTTGATCAGACGGGATACTTGACATATGCATACGCCCAAACACTATATCTTGGTATAAACGATTATCGTCTTAGCTATATTACGGGTATAACGGCTGGTACAGCTACTCCCGGCGTAGCACTTGTCGCTGCTCCAGATGGCTCACTCAGCGGGTTAGGAGCTATAAGTTGCTCCAGCCTAATGGTGAATGGTGCAGCAGTATCATCGGCGCCGAGCTACGTACTCGGTATTACACCTGGCACCGCAGCTTTATCGAAATCACTGGTACTTGATGCATCGGGCAATATCACTGGAATCAATTCGCTATCAGCTGCAAACCTAACAGGAACCATCCAACCGCAGCCCAGCCTAATATCACGTCGTTAGGTACGCTAACCGGTCTTACGGTGAGTGGAAGCATTAGTGGTACTCTGAGTACATCATGTCAGCCTAATATCACTTCCGTTGGTACGTTAACTGGTCTTACGGTGAGTGGAAATATCAGTGGTACTCTGAGTACATAATATCAGCCTAATATTACATCGCTTGGTACTTTAACTGGTCTTACCGTGAGTGGCAATATCAGTGGTACTTTAAGCACGGCATCTCAACCTAATATCACATCCGTCGGTACGCTAACATCTCTATCACTTTCAGGTGGAATATCAGCTGCTACTACTATTAGCGCTTCTGGAGTATTTTCATTGACTAATGCAACTTTATCTACATCAACTTCAACTGGTGCTTTAGTTATTTCTGGAGGTGTTGGAATAGGCAGAAATATAACATTTGGGGGATCCAGAGGTACATACACTAGCTGGGGCATAAGTGGTATTCAATTCAATAGCTTAGTCACGACCAATACCATCAATTTAAGTGGTACTTTTGCTTCCTCAGTAGTTCATAGCTTTGCCCAACCACCATTGGTGGAACTTCTTCAACTACCATTACTACGGCCGCGACTGCACACATTGATAATTTACCTAGAGCGGGAGTCTCTGCTATAATCGGTAGTGCTTATTCACTCTGGATTAATTCTGGGCCAGCATTAATTGGAGATACTACTACCTGCAATTCAGCCACCACTGGTAGCTTGGTACTTAGTGGTGGTCTGGGTATTGCGAATAATATCACACTTGGTGGTGTTGGAGGAGCTACGATTTCATCAGCATCATGGCTAACCAATGACATTGCTTTTAATTCTGCCTCAAATACTTATATAAATACGAGTACCACGGCTTCTGGAACTGCTACAAGTGTTGTCGTAAGCAGGTTTTATGGAGGAACAATGCAAGCTTCGAACACAGCAGTGGTAATAACTACAGGAGCAACTGTTTATATAGATGGGCCTCCCATTGGTGGCACGAATCTTTCCTTTACCAGTAAATACTCACTTTGGATCAATTCTGGTACAACTCTCTTAGCTGATACAACTCTATCTACATCATCTACTACTGGTTCTTTAGTTATCTCCGGAGGCATTGGTATAGGTGAGAACACGACGATCGGTGGACGAATATTTCATCAGCATCCTGGACAACATCAGGTATTCAACATAATTCACTGGCAACAACCTTTACGAATTCGAGCACTGCTTCTTCTGGAACTGCCGCAAGTGCTGTCATTACCTCATTGAGCACCCACTATCGCAGCCATAAATACAGGAGTTATCACTACACGAGCGGCAACGGTATACATTAGCGGAGCTCCAATAGCTGGAATCAATATGACTTTAATTAATTCTCATGCTTTATGGATACCAAGTGGTTCATCTTATTTGAGTGGACCTATCCCCGCTACATCACAAGCCACGGAAACCCTTATCGTAGGTGGAGGAATCGGTTGCGGAGGCGATGTCTGGGGAAACCTCTGTCATGCCGTTAGTGGTGTTCTCGTTAATACACCAGCTGCTTCTCAAACTTCGTGGCAATCAATTACTGGAGATGGAGTCAATTGGCTCGATGGTACTTATACTATCTGTTCGGACTACTATGGATCCAATGCTACACCTGTAAGGGGATGCATTCAAGTCAGCAATGGCTCGAATGCAACATCTACAAATGCAATGTACGTTGGAACGATGAGCAACTGTGATTTACGATTTGGTACAGCTGATAGCACTCGCATGACAATTTTGGGAGGAACGAACGCTGGGAGCGTAGGCATAGGTACTACGACGCCTCGATATGGTTTGTACGTGGGAATAACGGTTTCAACCACTATAGACGCTGGGGAGACTGGTGTAGCGTACTTCAAGCAATCTGGAGGTCTTGTCTCGACAGTTGGTCCTATAAGCTCTGTTCCAATAGCTATCGCTTGTGCTGGTTCAATGCTTAGCTCTACTGCTTATTATACATATAGTGATCGACGTCTAAAGCTTTGTTTTGAACCGGTGGAGGACTCTGTGTGCAGTGGTCTACTGAAAATTGAGGCTTCTATGTTTAAATACAAAAACGACTCGGAGGACACTCCTATGCACCTCGGATACTGTGCTCAGGATATGCTGAAGGCAGGCCTCTACCATTGTATCAACTACGTTTCAAATCCAGATTTACACGTCGAGGATGAAACAGTTGATCTGGAAGGTCTTCATATGACTGTTGACTATGTCAAGGCCTCCTGTCTCCTCCATAAGCTGGTTTTGAGACAGCAGACTGAGTTGGAGATTCTCAAAGCGGATCGAGACGATGTGTATGCACGTCTTGATGAGTTAAAAAAAAGTTGCCTCAATGACTTCATAGTGCAAAGGTCTTGACCGATTGGTTCTTTTTTTTATAAGCCCAAACGCCTGATCCAGCCTTCGATTCTGACTTCTCCCATTCGTCGCCGGTAGCATCAGTATGAGTGGATACAACTTTCTTCGCCGAATATGGCTTGTCAGATGCCCACACGGCAGGTCGATCGCTTGATGGAACCTCCTCGACGAGCAGATCCTTCATGACAGCCTTCAGCTCAGCAAGATGTTGATCAGTATTTAGATTATAGAGCCCTCCGCTCTTGGAAATGTTTCGTGGGTCGAGTACTAACATAGCTATAGTAGTCGCGTGATAATCGATTTGAATTCAGAATCAGAAATCAATCGATTGCTGTACATGTCAACGCATACTATCTTGAGTTGCTTTAGAATCGATGGATTGGTATTGCCAAGCATTAGCTCACCCTTCAGTTTATCATATTCCATACGAAGTGACTCTAGCGGATCCTCCAAATGCTTGTCAAAATTGTATTGAAGATGGGTAATCTCAAGTATCTCTTTGAATAGCTTATTATCATCAATAGATAGATGATCATACTTCTCCTGACTGATATCGTTTCTAAATACCAGATCCTTTATCATGGTCTGTAGAGAATCACTGATCCCACGCATAGGACCAACCTTTCTGCGGTTTGGCTGAACGTTGGTCAGTGTCCTCTTGTCAAGATCTGGAAGTCGGATGAATTTAGAACCAAGCTTGCGATATACATATGCCGATGGGGTCGCTTTTCCCTGAATGTCGTTGAGATTATATGTTCTACCTTTACGCTCAACACCTTCCAATGGCGCTACTCCTGCCCCTCGTCGCCCTCGACCATTTAGTCCACCGCGACCTGATACATGGGCTTGGGCCTCAGCTATTTGATATTCACGAAGTTTAATCGAATAAGCCGCCTTAGTTGCCTTTGCCGCTGCTCTTGATGCTCTTATAGCTTCCTTATCAGCTTCTGAGTTTGACTTTTTAAAATCGTGGATATGCTTCTCCAATTGACTCATAGCTTCTCCATATGTTTGCTTCATCATACAGCTTTTGAAGGTTCTCATCGCCATAATCGTCATAACCAAGTAGTGTTTTAACATCAGAAACGTTGCTGAAGATGGCTTTTCGTAGCAACTTCAGATTATCATTAAGATTTTTCTCGATATTCCTGTCTCCGGTATCATCGACATATTTTCCGCAGTCTTTAAGATCAGTTAGTAAGGATTGGAATGTGTCCATCCATCGGATTGTTTTCATTACGTAAGACATTCGATTGCCTTTCTCCTCATTGTCCTGAGCATTTCTAAAATATAATGGCTTAGCAATTGTTGGCTTACCGAGATAATACGTTGGATGGACCTTCACACCTTTGTCCGAATTAACAAGTGGACTTAATCTGACCGCAATTTTGATATCATTTTCAACAAGCTTCCTATAATAAGCAGTGAGGATCAAATTAGCTTCAAGTCGACCAGATCTTCAGCGAGCTCATAAGGTTTTGCAACTTTCTCAGTAGCCATCTCAGTATGTGATACTAAACTCAGCCCTTTCTCCTTAATCATTGATAAGAACCTGTCAAGAGTAAGTGTCCAACTAACTTTTTCCTGTTCCGCTGGCCGATGTCTGTTAGAATCCTTACCAATAAGATAAGTTATAAATTTATTGTCGATCCACAGATAGCCTTTACTATAGATTTTACCATCCTTTAACACCGAGGTGATGCTCTTGTGAGATTTATTAGCCTCAAGTAAATCCTTATTCTGAATGATAAACCATTTCAGCTTGTTCTTAGCATCATTGTCATCTAACTTTGTAGAAGTCGATTTATCTAAATATTTTAGATTGAGTCTTGGACCTTTAAGTGGTGTATCGAGATCTTCAATATCATCTTCACCCCTTCTCTTTCTACCAGATCGCGGCTGGGGAGGCCTACTTTGCTGGCAGATCGAATGCTCAAGCGTTCTCTTATCTTCAGCGCGCATGGCACCAAGTTCATCAATCGAATTGCTCTCACTATCATAAAAAACATCTCGGATTTTATTTTCAGTAGCAACCTAATCGTTTGAGCCATATGTTTTGAATTTCTTACCACTTCGTACGTAACGGAGAGAACCATTTTCCCGAATGACACGTTTTTCATCATCTCTACCATTCTTCATAACTGGATGGATTCCAATGGCCGCCCAGTTTGGATTATCTTTGTAGAATGCTTTAATCCAATTTCTTGATGCAACCTGCTCTTCGTGATCTCGAATAATTGCACTTTCTGATGTTTTAATACCTACATCAGCAGTATCAGGTTTAACACCTATAGATCTATATACCATTTTGGACTATTATCAACTCCTACATCAGCTGTATCAGGTTTGACATTAGTTTCAGCATCCACCATAATGGGTACCTTTTGTGTATCAGTGTTGATTCCTAGTGATGATACCTCAGGGATTTTCTGGGAGGATTTTAGTAAATCATCTTGATTTTCAGTTACTACTGAAGGCCTTTTTAAATCACCATCTCCAACCTGATCATTCGAGTCCTGTGTGGATCGCTTGTCAAGTGAGATAGTTTTTCCTGCGTCCGATGCCCATGATGCTTCCGCATACATCTGTGGAGCAGCTGTTTTCTGTCTGACTCGAAGCTTGGTGCGTTCTATTAGATTGATGCGTTTTTGCTCTCTATCAGCAAGACTAGTAAACGACGGAAACATGTCTGATGCTATCTGAACGAAGTGTAGCAATCAAAACATTTCCTGACGACCTTCGGTCTGTAGTCGCTAAGCTTTACGCTATATACGAGATTTGATAAGTATTTACGAAATCTAGATTTATATTTAGTCGGCTCTATTTGCTCCTCCTCCCCTCATAGTTGCATCGTATGCTTATGCACAATCCTATTGCGTCGATCAAGCAGATTATATAGGCAGGCAGACACTCGTCGTACGGTAGGTCGAATATTTCTTGAGGCTCTCTCTCTGATTAATATCACTGCAGATGAAGCTGTATGATCTGTTTGGATTGAGCATGTGGAGCCGATATTTAATTTCGTCAAGGCGCTGGACGTCTGAGAGCATTGAATGTAGCTTGCCTAACTTCTGACCGTATAGTCGCATCCGCTCGTGTATGCGTTTCAGCTTCTTCTTGAACATATCGATTTTGTAGTCTTTGCTGTGTTGAGTGCAATATCCACACCCTAGGGCGTCCCTCGAACACGGTTTATCATGAAGTGTGATTGCCCGGTAGCTCATGGTGAGTTTCTCTATATATTTATAGGAGAGAAATAAGCGAGCTTAGAAATCTTGATTTCGAGGCTGGCGCCCCTAATCTTCGATTTAATGGTGGAGGTTGAGTACATCGATTACGATCCAACATGCAATTACGTTTACGATGATACCAGATATCCTGAAGAAGCTGAGAAGATGAGAAAGAAGATGTCTAAGAAAAAAATAAGATCCATACCAACTCAGACTCCTATCCGTCTTGTTCCAAAATCAAGGTCCGTAAAGCTTCTCGACTTTAAGTCACTTGACATTTAGCTGCTAAACGGCCCCGTGTTCTCCCACACTGGTTGTAAAATATTTATGTTCTAAAGTGATTCGCCTATTATTGTTGATTAATCTCAGATTAGCTTGCGGCTCCCACGAGTCTGGTTCGTTACCCATCCATCGGATGATGTCTTTATATTTTCCATTTTTCATTTTTTTATGCTCTAAGATCCTTTCAGCTTCGAGAATGTCGCCACGATTGATTGTAGCATCGGTGGTATCTGCTTTCACTATTTTTAATTCATTTGGAGCTTTGCAAAGCGTGTGCCCATTTTTGGAACGAATCTCAACTCGATAGCCGTCAATACCAACCACCGTGTGAATATCCTTGCTCCAATGTGCTGCTTCTTTATCAAATGTTTTCTTCTTGAGGCGATGCAATACGTTTAACCCAATCTCAAACTCGTTCTCGACCTTATCAGCTTCTGCTTGATTGTGGCTCAGATCTGCCTCCATTACCTTAGCTTTAGCTTCGTTGGGGGTAATACCGGACATATGGAACGTCGAATTATAGTTAGCAATGACATCACCTATCATCTTTTGGGTGATACGCTTTGGTGATATCGTGACTAGCCTCTGCTTGATTGTCCTATTAAAACGCTCGATTTTGCCCATCGTCCCATGGTCTCCAGGCTCGTTATTAAAGTGCTCAATCTTTTTTGCGTTTAAAGAAGGCTTGTGCCTGCGCATTCATAAATTCAGATCCGTTATCACTCGTGATAATGTCCACTTTGTGGAGACGCACAAATGCTTTGATAGCAGCTAAAACTGTTGGGGCGGTCTTGTTGGGGAGTAGCTTTCCGAAACCGAGCCTCCAGTTGATATTGACAGCCGTCAAGATTGGTCTCTTATCCCAAAATGCAAGATCTATCTGCCATGAGTTGGGGCTGTATGAAGCAATTTTAAATTCATCAAACCTCTTCTTCTGATCTTGGAAGCGCTGTATATCAATCTGACTGTGATACCAGTCTTTAACGTTCTTGAACGTTATTTTACGGTCAGTTCTTTTGCCTTATGCTATAGCGCCTGAGCGCCAACATAACCAGTTTTAGGATCATAATACAGCGTATGCAGAAGTTGATCCAAAATTCCTTATATATATGACATCACAAAAAATGTGTTTTCCTCCCTGAAGCATATAAACTATATATCGAGCGGAACGGTACTAATACCATCCTCAAGCACCCGACGTTTGTCGTAAAAGTATGATAGCGCCGTCTTCGTCTGGCTATATGTGGTAATTCGTCTCTTTGCTAAGTCGAAACCCCTTCTTTGTACCTTGCAACGTTATACGATCACGAACGACTTCGCCATCTGGGCTATTATCGTGGTTAAATTCGTCTCTCGGGTAAGTAGCAAAAATAATGTTTTGACGATAACGAGACCATAGCATCACCTGACCATTCGTCCTTGAATAGGCCTGGTGTGCGTCGGTCAAATTTGGCTTGCAACGTTATACGATCACGAACGACTGTCTCAAAGCCATCTGGGTTCAAAACATCGTTATTACGGCCTCGCCCCTGTTGAATACCCTTAGCAGAGACCTTAACTTTGTAGGATTCATCGGGTAAGTAGCAAAAATAATGTTTTGACGATAACGAGACCATAGCATCACCTGACCATTCGTCCTTGAATAGGCCTGGTGTGCGTCGGTCAAATTTGGCAACCTCGTCGTTGTAGTCGCGTGGGAACCACTCATACTTACGCTGATTGAAGTGCTCGCGCAGCGCAGGTTTGATGCAGATCTGAAACGGATTCTCACAGCTAAAAGCCATGTAGGCTGAGTCAGTGTCCATCTCTTGGTATTGGAAGTCGGACCTGTCTAAGTAGAAGTCAATGCAATCATAATAGAACTGGAGCATACGAAGCTTGGCGAGCTGATAGATCGCACTACTAAGATGAATGGGATTCTTATTTTTGAGACGACGCTTCTTCATCGTGATCTCACAAGAATCATTGAGCTCTTCCAACCCGTGGAATGTGAAGTGTTCAATCTTGGCCTTGATTGCCTTATCGTCCGATTCGTATTTGATCTCCTTGTGCTTGCCCATATTCATACCCGATCGGCCAAACGCACTGTTGCCTACAAGTTTCATCATCTCTGCATCATAGCTTTAGACTTATCAGCATCGCATTCTCGTCGAGCAATTGACACAGCTTCCATGACAGGAGCAAATGGCTTGTGAGAGCTGGCCTTAATGAAGCTATAGGTCTGGGTGATCTTCATTCCATGAGCGAGGTACCACTTAAGCAGAGGTGCGTAGATTAGGGTCCTTTCTCCGAAGTAGCTACCGATGAGCTTGCGAGCAGGCTTTGCGCGACTTTACTTGCGCGTCTCATTGAATTCATACATATGCTTGCCAATACCACTCTCATCGCTGCAGTCGATTAAGCGTATTCTTGAAAATAGGCGTCATCTCGCTGAAGTAGTCCTTCAAGTGATCGGGTGAACGGATGTCGCACTCGAGGAAGCCGAAGATCTTGTCATTAACGATGTCATCGACGATATCTGGATGTGCTTCAATGGTGGTCAAGCGTCCACAAGGCATCTCATTACCGAGCGCCCACAGGTACAGGGCATTGGCATCATATCCAATGATCTTCTTACATAGCTTACCGCTACGGATCTTGGTTTCGTTGCGCTTAGCATACCGGTCGAATATAATCGCAGGGCCTCCGGCGATGTTGGCTTTCATCTTGGTGTAAATGTCTTTCTCCCCATTGCCAATGCTATATACAAGTCGGCCCTAGTAGAACTCAAGCCATTTTTTTTATCGGAACCCCTTTAACGACATATCCTTTCGAGCAACGTTGCACTCGATACAACTAATTAGGATGTTGCCATCAATATGTCCGAGCTTGTTATTGATTCGATCGGCCGAAGCGGTATTGTAACGGGGTTACACGTACAAGTGGCTACAATCCACTTGTGAATTTAACAGATAGGATATCTGTTAGAAGTTTTAGATACTTCCTCACCTTGGTGTAAGCCACACCAATGGATACATTGAAGTGGGCCACCACAATGAGTGGTCCACACCTACCCAAAGATCCTATTGGTAGAAAGCAGCATCTTTCTACCAATTAGAGACGTGCATATTGGCGGGGCTCTGACAGCCAGTCGCTGTCAACCGCTTTCATAGATGATAAAACGTTTTAGCAGATTTAGGAGGAAGATCAATTTACAACAATACAGTTCTCATTTTACCTAATCTAAGTCACTTGGAGTCTTATCTGATATAAATTATATTTGTGTATTCAAATATAATTACCTCAAGTAATTACTAAGTACTTACGCTTCCTCATACACGTAGCGCAGCGTGTAAGCTAAAGTAGTGAGTCAAGTTAGACCCATTACAGGTATCAGCAGTCAGTTGCTTGAAGCACAGACCGCAAAGATACTTTTGCTGCCTACGTAGCTGGTCGATGTGCTTTAGAGTCATGTTGAACTCGCGATTAGCTTCAGCATCCTGGCTCTTGTATCCGCTCACACGCTTATCCGGGAAGCTGAACGCCTTAACGGGCTTTTTACTTGGATAGTGAAGATTATTGAAGCACGTCTGGTACATAACCTTCTCCGACAGACCTGGTAGTGAAACCCCATCTGTAAACATGTCTAGGTCAAACCGTTTGAAAAGCTCACGTTGGGCCTTACTAGCCTTGATAAATGGAACAACATCGAGATTATTGTACCAGATCAACAGGTCTTTGATCGACTCCATCCCATAGTGTTCCCAGACAAACTGGACTCGATTGTAGTCGTCATCGGTGATGCTTGTTCCACGAAGCTTGCTGTCAAAAGCTGACTTAGGATAGCAGTCGGGTTTAGCACATTGAAATCGGTGATGTGCTCGTACGGGAAAATACCCTTACCAAGGCCGCAGACGCATCGAATCTTGTCATTACATTTGCATCCGCCAAGATAAGTCGTCAGGTACTTGTCGTAGCTGGTGGCAGCTGGTACGTAGTTGCTAATGTCAAGCATCTTCATGTCCGACGTGGCAATGCACATGTAGCTTCGGTTCTTGATGACGGACTTGATGTTGTCGGTACCAATCACGGCAAACAAGTCTTTCTTGATCAAGTCGATATCATATCGCCCACTATTGAAACCAATGACTGGGATCTGATCAATTGTTTTCTTGAGCTTACCATAGTCAGAACGCTGTTTACTGTAATCTAATTTCTTGTGGAAATCAAAGAAGTTGGCGAAATCACCGGCTTTAATCCAGGCGTCAATATCGGCTGTGTTGAATTTCTTACCAGTCTGAACATCTGGAATCACCATTCCTGTCAGACCATGGGCGTTGATGATCTTGCAAAGCAAGGCTTCATACTTGGATACATTGTATCGCTGGATATTTTTCACCAACGGCCGCTATGTACTGAAACATATCCTTGAGCAATTCCTTGGGATCATCGCTGACAAAGCAGCGTACCTCCTCGGTTAAGCTATCGGATGCAGAGACAGAGACAGGAATGTGCTCATTCATGAAACTAGTATTCTCTCCGTGATATGTAGCCGTAGGCTTGAGGATAGCCTCAAATTCGTAGACGATAAAGTGATGGATGAACTGGTCGACATCCTTGATCGAGTACTTCGTTAGCATTGAGCGGATAGTATTCGGAGCAGGGCGGTAGATCGTTAGCTCAGCTGGGAATGACTCAATGTTGACGAGTTCGCACTGATTTCTGGTATGGTTGCGGAGTCTGTCAGCGCTGACAAACACCATATCACACTTCTTGCATTGATACTTGCGTTGAAGCATGTCGATGTTCTTGATGTACAGCGCGTGATTCTCATGGGAGAGAATGTTGATTGAGCCGTACTCTTTCTCAGAGGGATGGATGCATTCAACGTTCCCTAACTCAATATCTATGGTGTAGACATTAATACTGAGTTTGAAACAGTCTTCAAGCTCGTCGAACTCAAGAATGTCAATGGGCTTGAAGTCACGGTAAAGCGACAGCGTGAAGCTAATACCCTTGAACGCACAGTACTGCTTGAACGCTTGCTTCACCAACGCTTGAATTTTGCGGGGGTCCTTCTTAGGGTCCTCTCGCTTGTGATAGGCAATGCAGTGGAACACACACCTGTTGTTGGTCTTAGGGAAGTTGATGACACTCTTATTATCGCGAATGAACTTAGGGATAACAACCTCACTGTCGCCAAGTGCGTGCTCTCGCTGATAGAGATATATTTTGAATCCGGTGATAGCCTTCAGCTGATATCCAGAGCTGGGGTAGTTGAGCTTATCTGCCAGCTCCATGGATGGAATCTCAGAAATTACCTTCCGAACATCACTCCTACTGTTATATTATGACAGGTTTGTCGAACACATAGGTATTACCCCAGTTTGGATGGAAGTATCGCGTCTTCGAATCATCGGTTTTGCTTACAAGATCGTAACCGAGAGCAATGTTTACCTTATAGGCACTCTTCTGACTCTCACGAACGTTCGCAAGCTTATCGTAGAACTCAGAGGGCTGGACTCCCTCGTATAGGTGCGATTCCATATGGTTGCCCTTATAAAAGCGATAGTTCGGGTCCTGAAGACAAGTGTGTCTTCAACTTATCGAGTCTAATCTTGTACTGCTTCGCACCAAAGGCAAATTCTCTGGGTGGGACGGTTTTCCGATGAAACCCATTTTGCCCGTACGACCGCGTACCTTAAGGCGGTAGCTCGATCCCCACTTGATGGGTTTAATATTTAATCTTCGTAGTCCTTCGAGTTCGTGAGCAAACATCGCTATATATCAACCTATATTATTCTTTGTGGTTTGACCTTATAATATTGTGATCTTGTATCAGGATCGACTTTATATCACTGGCGACTTTTTTCATCTCAAAAAAAAAAATTAGCTAAGTTCGGTTTCCTCGGTAAGTACGTTTTCACCTTCGTTAAATTCGTTTCAGGGCTTCCGTTTTCGAGCTCGAATCTGCTCTCTATTCTTGTCGTCGTACCCCTTCTGATACGACAAACGAGCTTCGCGGGTGCGCTGGTAGTAGCGCTTCTGCGCTGCCTTGATGCGATCCTTGTTAGCCTGGTATTGTTCACCATGTTACTATATTACTAACTTTATACGAGACATCGACGGCAGGAGTTCTACATGTTAGCAGTAGATTGGGCCGTTGATGCCAGTGTCATCCCAGTTAGATACCAATGAATGAAAAGGAGCACTAGTTGTGAGTGGTTGTGACTATGAGAGAGAAGGATGGATCCGAGAAAGTCTCTGAGGAGATTTCTGGGAGGGATCCTGGCCATCGTTGGTCCTCTCTTGCTCGATGAGCGAGCCGAAGTAGTCACTGAGTACCGAAAGGGGGTTTTCGCCTGCGGGCTTTCCCCGATGCAACACAACTTGACCTCACTCACTTTTGAATTCCCAACCTGAAGCTCAAGTGGCCAACCACCTCCTACTCTAAGTTGCTGCGTCCAGACCCCAAGCTCGACTCTGGTGCCGACGAGACCCGAGTTCTCGTAGGTTACTGAGCCCAAGACGTGGTTTACGGGCATCTTCTACTGGATGTGGCGAGCTCTTGTATGCGTAGTCAAGGCAAGTCGAGTCGACGCAAGTGGTGATGGCAGCGAACTTAGCTGGTCAGAACCCATCCAGTGGCGGGCAGAAACTGCCGGTGGTTGGCCAGAATACCCAATCGGCTGGGCAACCTCCACCGAACCAGCAACAACAACAAGTAAGTGAATGGTGGAGCGAGGACCCGGCCCAAGTATGGTTCAAAGCCGCCAAAGTACACCGCAGACGGAGGCTTCGACCTGTATCGTGCTCAAATCGAAGGCTACCTCATCCAGCACGAGTGCTGGGATGTGGTTGGCGGCACCGCTGTTGCTAATTCAAATACCCTCAATGGACAGAGCTGAATCAATTTGCTCGTTATGCGCTACTGTTTGGCATGTTGCCCAAGGACTCGAAGAAAATATGCAGAATGGCTACAGCGCGCGAAATGTGGAATTCGTTTGAACAAGACAAGACAAGGCGTGCCTACGCCAGTGAAATTCGTCTTCGGCGCGACCTGTATGCAGCTAAGTTTACTGTTGGCGAGGACATGGAGAAATACCTCGAGCGATTGGAAGATATGAGGCGCCAACTAGCTAACATGAATGCTGCCATCAGCGATGCTGATATGGTGAATGTTATTCTTCAGGGAGTTGTGGACTCGCATCGAAATGTCGTTCGCATGTTCAATAGGAACAACAACGGCGGGGTTACCCCGGACCTGGCTACGGTAGTGAATGTTCTTCTTGGCGAAGCTGAGACGGATAAAGCATGCGCCGCCGAGGCAGCGCATCAGGAAGTCGTGAAAGTTACAAAGGTGATGGCCCAGCACCCCGTCCCTCAGAATCCAAAGAAGAAGTTCAAGAAGAATAGTGGTAAGAAGGTGAGCAAGGAAACTCGGAAGTGTTTCTTTTGCAAAAACAAAGGCCACCTGCGAGCTGATTGCTTCGGATGGAAGGCACTACAAGCGAAGAAAGGCAATGAATCTGAGAAGAAAGGAGATGGCAATATTGGCAAAGTCGCAACCCCGATGAAGTTGGTATGGGCCGGACAGCTCGGAGACTCAAAGAACCCACCGGTACCTATCCGAATGATGAAGAGTCAACATGTGACTCCCCCCGTGGTCGCTTCAGTGAACGATTGGATGTTAGATGGTGGTGCTGGTGCCCATGTCTGCGTGAATGGAGGATCGTTCGTGAGCTTAGTGAACGATCCCTACTGACTCTCGACTGGCAGGGTGGCTTGGACACGACCGAACTGTCGGGATGGGTTCGGCTGGAAATCCAACCTGGCAAGTACCTCGATCTGCAGGGTGTCCGCTATGCACCGAACGGAGTGGTGAACTTGATTAGCCAACGTCTGCTGGAGAAGACACGCTGGAAGCCGTCGTACTTCGACACAGACAACGAGAAGTTGCGCTGCAAGTATTTCGACAAGGACGGTATTCGCCAGGTGTTTAAGAAGAAGAATGATGGTTTCTACTGGATGAAGGCTAGTCCTGTGCTGCAGACTTCTATGATGATTGCTAGATCTATCGAGACGCTGGAAGACAACATCGTGATGAAGTGGCATCTGAAACTTGGGCATCTGAATGAAGAGGCTATGAAGAAAATGGTGCGGGATGGCTTGGCAGATGGGATGGATGGAATGACCATGGACGACTTCAAGAAGACACCCCTCAAGTGTATGGCCTGTGAGGAAGCAAAAGCAAAGCGGATGGCGTTCAAGAGGCAAGTAGGCAAGCGGGCTTCTGAGTGTGGAGCACGTCTGATGTCTGATGTTTGTTATGTTGGAATCGTGACTCCTGGAAGAGCCAAGTACTTCCAACTTGTTCAAGATGAAGCGTCTCGCTACAAATGGGTTTTCTTACTGAACAAGAAGAGTGAAGCTGCTGAAAATGTGATCGTTTTGGTTCGCCAACTTGAGAAGGATTACAAAGTAAGGTTTTTTTCGTGTGATCAAGGAGGCGAGTTTTTGAATCATAGGCTGGCTACATTCTCCCGCGAGCATGGGATCCGGTTGCTGACGACCAATGCATACACCCCCGAGGAAAATTGCTTGGTAGAAAAGCTGAATGGCAAGCTGCTTAACAAGGTTTGGGCAATCCGTGAGGCGGCAAATCTGCCAGCATGCCTGTGGGGTGAGATCCTCCATTACGTCGTGCACGTAGATAATATGAGCGTGACGAAGGCCTTGAAGAACACGACGCCATTTGAGAAGTTGTGGAACAAGAAGCCTAACATGAAGGACTTGAAAGTCTGTGGCTGTGTGGCATACTACCATGTGCCGAAGCAAAAACAAGTGAACAAATTGGAAATGCGAGCCAAGCCCGCCTTGTTTCTGGGTATGGCAGAGTCAACACTGGGTTATCGCTTGTTAGATCTTGAAACTGGGGAGGTTCTTCAACGTAGATCGGTCACCTTCCGCGAAGATGTAGCCGTGGGCGGAGATTATGTGGAGCGATTGTTGGCGAAGCAGTATTACGGGAAAGTCACTACGGTGCCCAGTAAGATCCCGTATGTGCTCATGCCAGTCACTCGAGTAGCAATCTCAGATTGTCCGACGGAAGAAAGCACGATACTGAAAGCGAACATCGAAGCGGAAGCTGAAAGGCCGGGATCTGAAATCCGTGACATTGAGGACGATGAGAGCGTAAACAGCAGTGACGAAAGTGACTGGGATGTCGTTGAACTGTCAGAAGCTGATGAGAGTCATGGTGGAGCATGTGGTGCTACTGAGCAACGTGTAATTGTTTCTTCTGGAGCAGGTTTGAATGTGGAAGTCCAGCAAGGTGCCGAGTTCAGTGGGAGTACAATCACAAGTGTGCCACAAGTTGCTGGCTCGAATTCAGTACCAGTCTCCGGACAAGGGCGTAGTGTTGCAACCAGTGGGAGCACGGCTCCAAGCGCCCCCAGCGCAGCGAACATTGCTAGTGCGGGTCGTCGGGGAAGTCCTAGCGTGCGTGCCACGACAAGTGGAGGATCCAACAGCACAAGTAGAAACTCTACCGCACCTCCAACGACTTGCCCACGCCGATCTGGACGCCAACGTCGAGCAAACAGTTGGTACAACCCAAACACTTGGGTGATGGCGGTGACGTTGATGCAGTGCATGCTGATCGGTGTCGTCAATGACATTTTGAATCCAACGACACGGGAGGAAGCTTTGAAGTCGGAGCATGCCGAAGGCTGGCAACAGGCTATGGGCGCTGAATATGAAGCACTGATAATGAACGAAACCTGGGAACTTGTGCCTCGCCCTCCATGCAGAAAAGGCCGACGTAAGCCTAACATATTGACTTCAGTGTGGGTGTTGGTAGCCAAACGGAATGAGAAAGGAGAAGTGGAAAGACTGAAGGCGAGACTTGCTATCCGAGGATTTTTGCAAAAGTTTGGCATTGACTACTTGGCGACCTACTCTCCTGTAGTGCGAATTGAGTCCGTGCGGCTCATATTGCTGATAGCTATGTTCTCGATGTTTGAGTGCCGCCACGTTGACTTTGTGACGGCGTTTCTCAACGGAGAGCTGGTCGACGTCGTGATTTACATGGAGCAACCCGAGGGGTATGAAGACGGAACCGATCGAGTCTGCCGACTTCGCAAAGGACTTTACGGCCTGAAACAAGCCTGGAAGATCTGGAACGACACCTTGCATAAGGTGTTGATCAAACTCGGCTTCGTGCAGTGTACCTATGATGCAGGTGTATACTGGAGACGCCGTGCAGGACGTGTAGTGTTTCTCACTATATATGTTGATGACATTGTGCTCGCTGGAGTGACCAGCGACATCGACAAGGTTGTTGCAGAGCTCGCAGCTCAGTTCAAGCTGAAGGACCTCGGTCGGGTGCGACACCTGCTTGGCATGGAAGTAAACTACAAACCTGGGAAAATGGTATGCTTATCACAGACAGCGTATATTGAACGTCTTGCTGAAAAGTTTGGTCTGGGATCGGCGAAGCCTGTTCGCTCACCGCAGTTTCACCATGAACGGATGAGCAAAATTGAGACGGATGAAGCCAACATTAACGATCCGAAGCTGCCCTACAGGGAGATTGTTGGCTCCCTCCAGTACCTGGTGGTGTGCACTCGTCCCGACTTGGCAAATGCTGTGAGAACCCTTGGATGTTACACGAGCGCGTACACCGTAGAGAACTACCGTGCCGCACAGCGAGTAGTGCGCTATGCACTAGCGACGAAGAAGATGGGATTGGTGTACCGATTTACGCCTGGGTTCCCAGCAATGGACGCATTCTGTGACGCTGATCACCAATCGTGTCCGGGCACAAGCCGCTCGGTGACAGGCTACATGTTGCGTCTGCATGGCAACATGTGGATGTGAAAAAGTCATGGTCAACGGCGTGTGACGGAAGACACCTGCAGCTCAGAGCTGGTCGCCTGCTGCGAATGCAGCAAGATGGTGGTGTGGGCTCGTGAACTCCTGTTGGAGTTGGGTTTCGGTGAGCGGACGTTGCAAGTGCCGATCTACTGTGACAATCAGAGTGCGATTGCGGTAGTGGCGAACAACGGCAATACGTCACGAGTGCGACACATGGCAAAGCACGCGCGGTTCATTAACGAGTACGTCCAAGAGAAGGAGTTGGATGTCGTTTACGTATCAAGTACTGAGAACTGCGCAGATGTGTTTACCAAGGCGCTGGGTCCGGCTGAGTTTGAGCGCCAGCGGAGCCGATTGAACATCGAAGACGTGACGGATGCTTGGGAGATGGTGGATGCTGTCGAGACGGCCGAACACATCGAGATGCAAGACGTTTAAGGCTTGAAGGTTCGGTGCTACCAAGGTATGACAGATGGGACTGGTGGCACAATGCATGTTTTGCATGTGGAATGGATCGAACATGGGATGAAGTGGGAGTACGAGACATCGACGGCAGGAGTTCTACATGTTAGCAGTAGATTGGGCCGTTGATGCCAGTGTCATCCCAGTTAGATACCAATGAATGAAAAGGAGCACTAGTTGTGAGTGGTTGTGACTATGAGAGAGAAGGATGGATCCGAGAAAGTCTCTGAGGAGATTTCTGGGAGGGATCCTGGCCATCGTTGGTCCTCTCTTGCTCGATGAGCGAGCCGAAGTAGTCACTGAGTACCGAAAGGGGGTTTTCGCCTGCGGGCTTTCCCCGATGCAACACAACTTGACCTCACTCACTTTTGAATTCCCAACCTGAAGCTCAAGTGGCCAACCACCTCCTACTCTAAGTTGCTGCGTCCAGACCCCAAGCTCGACTCTGGTGCCGACGAGACCCGAGTTCTCGTACTTTATATTTATCAGGATGAAAAATTGTTCAGTTTATCGAAAGGAGTTTGGACAAGATTTTTTTTTCCTTCAAACACACAATTTTTTTATTGTTTTTCGCTCGAAAGAAGTGCGTTTATCATCGGAAGCGCCGGCATACCCTTGTGTCGGCAGTCGCTTTCGTCAGGGTGGTGGTGAGGTTTACGGATGCTGCAGTCCATTCTTTGGGTTTGGCTTGTGGTTGTCGAGAGGAATTTGTTGCTTGGCCTCGCCTCCGCCCAAGTTGCGAGCCTTATGCTGAGCAACGTTCGAAGTCAAGCTCACACCAGTCTTTCCCTGCTTCGTAGCAGGGGCTACAGGCTCCTTCGGCACTTTGGCAGCAGGAGGTGACGCCACCTTGGGCGTCGTGGTGTTGGGGTGAAGTGTCGTCTTGGTAGTTGTTGACGCTGGTGTGGCCTTGGGCGTGTTGGACTTGGTGGGAGCAGGGGTGGCCCTCGCGTGGTTGCCTCCAATCTTGGTCGGAGCAGGGGTAGCCTTAGCAGTAGTGTAGGTGGGGGCTGGCGTCACGTGGGCCTGGCCCAGAGCCCGGTGAGGAGCGTGCTTGGTGCCCGCCTTGTCGTCCTGGTTGGGGTCGTGGTGGGAGTCGTGGTGGTGCGGGTGCTTGTCGTCGTCGTGTGGTCCTTGTTTAGGTGAGTCCATCGAGCGCAGGGCACGGAACGGCACCCAGGTCCTCTCGTCGGCAACGGGTTCGGACGTCACCAGGTGGTTGGCTTCGTCGTCGGGGTGGTTCGACAAGGGATTCTTGTCGACGTGCACTGCAGTCGCACCGAGACTTGCCAGCGCAAGCAGGGTCATGGCTGCAAAGATCGAGGACGAAGTCTTCATGCTTGGTGGTGGTGGTGGTGGGTGAGTTGGTTTCTCGTGGTTGAGTGGAGTGAGTGGTCGAAGGCTAATTCGAAAGTGAATGGCGCGGGGACGAGCGTGCTGTACGAGAGGTGCTTTACGGCATCAATGCTTTAGCGAAGGTGTTTCGAAGACAACTGGATTGGTTAATCGGAGGTACCTGTGGTTGTCTTGCCGTTATTCTACGCGCCAATGGCTGGCGATACTGCAGTCAAGTTCGTCACCTAGAATGTAAAGTTGACCTTCCAACAGCTGCAGACAGAACTACTCTGCGTGAAATTCGGCTGCAATGAGATCGTGGACATCAGATCGAGGATTTTTTTTTAGTTTTGCGAGTGCGGTCGTTCTTAAACATCTGCAAGCCAAAGGCACAGAAACATCCAGCTGCTTCCTTTGTGATAGCCACGATGCTCGCAACGTCGCTAATTACACCTCGTCGAGTGAAGCTTCAACCACGTTCTTGGCTGTTCCGGTTCGGATGATATTGTCAGTGCTACGGAGACCTCAAGGCTCCAGGACGTATTGCTTGCTCCTGTGGAGGAATGTCAGGATAAAATGCATAATTTCATGGAATTCACTGTTTTGGACTCCTTGATTTACGTTGTGGCGTACCGAAATTTCAGGCACCATGCACAGGAGTAGAATCACGAATGTATCGGAGACAAACCGCGTTGGGAGGAGCCAAGAACGAATTCGCGTTTGTCGTAGGCTCGCTAAGCCATCGAATCTCTCGAATAAACCGCTGGTGGCAATCGTTGCATCACCGATAGCCATCTTCTTTTGCTGTGCC
This sequence comes from Phytophthora cinnamomi, assembly GCF_018691715.1. Classification (NCBI taxonomy): domain Eukaryota; phylum Oomycota; class Peronosporomycetes; order Peronosporales; family Peronosporaceae; genus Phytophthora; species Phytophthora cinnamomi. Next base: position 145,742 of record NW_027151018.1, read on the forward strand.
TTGGCTTGAAATTCACTGGTGAGCGCACGGGACATTTTGACGCAGAAGAACAGCTACGTTGTACTCAATCGTTCTTGCGTGAGCTCATGTGTGACTTCGAGTTATATTTCGAAGAAACTCCGCGCACTCAATCCCAGTGGGAACAACTCGATGAGATCGTATAGTCACTGGCGAATTGGATGGGATTTTACCCGACGCTGAAGTGGTTTTCCTTACAACAACGATACATTTATAACGTTCAGCATCGAGTATCCGAACCGACTGCCGCCGGAACTGCTCGGGCTCGTAAAAACCCTCACCGATTTTTTGGTATCGTTATCAATTCTTGATTATTACTCTGTGTCGTTTTCTAGGTGCTGGACGCGTATGACTTCAGATTCGGGTAAGGAGAGAGAGAGAGAGAGAGAGAGCAATCAAGGCCACAAACCCTCCAAGCGTGCGAGAAATGTATAGGTATTCCCTCACAACACACCGCAAAGCTGTGGCCAAATTAAGCGGCTCCTATATGTATGCATTATCATTCCGACGATGGTTCTCTGCATGGGAATCGTTCCATTCACTACAAAGCAGGTAGAGTTGAGCTAGTTGCTACTTTAGTATCCTACAACGCAGCTGAAGAAATAATGGCACGACAAAGCACAAACACAAACTAGTAAATAGAGAAATGAAATCGAGTAAGTTGGAGCTGTCGAAGTAGAACATGGTGAAGGGTTTGCGACTTGTATTATAATACTATGACAAAAACAAATCGCCAAAAAATTGCCGCAAGCAAAGCCACACGAGTACATTCAAGGAATTTAGAAACGCATCACAAGACGGATGTATTGCAGTAGGCACGATACTTACGATCAAATACACCGACATTCCCATGTGCCGACAGTCGATTTCGTCAGTATCTACGGGGAAATGGCGGGTTTACAGGTGCTTCTCTCCGTTCTTGGCGCCCTGTTTGGCGTCGTGGTGGTGGTGATCGTCGTGGTGAGGAAGCAGCTGCTTGGGCTCGTCCCCGCCCAAATTGCGAGTGTTATGCTGAGCAGCGTTCGAAGTCGAGCTCACACCAGTCTTTCCTTGTTTCGTAGCTGGCGGCTTGGTAGCAGGAGGTGACGCCACCTTGGGCATCGTGGTGTTGGGGTGAGGTGTCGTCTTGGTAGTCGTCGACGCTGGCGTGGCCTTGGGTGTGTTGGTCTTGGTCGGAGCGGGCGTGACCCTCGCGTTGCTGCTACCAGCCTTGGTCGGAGCAGGGATGGCCTTAGCAGCGGGTGGAGCTGGCAGTTCGTGGTGGGAGTGTTTGCCATCGTATTGGGGTTCCTGCTTGGGCGAGTCCATCGACCGCAGAGCGCGGAACGGCATCCACGTTTTCTCATCTGCCACAGGCTCCGAAGTGACCAAGTGGTTTGGAGGGAGGGGATTCTCGTCGGCGTGGACTCCAGTCGCACCGAGAGTTGCGATCGCGATCAGAACCATGGTTGCGAGGATCGAGGACGAAGTCTTCATTTTTGGCGGCCGTGGCGGGAAGTTGAGGTTTCCAGTTGAGTGGAGTGAGTGGTCGAAAGCTAATTCGAAAGTGAACATGCTGAGAGTCGTTGCTGCGAGAGGTGTCAAGTGCCACCACTAACTACTGTACTCTAAAGGAAAATTGATTCATTTATCTGTTATCGTTCGACCTGAATTGCTTGTGGGCAGTGGAGTTGGCACCCTAGACTTTTGATACTTCTTTCAAGGAAACCACCTAGAATGAGGAGGGGAAATTACAAAGTTCGAAATTTGGCTGCTACTTAAGAAGTAATTAGGATTGTGTTCACTCGTAGCGTATATGCAACCTGGATTTTATGGCCGGTGAAGCATCACGAAGCCCCGCAGGAAGACATTTCCTGCGAGAGCTACCAACGCCTAGCGAATGGGTATTGCTATTCGAGCGCAACCAATGCACGCACTGGGGGCCTCGGTGGGGACTATTGTCATAGTTCACAGAGTTACAAAACTGAAGCATATAACCGGATTAGAAAGTGCATATCCTTAGTCCTTCACTAAGATGCACACGAGAGTAGTTCTCTTTCAAGTGTCTACCGCAACTTAGACAGTGGTGTGCGCAAGCAGAGCGCGAATAGCCTTCGCCCGCGAGATTTGGAATTCGCGGATCCACTTGTACAACATGCACAATTGAGTACTCGTTTGGCGGTTTGGATTGGCCTTCAGCACCTGGGTGAGTCTCTTCAAGGAGACCTTGCCCTCGTACAGTTGTCTGACCAACGCCTGCTTCGGGTCGGGGTGAGCGTTTTCCAGCGCCTGCGGGGTAATGAACTTCTTAAGTTTAGCCTTGCTCAGTGTTGTTTTGCTGGCGTTAACCACGAAATCATCAACCAAGTTCACATTGGCACATCGTCAGTATCGTCCGTCATTTTGTCGCCTCTCAGGATCCTTTTGGTAGCGGTCGTCACCTCGGCGGCTTCGATCAGTTTGATCGCATTACGAGGATAGCTCGGTCGGGTCCTTGTTCGAAGCGGCTGAAACGATGTCGCTGCTAGAGAGGAGCGCGGTAGCAGCCACGAGCAGAAAGTAGCACCCACCCATGATCGAAGTCTGAAGTGAACGTCGATGACTTGCGAGATGAGATGCAAATGCTGAAGTGATCTACTTCCGTAAGTGCCATTCGCGTTTTCGTTGGAAAGTCGCTTTCCATCATAACTGTCCGATGTCCACTTGACAGTGTATTGTTTTTAAGTGCAGTGGGGTTTTTTCATATGATGATGAGCTCAGGCAGGATGCGAATTACAACGGACAATGGAAATCGCGCAGCGTAAACTGCGGCACCTGGTGCGGTAACGCGTCGGGCGCGCATTGCGATTTTACACGACAGGGATAAAAGTGGCGGCGGGCGAAGAAACCACTCTATAAAATAAGTGCACTTCGGTAATAGTCAGTGTACTAAGTCGAAGTAACACATTCACACTGCGAATTTCCGACGCACAACTTGGCGCTTTGATTATGCTGGTTTACGGTGGAGAAGGGAGCACATCTATCTGTCAGATGGGGCCGGGCGAAGAAGATCGGCACAACCTATACCGTATAAATAGGTAATAGAGAACGGGTGTCATTCACTTCAAACCGTGACTTTCGTGAAAGTCAAAGGTGTTTAGCCTAGACCCGAAAAAAACTTCCCCACTTGGATTTATCCTCCCGGAGGATATGGCCATGCTTGGCCCCTTGCTAACTCCAGAAATGTTAGTAGTATTGCTATACACTGGCAAACAGTTCGCAAATGCCAGTTTTTGCATATAGCTTAAGTTTCTGCCAACTCTACCTAGATCTTAAAAATTGCGAAGTGAATTGGTTATATTATTATTATAAAAGAACATCCGGCATATGGTGTAGATGAGCCGGTAAACACGTGCCAGGTTGCGGAAATAATCATTTTCTATTTTAAGCTCTTCATTCTTTGGGAACAGCTGAGTGCAACAATCTCATGCAACTTACGTACGGGAGCATAAGTTGCATGCAGAGCACAGGTAAACACGGTCCCGGCAATCGGTGACTGGTTGTAATGACTCTCTTGTTACATGTAGCAACTTATTCTTGCGGTGAATTTTTTGCTGCACATATGATTTTTTTTTCTTTTCAGTCGTTTCAATTCAGGATTAGATCTTTTTCTCCTCCATTGCGACAGGTCGTTTCGATTCTCTTGCGTATTTAATAAATGTCGCTTCTTGTAATGCTGCGCGACGTGGAAGAGCAGTTCTTACGAGTTACGCGAGTTGTCGAGCTACATCTCAAACTAACCGAAGGCTCGCTCGAGTGTGAGCTCGGCCAACTGACTTCAATTTCTGAAGTTTTGGTCTTGGTGGGAAGCGTCGAGGGTGCTCAAACCACCTTGGCTACAGTAACGCAACGTCTCGTGGAGATCATCAAGCATCAGATCCAGGCACCAACTCCGACGTTGCCTGACTTTGACGGTGAAGAAACAGAGACGGAAGACTAGCAAGATGAAAGTGAATCTGATTCACATGATCACAAGGAACTATTTGATAGGGAGAATGGACTGAGCAACTTCCGACTGGAAGATATCAAATTGGGCGAGAGTTGGAACTCATCGCTGCCGAGGGTGAATTCGTTATTGCATACAAGCACAGTTTCTGGTGATAGTGCAATACCTCACAGCCCTGCTGGAGCGCGCACGGATATGAAGAGTAGGTCAGAAGACATCCGACTTGGTTTGAAGTCCTCTTACTCCAGTACTGGCGAGGTTGCCGCAACCATCGCTGAGGTGGGCTCAGAACACGGTGAAGAGGGAGAACCAACAGCGGCTAACCTGAAAAACGCACTCCAGCGTTATCTCGCTGCTTCAAGTGCTATTAAGAACTCAATCGTGGTATCACAAAGAGAGCCTGGACGGGCATTCAATGTCTTCGAGAATGTAAGCGCTCTCTCTGAGGGTAGGTGGGCACAGGCTGTGAAGCAAGACTTTAAAGAGGCGACCAAACTCTTTCTCAAGCGTCTGGTGAGTCAGAGTACGAACCTGGAGCTGAGAACAGCTTTTTGTGAAGCCTCAGAACTCGCTGTGTCGATTATCACTCTGGGCACGACAGACTTTAACTTGGCGTGGATTGTCCCCGCTACTATATCGTTTGATTCAGTTCATGCAATTGCTAAGATGACATCATTTGCTCAAGCGCTGTTTCCTTTGCTCGAATGTCGAAATAAATTGGTGAGATATGTGGACGAACGAATTACGAAATTTTTGGAGACAACAGCCTCAAGCTTGAGTAAAGTCACACAGACCTCGAAGAAGCTCAAACAACTCAGGAAAAAAATCTTCATGTTCGTCGAAAAGCTCCGTAATATTTGTGAATTCTGCACAATTAGACACGACGTGAGCGATATGAAGCCGTGGACAGAGGATCAGTGGGAATATTTTAGTGGCTTTCGGAATCATCTATCAAATCTCTTGAGGTATGCATATCAGGGACAAAAGTTGCCAGGATGGTAAAGGAACTAGGCAAGACACTGGAGAAATTCGAGGCAACATATCCGGCACGAGCACCACAGCTTCTCTTTGAGTAAGGTGATCTTCTAGCACTATTTTGTTTTTGCTTAGAACGCTCACTTGTAATTTCTTATGCGGATTCAAACTTAGGTTATGCAGGGTTGGAGATACGAACATGGCTGATCCTCCGAAGGAAGATGACGAAGCTTTTACTTCAAGCCAAACTGAGGTCAACTTGAAAATTTCGAACAATGAAAGGAGCTTATCTAAGCTACATCCGGGTACTGGTACAATTCATGACGAATCATGTGGTACGAAGAGGGCTCGGACAGACACGAACGATGGTATTCCTGTGCCAAAGCGTGCCGCAAGAAGTATCCAACCCGCTGAAACGCACAATGACAACTCTGATACTTCAGATCCACATGGTGATGCTGCTTAAAGGGTCTCTGGGCAAGTAAACGAGAGCCTGGATGTGGCAACTCAGCTGAGAAATGATCTTGAGACCGGCGAGCTGGTAATTCCATTCTCCCGCACTGGGAAAGAAATCCAGAACTTGCTGCACAGGGTGACAGCACTGAGCACAAATTTCTGGGGTTACATTGCACGAGATGAGGATTATACAGTCGCGTATGGCGAAACGATGGGGATACTTGTGGAATTAATCTGGCGTTGTCCGTGCGGGTGTTTGAGCCGCGCTCTATTGAAAGGGCTTCTGAAACAGCTTCCACGTATCATCAAACTTGCGCGGTATAGTAATTTCCTCTCGCACTTGGCCTTAACAGCAAGTCTTGGACGTCTTCAAGCTTATGATACTGGGATGAATATCATGCCGATCAATTCCAGGCGATGCGCAACCACGTATCCGCGACAGAAAGAAAGCACGTGCATTTGGATCCCATCCAGCTACAGACTCCCTTGCGGCAGTTATTTGTCCGATTCCATGATACTTGCGACGTTTGCATTCAAGAGCTCAAACCCAGAACACCGCACGTGCGTATCCAAGAATTGCAGTCACAGTTACTAGAGATCGCGGTGGTGCTCAATGGCAGGCTCGAGTGCGTCATGGGAGCTGGACAACCGTTGCATAATTCACGCAAAATTATGAAAATGCTCCTTCAAATCGACGCCAGATTGCCGGGTAGTATTCCGACGCTGCTGATGGAGTGAGTGAAGCACACAGTTCATCTGATTGGTTTCAGACGTCAACTAACGTTTTTCTCTTCGTTTATCTGCTACAGGAATGTGAATAAAATGGTTGAACGAGGAAATTATGAAGGACTAGAGCGCGGCAAACAGTGAGTTAGACGCAACTTCATAGTCAACCCTCCGAAGGTGTACCGGTACTGCTTAATTCTGTCGCGAGTACGACTGTCCTTCATCGCACTGGAGAATCCGAATGCAACGAATAGCTTAGTGGTACTTGTCTCCGTACTTCGGAGCCGGTTTGCCGTCCGGGTGGTGGTCGTGACGCGGCTGCTGCTTGGTGTCGTCCATGGCCCGCAGTGCACGGATTGGAGCCCACGACGCTTTCTCATTTGTCACCGGCTGAGACGTCAAGATCTGGTCACCGTCCACGGCCTTCAAGGCGCGGAGTGGCGCCCAGGAGGCCTTCTCATCGGCCACGGGCTGCGACGTGGGCAACGTGGCCAGCGCGCGGAGTGGCGCCCAGGAAGCCTTCTCGTCGGTGACGGGCTGCGACGTCGAGGTGGAGGTGGTGGAGTCGTCGTCCGCGGCCCACAGAGCGCGGATCATCGGCGCCCACGTGCCTTTCTCCTCCACCTCCGGCTGCGGCGTGGCGGCGTCCTGGTCGGCGTGCACTCCGAGAGCTGCCGCAGCGAGTAGGGCCATGGCGACGAGGAAACAGGCCGAAGTCTTCATGGTTGGCGACTGAGTGAGTGTGTGAGTGAATGCAGTGAGAGATCGACGAGTAAACCGAAAGTGAGCAGGGAGGAGGGCGGCGTCCAGAGCAATAGAGCTGCGGGGGCTGCTAGCAGAGATGCACAACGCCATCCGAGGTAGCTTTTGATGGTGCCGGATTCACCAATCTGTTATCGGTGGCACTTGAGCCACTGCTAGCAGACCCCCAAACGGATCTATCCACCCAAATTTCTACTGAGCTGGCCGTCGAGGCCTCGACGACCCGAACCTGTCGGAGTAGGTGGTGCAATCCAATGTTTGGCGGCACCCGAAGAGTGAGAAAAGCCAAGATATTGCAAGACGCACTAGAAAGCTTCGTTCTTGTCGGCAAACAAACTACCAGATTTCCTAACCGCAGCGAGGAGTTCTTGTATTGTGAGGGTGCAGGTGTGGCATTGCGTTTAACTACCGACATCGAAGGCTGTGTTGCCTATGTAGTGGAGATGACACACCGTACTTACTAAACTACACCCCCGGCGTGACGGTACGTCAAGTACCATGTAGTACATCATCGCAGTCCCTAAGGTGTCTAGGGGTACGCTTGTTGCTCTTATATGCAAAGAAAGAGCGGACGATTAGCGGACGAACATTCTCGATTCTTTACTGTACCGGTATTGGGCATCTTGGGACGAGAACAAAAAGAAACATGAGCGTTTTCTTTGGGGACGGGAATTCATACTCGTCACCTGCAGCAGCTACGCGAAACAACCAACTGTGCCGTGCGTCCAATGAAGCTGTCGCTGCGACAGACGCAGTCACACCGGCGTCAATGACTCCTCTGCTCTCCAGCATCGATCGCATCAACGCTGCTCTAGAAGCTGCAGTGGCACAGCCTCCACCGCCGACCGGTACATTGCGTGTGTGCCAGGCAACGGAAGATGAATGGAACGCATTTGCGGATAGCGACGGACAAATCGTCCGACCCAATTTTCTGGAATGGTTTGCTGACACTGGAGAGATCCACATCATCGAGTTTCAAAACACTCCCCACGAAAGGTACATCGGGGAGCTCAATGATCAATTTCGTGAGGTGCATACCAAGAGATGGCTCCTCGCACACTTGGCCGCCGTGAATTCCCAGGGGCGACGATGGTGTCCAGATCTCAGTTATGGACCACGCCAAACAACTCCGGGATCTGTGCTTCCTCCAGGCGTTCCAATATTTGACGACTTTCGGACGATCAAAATTGAAGTTGGAGTCTCTCAGCCGTGGGGCATGGCACAAGGACAACTCGACCACAAGGCGATATCGATATGGGCTGTGATGCCAGGAGTTGAGTACGTGCTGTGTGTGAAGTTCGATCCCGACTTTGCGAATGCCGAATACAAGTTGTACGATGCTCGCGTCAATCCACTCGTGCAGCTGGCTCCACTCCCAAACGTCGCTCCAAGTACCGTGATCCAGTTGGACGGACGTCGAATCCTTGGTATTCCGCCAGGGATAGCGCTCCCGGCAGGGTTTCCTGCAACTCTGTCGGTGGATTTGTACTCTCCATTGGTCTGGGCAATGCGTTAATCAGACGTCCAGCAATCTCTTGCGCAGCAACTACCGAGGCAGAAATAATAATCTGTGACTTGCACCCTGATTCTCCCTTATTCAATGAGGACCTTCAATAAGAACACACTGTGATCCTGAACCGAGCGAAAATACGGAGTTCCAAATGGTGACCACCTCCATTCTTGTCGTCAGAAGCAACGATATCAGATATTAAACACTTCTGATGTTATGAATTCAGATAATTACGGGCCAGGTGTCCATGTCCAGCGGCTTCCGAATTCCATTTGAGATTTTACACTTTTATAGAACACACCCGTCCTCCCCGTTACTTCATTATTATATTTTCTTATAAATTAGAAAAAAAAGCTGGACACTTGGACTCTAACAAACATACATTGATCTAGAACTGATATCGTCGCTTCTGATCAAAAAGAAAGCTGGACACCACACTTGGACACACCTGGACACAAACCTGGACAGCAACTTATTGCTCAACATCAAAGCGCAACTAGACAGTGCAAAAACCCCTGTTACAACCAAGCTGGCAAAAAAAATAAACCGACATCGAAGGCTATTGTCTATGTAATGGGGATGACACGCCGTACTTACGAAACTACAGCCCCGGCGTGACGGAACAGCATTGTACATCGTGAAGACGTCCTCGAAATTGTGCACCACAATGCTGTTCGGATTGTGCTGCATCATGAATGCGGACCGCCCCAAAGAGACCTTTCCGTCGTACATCACCTTGAATAGAGTCATCTCGGGGTCGGTCCGCGCGAATTCAAGAATCTCCGGGGACATGAGGCCCGACAACGACTTATCGTTGTAGGCTTTGACCCCCGGCATCGCTTTCTTCAACAGGCACTCAAGCCGCCGAATAGGTACACACCGTAGCACGATTCTGCGTAATCCATACGTTGGTCTCCATGTGCACTGGTTACTTCGGTACATCGGTATTAATACTAGTATTGACTATAAACTCTGTTACTGTTACTGTACACAACATGGACATCGGTACAGTATGCATGTGAAAAGCCTGGCGTGAACGGACATCGACTTGTGCGTTCATGCGACAAATGTTCGGGACATGTCGACTGTACGACCTCGTCGCAGCGGACTTGAGAGCGTTTGGTATTTCCTCGTAAAGCCAGGCATTTTGCTTTGTTTACACTATTTACTAGCAGAATTTGCACGTTCATTGTAAGCAATAATATGTGTTGCGGAAGATTATGTAAAACATGCATAAATACTTGGCTTTAGGAAATGGGACAAATAGAGAACTACTTAAACATGCATATTTGCAAATTTCAGGTTGCCGGTAGCGGGGTCAAACCACATGAGGGCATGTAAAACAATTTTGTATTGATATACCCACATAACAATATAATAGTAATATTTACTAAAACAGGGTCCCAATCCGGACCGATACACTTACTATTGAGGACATGTTCCACGCCCAGTTGCGCTCTGTGGAAGAGGAATGGATAACGATGCCTCCCCCTTTACCCCATATACACCATTTCCCACCCTAGTTGCAAGTTTTACAAATCAAGGTGCAGGTGGGAAATGGTGTTCCCACCTCATGAGTTGCTACATCCTACGTGCCATAAGGCACGTACGTAAACTACATCTGCCTCGGACTCATCGCCTCTGTTGAAAAAGAACAGGATAGCGTCGTAAATCGTGACGACGATGATATCGATGATAGATTCGTCGGAATGATTCCCGAGTTATGTTCACCTTTTCAATACCATACCCTGTCATATCAGTTGTACACGAAAATGTTTAAACTATTTAATAGTATTAAAATACATATCATAGTGTATTTCATAAAACTAAACCCTTTGCAACCCGATTGGTGACAAGACAGTTGTTTGTCAAGAATGTTTGTAAAGATTTTTTCAAAGCTGGTTTTATTGTACAAACGAGTACCAGTAGGCGCATTTCGACACGCCGGCAACAAACTCCACAGCTCCAGTAATGTAGATGATTTTGTCTATGCTTGGGAAAAATAAACTATTTGCTGTAGGTTTGGTGTGCGATCCGAACGTGATTCAAATGAACCTCCGACGTTATTTTACTAAAATATAATGTATCTCGTATATTTGTAAGTTTAAATTTTAAGAGCTCTGATCCATCTGGTATTTTCTATTGTAGGTGTACCGGTGTCCTACTGTGAACATGAGGAGAGTTCTCGAGAAGATTTGATCAGCTTTGCCACGTTTCCTATACCAAAATATTAATGTGATACGATTTGCATAAATTACATTATTTATTTCATTAGTGTTCCCACAAACACGTTGTATAACAAACACTAGCGTTTGCAAACTGTATGTTAGTGTATAGCAAAAGAAACTACCATGTTCGTGCAGTTAGACGGATTTATCCTGTTGCTCTATCTAAGCCACAAGAGCTTCTTGGGTGCCATGTGAACTCATGTTGTTGATCAATTTCCCTGCACTATACTGATACCTCTGGTGGTTGTGCGCAGCCTCCTCCACAAGGAGAATTCGTTACTCGGGACACTACTTCAGATCCCCCTGCCCTAGCTGATTTATAGACTACGGTACAGTAGAGTACACACAGCCAACAACGTAAACAGCACTCACAGTTAAAATTAGTAAAATTCACAAACATGTCTGCGGAGTACCGAATTCCAGCAAACTTCCTTCCTTCAAGCAATTCAGGTAAAAACTGTATCCCAACATGCCGTTACTTGTATTGTAAAGTCCTCTGTGGATAGCCACCAAATAGATTTGAGGCTTCAGTCCAGATTGTGGGGAAAGTCTTTTATATGTAATTCCATACGTATGCTGCAATGATAAATTAGAAAAATAGTATTTATCATAAAGTGCGACATACAACTGAAAATTTGTAACACCATACAGCAGCTTGCAAGAATTTCCTCCCAAGAAGCAGCGCATCCTATGCCCTCCCCACTTCATCATAAATGCTCGTTTATTTGATCATACTATGGTGTCCGAGCACACGGGCGATTTGCTTCCGATCTGTATCCGTACAGCTGCAATACGTTGCGTAGCGTAAACTGGCCAAATCGTTTCGATACTACATGTATTTATCCTACAGGTACAGGTACAATCAACGATTGCGTTCACGATTGTTACGCACAAACGCAACCGGTCCAGCATAAATGACTACCAGTACATGTTTACTAAGATGTCATGGTAGCGCAAGCCAAACAACTTTCCCACTTCAGCATTTGCGGTCCATCCGACAGCACTCCGCAAAGTACAGATCCCCGCCAAGCTCAACCCAGCCATGCGTGTAAGCTTCGTCCTTCTTGCGGCTGCGGCATCCCTCCTCTCCGCCAGCGACGTCGCCTCGGCGGCCACGATCACGGACCAGGCCAAGCTGTCACAGGTGAACTCCTACGACGCCGTTGAGCCAATCGACGCTGTCCAGGCGAACGTCGTTGCCAAAAGGTTCCTGAGGAAATACAAAGAGGAGGAAGAGGATTCAGAGGAAGACCCCGACCATGAAGACCGAGGGTTCCCTGTGAACGCGAACATGCTCGATGATGCGGTCACGAAGACAACGCTGGCCACACACACGAAGGAGGTCAATGCGGTGTTGGAGAAAGCGATGCCGGGGTTCAAACCCTACAACGATAAGTCGTTGTGGGGCCTCATGACCCCGAAGATTCTTGAATTCTCGCGGACCGACCCCGAGATGACTCTATTCAGGGTGATGTACGACGGAAAGGTCTCTTTGAGGCGGTTCGCATTCATGATGCAGCACAGTCTGAGCGGCAATGTGGTGCACAATTTCGAGGACGTCTACAAGAAGTACAAGTGGTACTTGTATTTCCGTCACGCCGGGGGTAAACCACACGCGTAGATTCGTCAGTACGGTGTGTCATCTCCACTACATAGGCAACACAGCCTTCGATGTCGGTAGTTAAACGCAATGCCACACCTGCACCCTCACAATACAAGAACTCCTCGCTGCGGTTAGGAAATCTGGTAGTTTGTTTGCCGACAAGAACGAAGCTTTCTAGTGCGTCTTGCAATATCTTGGCTTTTCTCACTCTTCGGGTGCCGCCAAACCTTGGATTGCACCACCTACTCCGACAGGTTCGGGTCGTCGAGGCCTCGACGGCCAGCTCAGTAGAAATTTGGGTGGATAGATCCGTTTGGGGCTCTGCTAGCAGTGGCTCAGGTGCCACCGATAACAGATTGGTGAATCCGGCACCATCAAAAGCTACCTCGGATGGCGTTGTGCATCTCTGCTAGCAGCCCCCGCAGCTCTATTGCTCTGGACGCCGCCCTCCTCCCTGCTCACTTTCGGTTTACTCGTCGATCTCTCACTGCATTCACTCACACACTCACTCAGTCGCCAACCATGAAGACTTCGGCCTGTTTCCTCGTCGCCATGGCCCTACTCGCTGCGGCAGCTCTCGGAGTGCACGCCGACCAGGACGCCGCCACGCCGCAGCCGGAGGTGGAGGAGAAAGGCACGTGGGCGCCGATGATCCGCGCTCTGTGGGCCGCGGACGACGACTCCACCACCTCCACCTCCACCTCGACGTCGCAGCCCGTGGCCGATGAGAAGGCCTCCTGGGCGCCACTCCGCGCCTTGAAGACCATGGACGGTGACCAGATCTCGACGTCTCAGCCGGTGACAAACGAGAAAGCGTCGTGGGCGCCAATCCGTGCACTGCGGGCCATGGACGACGCCAAGCAGCAGCCGCATCACGACCACCACCCGGACGGCAAACCGGCCCCGAAATACGGAGACAAGCACCACTAAGCTATTCGTTGCATTCGGATTCTCCAGTGCGATGAAGGACAGTCGTACATGACGGTGACACCACGTTTTCTCGTTTTCTCCGTAATTAATTCAGCTGCTTTTGGTGTTCTCCAAAAGTTCTTCTTTTCCTGCTAAAGCAATCAACGCCCGATCTTCCGCGAAACGTCACTTCGGATCTTTTGGCGTGTGCCATTCCTCCTTCATCTGCATCTGCGCCATGCGCAAGCGATCGAGCGCCGCTGCAGCCGCTGCCGTCGCCTCTATCGATCAAAAAGATGCAACGCAGCTCAAGGGAAGTGCGAGGATCGGCAGGAAAAAGGAGAAACGTCCACTACGCAGCGTCTCGAGAGCCAACGCGGTTTTTTGGGGTCTCGTGACGTTGTTGGCTGGTGTGTTGCTGCTGCGTTCTCCAATGTTCAAGGGCTTCCCTTTGACGGAGGAGGAAAAAGTCGCCAAGTTTGTGGACTGGTTCCTCGCTGCGGGAGGCAACGTCAGCAACAAAATCGCCATTCAGACGTTCCCTGGAATGGGCAGAGGTGGGTTTTAGGACAATACTTGACAGTGTTTACTAAGGGGTTCAACTTCGGCTAATGGTGTGTAATGAATGGGCAGGCGTTGTAGCGTTGCAGGATGTGGAGGAAAGTGACGAGTTGCTTTTCGTACCGACGAGCGTCATCATGTAAGGGCTCGAATCTGTTGCTAGAAGTTGCATCATAGTGTCGAAAACTTTTCTTGTTGTTGAACGACTGTGTGCGTGAGCAGTTGCTACGATACAATTGCGCAGGAGTGGAACTCGCGGCCGAAGCTGAAGAAAAATCTAGAGAGGCTGCGGCAGGACCAAGAAGAGCTGCTGACGGCATTTTTAATGTGGGAACAAGCGGTAGGCCACAAATCCCGGTGGGCTCCGTATTTGAATCTGTTGCCGTCATTTTCGTCGCAGAATGACGTTGCATCGCCGCTGTTGTTCTCCAGTGACGAGGAGGTTGAAGCTTTGCAGGACGAGCGCATGATCAAAGCAGCAAGAGCTGAGAGACAACGAGCCAAGAAGGCGTATGGTCGGTTCAAGCGTCTATTCCGATATCCTATGGGTGACAAGGACATGGACCTGTCACGATATCTATGGGTGCGTTTCCTCGTTAATTCACGAGCCTTTTCCATCGAAGGACAACGCGTGCTGGTGCCATTCGGGGATATTTTCAATGGGAAGCCTGACGATGAAACCCGTGAGCATGACAACGGGCAGCGCTTTCTGCAGTTCCACGATCTCCAGCCCACAGGCATGACCATCCGAGCCGATCGAGGCACCCCCAGTGGGGAGCAGCTTTTCGAAGACTATGGAGACAACAGCAACTACGTATATTTTCTGCATCACGGCTTCCTCATGGGCGATGGAGGCTTCGACTGTGCAGCTTTTCGTCTCCCACCGCTGGCTGAGGCACACGGCCAAAATGAAAAAGACACGGAACAAGCGGAAACTTTAGCAGACAAGACTCGAGTGTTATCGCGCATACGAGTCGATGACGCACCTTTAGCTTGCATTTCTCGCTCGGGAAAGCTGGAAGACTCGGGCTTGGTGAGAATTTACACGGCCTTGTACAACATGGATGCTGCACAAGCTGCCGCGTGCAATGATGCCGAAGCGTTTTCCGAGTGTTTTTCACCTGAATTGATGTCGAATATGGACGCCGAACCTGGGAGCCAAGAAATAACACTAATGCTAAATGCTATCCGCAGCCAACTTGAACGATATCCGACTACAATTGAAGATGATCGGCGGGCACTTGACCAGAATGACGATATTGCTAAATCCAGCGACAACAAGTACGCAGTGGCCTTCCGATTAAGTCGAAAGGAGATTCTACACGAGGTGCGGGTCGTTTTGGAGCAGCAATTACAGCTTTTTGAAATCGAAACTGAGGCCGACGACAACAAGCTTTCGATGGGTCTTGAACTCAACGAGGTTAATGAAGGAAGCAGCAAGCTTGAGAGGTTTCAACGGTGGATAGCTCGTCAACACTTTCCCGTAAATTATTTGGAGTTGCGCTTCGTGAGTGAAGCTGTAGGTTATGGGACTTTCGCCACCAAACTACTCTCTACTGGAGACGCTTACTTGAAGGTTCCAGTCCACGCCGTCATGAATGTGCACTCTGCCCTCAAGTCTCCGTGGATTCGGCAGACAATGCACGAGCTTCAAAAGAAGCGTGCGGGTGTTGCAAGAGACGAAACTTTACTCCTCCTTCACCTTCTGGAGGAGAAATTTGGTCCGAGTCGCTTGAAGTCGCGCTGGAAGCCGTACTTGGACATGCTACCTGACCTAGACAATCCAGACAATACTCTGGGCTCGCCTCTATTCTACAAAAAAGATGGAGAGCAACTCAAGGCGCTGGAAGGCTCCGGTCTTATGGCTCTCGTGACGAATTATCGCTCTCGCGTCAGCCAGGTTTACGCTGTTCTATTCGGCAGTCTCAAACGCTTAGCACACGATAAAACATTGATTTGGTTGACCGAAAGACGCTTCCGTTGGGCCAACGCCATGCTGGACTCGCGCAGTATCTGGTGGAACAGCCAGCGCCACCTGGTACCGCTGCTCGACATGGTCAACTGCCAGGAGCTTCACTCGGAGCACAAGCCGCACCACACGAACCTCGACTCGACCGGTCGACACGCAGTGACGAAGGCGTCCTGGGACTTCAAAGCTGGCCAGGAGGTGGTCGAGAACTACGCGCAGCCGAACTACATCTACCTGCTCTACCACGGCTTCGTACTGGGCGCCAACAGCCACGACTGCGCGCACTTCCACCTCGAGATCCCGCCTCCAGCCAGACATCGCGAGTTTGCACCACTGCTTCGCACGCTAGAGATTTACTCCTGGAGCACCGACGTCTGCGTGTCGTCAACTGATGATCAGAAGAAGCTCATCAAGTTTACAAACACCGCGCTGCTAGTGACGGATCCGAAAGAAGCCTTGCAACACTTGCGCAACAGTGCAACATGGACTCAAACGGCTTCAAAACAGGCAATTTCGTCCGCCTTGGTCCTCGTGGACGGCCGGTTAGCCCAGTTGCAAGCCTCCAGCACTGCAACAGAGACCTCGGACTTCAGGACGCAGTCGATTCATCGATTCCGACAGCAACAACTACAACAGATGGTAACTTTACGCTCCACACTCCATGCAAAACTTTTGACAACCAATGTAGTGCAACTTCAAAATGACTAACCAGAAAAACCAATAGCAACTCAAAGGGTGTCAAGGTCGAAAAACTCCCATCTTTCGATTGCATTAAAACCCTTCGAACTGTCGTCTCTCAGCTGACTATGGCAACACTAAGCCAGCGCTGCAACAAGCCAGCGAGGCAACAGCCGCCAAGCAGTTGACGAACGACAACTGCTTAACCGCGGAAGGTGCAGGGGCGCGAGGCCTTGAAGACCGTCTTGTGGTGCTTCTCGGCGGCGCGCGGCAGGCGGTGCGACAGCGGGAACGAGATCTTGGAGTCGTGGAACTGCTGCACGTTCGTCTTCTGCGTGTCCTTGGCGGCCACGATGGCGGTGCGCATGATCTGGATCGAGCGCGGGCGGGCGCGGTGGCGGCCGGCCAGCTCCGAGTACATCTGCTCCACGGCCTTGCACAGGGTCACGTCACGGTACTCCTTGTACATGTTGTGGGTGCCGCTGCGCGAGTTGTAGCGGATCCAGATGCCGTAGTTGTTGACGACGCGGCGGTTCTTCTCCGTCAGCTGCAGGTACCAATGACAACACGGGGGTAACGGTTAGAGACATGACACTTGAGGGTGCAATACTCCTGGTCAGGAGGTTAGAGACTCCCGCCGTCCTTTTGTTGCAGTTGTGGGTTGTTCAGGTTGGGCTTACAATAGAGGCCCCTCATTTTGGTCCAAAATCCAAGAGAGCTAAACAACGGATCACACCGCGATCTCACTGAGCGAAGAGCGGTTTGCAAGCTGGAGTGGAGACGGGCTGAGGGAGGCCGGCTACTCTCCACTCTCGTGGCAGGCAAGCGCTCGTGGCAGGTTCGCTAGGAGGATGAACACACCTTAACCGTCTCTAAACTTTAGAGACGGTTAGAGAGGTGGTTCGTGGGACGAAGGGTCCGAGGGGGATTATGTATCACTCTTGAGAGAGGTGGCAACACTCTTCCTTCCCTCACGCTCCTGACCGGAGAGGCTGCAGACGCACCTCGTTGATGTCCAGGATCTCGCCCGTGGTCTTCTTCATCTTCTTCATCTGGTGCAGGAAGTACCAGAAGCGCGACTGGGCCAGCACCGGGTTGGGGGCGAACAGCTTCATGCGGTAGGCCGGCGGGTTCGGCTCCTTCTCGGTGGGGGCCTTGCGGCCAACGACTTGGAACTGACGGATCTGTTGCCGGTTAACACCATACAAAAAGTGAGTACAGGCTGTTGCCGACACATGTCCCAGTTAAGGGGAAACATGGCACTTTGTTGCCGCCACATACCGGCATGGTTCTGCTTGAGGGAGTCTTCCGGGGAATGAGCGAGCGACGGCCGAAGGCGGCGCGATCGGCAAGGGTTTTACTGGCGGAGGAGGCCCACCGCTTTTCAGCCAATGACCGGACGCAAGATTATTTTAAGCCAATACCCTGGCACCTAAACCCGTGGGTTTATGCGCTCAACCCACGGGTTGTCACCTGTATAAGTCGATACTGGAGGGACGCGATCCAGTTTCAAAGTGGCAAATCCGCAATGGCAACACCTCCGTTGTTGGTCGTGGCCGGCGTTCAGCTCGCTCTCACACGTGATCCAAGCCGTGTCCGTATTATACTACTACTTTAGAGAACGATCTGCAGTAGTCACAGGACGCAGCGAAGTATCTTAGGGCGAGGTGGGGTGGTTTGGTGGGGCTATCGGGACATGGCAAAAGCGGCCGAGCCGGGCCACAGCGACGTGGTCTCGTGGCTGCAGAACACGGAGAAACAGGACGAGCGAGACGACATCACCACCATGAAAACCGCCGCTACTAATGGAAAGATCGAGTTGGTGGTCTTAGTGCAGTGGATAACGGAGATGGCGCGTCCTCACGGGTTCCTCGCTGCAGCAAGCCATGGACACGTAGAGCTCTTGGAATCGATGACCGAGCAATATGCAATTGGTGCGAGCACCACTCTTGGATCGCTGGTGAAAGCAGCTGAGAATGGTCTCTTGCATGTTGAGCGCTGGCTTATCGAGCGAGACTGGAACGACGAGGACCTCGACAGTGACAGTGACAATGACGACTGGGATGAATACGGGTACGGTTATGACTGGGGAGGCCGTCGTCAAGAGAGTCCACGCCCTACTCATGCTACCAACCTGGGGGTCGAAGCGTGTTTGGCTATCCACGCGGCTGCTACAATATCAATGGCCATCTTGAAGTTACCGAGTACATCCGCTCTCGCAACAATGCACCTCTGAACAACGACGACGAGAAGAAAGAGGACAAGCGACTGGCGACGAATTAAAGGCACTGGTGAGTCGATTGGGCGACAATCACAACGCTGCAAAAGTATCGGGGGCTACGGTGTTGTTCGCCGCGAAAAGAGGTCATCTTGATGTCGCCAAGTGGCTTGTTGACGAATTCAGTGTCGACAGGTCCATTGATCTCTTTCGGGGTGACATGAGTACGGAGGACGAAGCGAGTCCTGCTTTGGATCTCACAGCGACATACGGCCACTTGGAGATTCTGCAGTATCTACACGAGGTAGAGAAGTCTTTCAAAGTGACTATTAAGCGAACGCGCAAACGATCTCTCGATTCCGTGTACGAATTCTTTGGGAACCCAAGAAATTGCCCACAACGGCCGCTCCAACGTGTACAGTAGAGGCAAGGAATGGTGCAGCGGCGCACGGGCACCTTGAGATCGTCCGCTTGCTTCATGATAACCGAACAGAAGGCAGCATGACCGCTGCAATAGACCTTGCATCGCGTAGTGGGCACTTGAAAGTGGTCCAAAGGCTACACGAAAACCGTTCCGAAGGGTGCACAACCAAGGCGATGAATGCTGCAGCAAGCGGGGCCATCTTACCATTGTAAAGTGGATGCATGAGCACAGAAGCGAAGGTTGCACGACAAATTCGATGGACGGGGCGGCCTCTGGTGGCCATCTTGGTGTTGCCAAGTGGTTGCCTGAAAATCAGTCGGAGGGATGCACGACTGGAGCAATGGACGGCGCAGCTGCTTGTGGAGCGTTGGATACTGTTAAATGGTTGAGCCAAAATCGATCTGAGGTCTGTACGAGCTCGGCGATGGACGAGTTGCACGAAATGGCCATTTCCAAGTCATCCGATGGCTACATGAGCATCGCTCCGAAGGGCGCACGGCGGCGGCATTGAACAATGCAGCTGCAGCTGGAGAATTCGAAGTGCTACTGCTCTTGCACAAGATGAAGCTTACGGATGAGTTAGGAGAGACCATGTTGTCGACGGCGGACGTTCAAGAGTGGATCGTTGAGAAGTTTCCCGATGGGGTGCAGAGAGCACCAGACGAGTAAATATCTTCAACCTCCACCTGTTGTTTAATGGCTAGATCAATGCGCTTAGTTTCTCGGTACTCGTTGGAAGTTCAATTCGATACGGGGAAACAAGAGTGGAATATCACTCTTAACAGTGAGAACGCTTTCGCCTGTGGATGTCTTACGGGTCTTCACGGCCTATAAGCTTCAAGTACTTGACGTATTTGCGGAACAACAAATACTCCGGTTCGTCGAACAGGAATTGCTTCCATCTACCGGTCTGGTACGCGATCTTCCACGAGAGCTTGAGTCCGAGCTCCTTGTACACTTTTTCGGCTGTCTTGCCTTGACCAACCCAGTCGTCAAACTTGGCAAGGTTTGCGAGGATCGCCGGGTCAGTAATTGAAATCCTTCGCTCCTTGTTGGCTGGTGTGTTATTGTCCGCGTCATCTGCTGTCCTGGTGCTTCTTAAGAGCGTGTGCTCGCGGTCGTCGCCGTTTTGAATGGGATCGATCGACTGATGGAGGTCTGGGGAGATCAGCTGCTGCTGTGTGGGCTGATGGATGCCCCTTGTGCCCGAACTGATGTCGAGGTAAGCGAGTAGTGTGATCACAGCAAACACGAGGAAGAGGCTTGGGCGCATAGGTGCACTTCATTGGCTGTGGTCTGGTCCGGAGGAAAGGGAATTGTGAGGGAGCCTTACGAGGACTATCTACGGTACCTAGTAGCTGGCAGCGACTTGCTGCTGATGAACGACGCGCAAATCTCTATTCTACAGGTCCTGGGAATCCCGGGCCGGGATATCAACGGGAGGGGAAAACCTCTTCCTAGTGAGAGAAGAGTCTTTGCGCGAGAGTTTGTCACGACAGCTAGTTTGGTTTACGTGTACCTTGAAATCTCAATCCATTCCATTGCGATGAAAGTGTTTGCGTTCGTGAGGACTGATGCAGTTTGATGCACGCACTTGTGGCCCACAGTATGCTGGATTGTTCAATAGATCGCAAAGATTGAAAAATTAATTGTCAAGCGCCCGGCAGCGACAATACAATTTTCAATATGTATGTATTGTTCCCTCCCTCCTCGACGCTATGTATTACATGTAGTAGTTGGTGGACTGCATTTGCACGATGCTGTGCCGGATTAGTCTGACGTATTCAGGTCGAATTCGCTGAGAAAGTTGACTGTCAGCAAGCACGTGTCGAGCGTGCCTGCGACCGCACGTTCCACCAACAAGCGCACGTGTCGTACGTGCCAGATCAACAGCAACAGCGTCAAATCGACGCCAGGAGTGGCTTCGATGAAGTAGTCATCGCCGCCGAAGTATCTTTTCCTGCTTTTCCTGCGAATGCGTCCAACGCGTTGGTATAGGCCTTGGTTCTGTAAGAAGTCGTCGCCGTCTTGAAGCTGCGAAAGCGCAGGGCTGCCGCACTCCAAGTAGCACAACACCACTTTGGCTCCAGGACTCCCCTTAGCGATCAGCCTACACGGCGTTCCAGTCGTTCGGTCGGTAAACTCGGCAACCAGCACCATCGTCTTGAAGATGCCGCTGACGTCGTTGATCATGAAAGTCTGCTGGTCGGTCTGACCCCCTTGAAAGATGCGGTGCTTGCTCGAAAGCTTGCTGTTCTTGATGGAAGCGACAATTTGGCCCTGCGGCGTCTCCATCGTGACGCGGGAGCTGAACATCTTGCTCTTGAAGTTGGCGATCGTTCTGTTCGTTCCGAGATCTGTCACGGTTGCGCGCGATTGCATCGTCGACGCTTTGACGTGGAGACTTGTGTGGTGCTGGGCGATGACGCTGCCATCAAGAGCCTGCGTCGGCCCTGGTGGCGCCTGCAATGGACTTTCAAGCTCGGCCGAGTTTGAGTTCCCCATGAGAGGTTGGTGCTGTGGGTTTAATCACGAAGTGGAGCGGTGTTCAAAAGGAGGTTAGAAAAGGAAGACCACCAGGAAGAGTCGACAGCGTCGGAGACTTGAATCCTCTGAACGAGGTATATTTGAGAATGAGGAGTTCTTTGGAGCAGGGGCTCCGTACTACATACACAGGGGCATTCTCCTGGAAAGCATGAGGCTAGATGTCTAACCTAGCTACAACTGTTGCCTGTCCTTCTGGACAGAGCGTATCGTCTCATAGTGCGCCTGTAAGGCATAACATGCACTGCATATCACCGCTGAGTGATGCTTGCACGGTTTTCCCATGTGCAACATGTTCGACTGCGCTTTCGTTCACTACTATCCATGTACAGTAAGTACCTATTGCTATCGTAGGTACCACGGCACGTTTTCTACTATCCAATCACCGTTATTCATCAGTTTTTCAGTTCTCTGGATTTTATCCGGAGTAATTGGGGCGATATGAGTGCAGGTACCAATCCTTATATAACCATAATCCTTATATAACCACAATCCTTATATAACCACAATCCTTATATGAACCACAGATCCCTAGATCATCTAGGGAGTTGGTCGACACCTCGGCAAATATCGCATCTTTGGTGATAAAAAAGTGTAGATCCTCCCGAAGCTAAATCGTCTGAGGGACCTATTAACCTGCAAAAGACTAGGTAATTCGGGATAACCTATGGTTTTTCGTGTGCAAATCAATCGCTCAAGCGAGGAAATGCAACTATTTGAATATCACGCTTTTCACGAATTCCTGCACTTGTGCACTCCCACGACAACTATAACGCGCGTACGCTACCCTTCGTTCGATCTTATCCAAGTGCATCTACTCGAGCATGCACTTGTTCGATCGGGAGTGAGATCAGCTGCTGATCATCAGCACGTAGAAGCGCGGGTTCAGAGCGAAGTATGAGGGGGCTTACTGCTATCCGATATGCTCGGTGTGGTAATGCACAGGCATGGTATCGGATTGGTTCGAAGCATACGAATATTAACCCGCTAGCATGCGAGGACACGTCTCAGCATTTGTCCAGTCACCAGCGTACCGGTCGAGATAATTAACTGCCGTTCGTCAGTCTGCAGACAGCCCTGGACAATCTTACGCTGGTATTTTGACTTTGTCTTGTGGGCATGGAAAGTCTACGTACAGTAAATCGGCATAACACACAGCTACACGCTGAAAAAGCCGTGATTTTCTGGGATATCGATTTAATCACGATATACTTGCTGTCTCGAGAAAGATGTGTCTCCTCAGAGAACCACCATTTATTCGCGCAGTTCGAGGTATTTCACCATCTACCGGGTATCCCGGTGAATTTATGCCCGGTCCCAATAAAAGACCCAGTCTTTCACCAGGAACAATCAGAACCTGTTAGGTTTTATACATGGGCGGAATGTATATTATCCAGTTGCACATTGCTTGAGTCTTTTAGGGGCGACATTCGCGTGGCAAGACAATGCTTGTAGTTATTAAATAACTTTCACATAACATGAGCAGGGAGGGGGGCTCAAGTTACGAGTAAATATCCCACGCCTTGAACAAACCAAACCAACCAAAGTGCAAACTATTGGTTCGAAGTTATATGTCACGACCGTTGAACCAATTCTATCCGTTACTTTGGTTTGAACGTTGCCTCTTGAACCCTGTCTGAGGTTTGGAGTTGAGCTTCAGCTGCAACGAATGGTTTGCTTTTTCCGCTGCCTGGTTGGTCAATATGGCTCTGTAATCCGGGCGGGCTCTCTTCAAAGGCCGCGCCCAAGCAAACCGCACATCGTGGTTCGAACCCAGTGAGACGCAGCAAACCAAAACAAACCACGAGACTGTGGTTGGCTAAAAACCTCCATGTGAAACTGTTCACGAAGCGGCTCTTATCGAGAAGTGCCGCGCTGCACAACCGAAATACCAAGCGCCATCGAAGACAAGAGCCACGGTCAAAGACGAAAGCTGCATCAGGGTGAGATGCTCAACGCCTTCGGGAATGCAAATCCTGCCATCCAGGAGGTGGAAGCGAATAAACCAACACTTCCACCGATACCAGCGGCAGATTCTAATTCTTCGGGGGGGGGGACAAGATATGCGGCTTGCTTGGGCGCGGCCTTTGAAGAGAGCCCGCCCGGATTACAGAGCCATATTGACCAACCAGGCAGCGGAAAAAGCAAACCATTCGTTGCAGCTGAAGCTCAACTCCAAACCTCAGACAGGGTTCAAGAGGCAACGTTCAAACCAAAGTAACGGATAGAATTGGTTCAACGGTCGTGACATATAACTTCGAACCAATAGTTTGCACTTTGGTTAATTTGGTTCGTTCCAGGCGGGAGCTATCCATGATTTTTTGCCAAGTCCCAGTAACGCCAGAATTGCGTGGCTATGAGCAGGCGTCCCAGGGCCCAGCTATCCAGGCTGTATTGCCAGCGCCATGCTGCTTCTCGCCGCAGAAGAACTGGACGGTGAACGCCAGTGTGGACAAGATCATCTTCGCGCTGGAGCCCGTGAAGTAGTCGTACCCGACGCTGTCGACGGCCGACCTGATCGTGCTGGCGAACCAGGTGGCCCTCGAGGACGCCGGTAACGTGACCATCGACTTCCTGACGGGACTCACGGCCGCCAACAACGGGAACGGCACGGAGCAGAAGGCGATGGGCTACAGCGGCTCGTACAGCAACGGCTCGCTCACGCTGTCGAACGAGTAATTCCAGGTGCTCCTGAACGAGACGTGGACCGAGGTGTCGGAGAAGGAGTACAAGGCTGAGGGCAAGGACGTGTACATGATGGACACGGACCTGGCGCTGCTGGCCTGAAGGAGGCGGTACAGCTGTTCGCTGTTCGCTTCGGAGGAGGGCGCCTTCAAGCACTGATCAATTCGGCGTGAGTCAAGGTCGTGACAGCCGACCACTTCAACGCGAGCAGCTACTAAGCAGGCCAGCGGCGTGTGTACAGTATCCTAGTCGATAAATACAGTTGACCCTGCGCACCGCAGTGCTAGTGCAGCAGCATAATGACAGCGAAGTTTCTATGATCGACCTGATTGTTTGTCTTTCTTTCGTCAGCGTGGATCTGTTCACAGTGGTCTGACATAGGCACCGTGATCCGGGCGCAATGTGAGCCAAACTTGCTTTCAAGAAATTGCCAACAGCGGCCGCACCAAAGTGCAAAGTAGAGGCAAGGAATGGTGCAGCGGCTCACAGATACCTTGAGATCGTCCGCTGGCTTCATGATAACCAAACAGAAGGCTGCAGCACCGCTGCAATGGACCTTGCATCGCATAATGGGCACTTGAACGTGGTTCAATGGCTGCACGAAAGCCGTGACGAAGGGTACACAACCAAAGCGATGGATACTGCGTCAAGCGGAGACCATCGTAAAGTGGCTGCATGAGCACAGAAGCGAAGGTTGCACGACAAAAGCGATGGACGGTGCAGCTGCTTGTAGGGAGTAGGATACTGTTAAATGGCTAAACCAAAATCGATCTGAGGTCTGTACGAGCTCGGCGATGGACGAGCTGCACGAAATGGCCATATCCGAGTCATCCGATGGCTGCATGAGCGTCGCTCCGAAGGGCGCACGGCGGCGGCATTGAACAATGCAGCTGCAGCTGGAGAATTCGAAGTGCTACTGCTCTTGCACAAGATGGAGCTTACGGATGAGTTAGGAGAGACCGTGTTGTTGACGGCGGACGTTCAAGAGTGGATCGTTGAGAAGTTTCCCGATGGGGTGCAGAGAGCACCAGACGAGTAAATATCTTCAACCTCCACCTGTTGTTTAATGGCTAGATCAATGCGCTTAGTTTCTCGGTACTCGTTGGAAGTTCAATTCGATACGGGGAAACAAGAGTGGAATATCACTCTTAACAGTGAGAACGCTTTCGCCTGTGGATGTCTTACGGGTCTTCACGGCCTATAAGCTTCAAGTACTTGACGTATTTGCGGAACAGCAAATACTCCGGTTCGTCGAACAGGAATTGCTTCCATCTACCGGTCTGGTACGCGATCTTCCACGAGAGCTTGAGTCCGAGCTCCTTGTACACTTTTTCGGCTGTCTTGCCTTGACCAACCCAGTCGTCAAACTTGGCAAGGTTTGCGAGGATCGCCGGGTCAGTAATTGAAATCCTTCGCTCCTTGTTGACTGGTGTGTTATTGTCCGCGTCATCTGCTGTCCTGGTGCTTCTTAAGAGCGTGTGCTCGCGGTCGTCGCCGTTTTGAATGGGATCGATCGACTGATGGAGGTCTGGGGAGATCAGCTGCTGCTGTGTGGGCTGATGGACGCCCCTTGTGCCCGAACTGATGTCGAGGTAAGCGAGTAGTGTGATCACAGCAAACACGAGGAAGAGGCTTGGGCGCATAGGTGGACTTCACTGGCTGTGGTCTGGTCCGGAGGAAAGGGAATTGTGAGGGAGCCTTACGAGGACTATCTACGGTACCTAGTAGCTGGCAGCGACTTGATGTTGATGAACGACGCGCAAATCTTTGCTCTACAGATCCCGGGAATCCCGGGCCGGGATACCAACGGGAGGGAAAAACCTCTTCCCAGTGAGAGAAGAGTCTTTGCGCGAGAGTTTGTCACTTTGAAATCTCAATCCATTCCATTGCGATGAAAGTGTTTGCGTTCGTGAGGACTGAAGCAATTTGATGCACGCTCTTGTGGGTCCCAACGAAAGTCCTCCTCCTCGACGCTATGTACTACATGTAGTAGTAAGTGGACTGCATTTGCACGATGCGGGCGGGATTAGTCTGGCGTAATCAGGTCGAATTGGCTGAGAAAGAAATTTGACTGTTAAAGTCTTCGTGCTCTATTTGCTCGCAATTCCAGCAGCACGAAATCATCGATGGCTTGTCGTGTTGACTCAAATGATTGCACACGACAAATTTGCTTACCACATTATTGTAAGCGAATTGTACTGAAAAACCTGTAATAGTGCCTCATGGGGCACCCCGTTAGTACCCCCTCCTAGGGTGGGGCATTATTAGAGGGGGAATAATATTAAAGGGATGGGGCACTACAGAAGTCAAGTGAGTCGTGTTGATTTAGGAAGTCCTAAAAGCTGCATGTGCTTGCTTAGAGATCAGCCTCTCCAGTGATGTCGATGAGCGAGTCGCCATCTTCAGACTCGCTGCTGTTTTCAGCTTTCACAACTACACCGTCGTTGGTAGATGCAGCCGCGCGATGTTCAGCCAGCAAAGCCACAAAAGCGTCTCCGTAAATGGAGTGCGTGGTCAGAGAGAGTTGATCATCCGCTCCGAGGAAACAACGACGGAAGCTTGTGATGGCGGTCTCGCTGAACACAGCCTTCCAAACACGGGTCAACCCACATTGTTTCCTGGTACTTTCACGTTACCACATCGAATGTACTGAAAGTTGCCGCTCATTTTACACTCGTCAATGTTTTCCTTGGAGGC
Source organism: Phytophthora cinnamomi (assembly GCF_018691715.1). Classification (NCBI taxonomy): domain Eukaryota; phylum Oomycota; class Peronosporomycetes; order Peronosporales; family Peronosporaceae; genus Phytophthora; species Phytophthora cinnamomi. Next base: position 172,669 of record NW_027151018.1, read on the forward strand.
TTGAACCACGCGTAGTCTGTAACTCCTCTTCCATGGTGAACTTGCGCTTCATTGTCACGACTCACATTTGACAATGAGAGAGATCGAACCACACCGGCGAGATTTATTTTGCGATGGTCTACGACCATCTGATAATTCTGATAATTTTGATAATTTAAATCAGGGGTGGGGTACTATTAAAGTGTGGGGCACTGTCGCAAGTCCCCACCCAGCCGCCTGAAATTTTTGGGGTGGGGTACTATTACAGGTTTTACAGTATATTAAGGAAACGTGAACGAAGGTTTATTATGTGCTTGCACGAGCACGGCTGTATGCACTTATCAAGGGAGAATGAACTTTTTTTCAATTGGTGGGTGCTGGGTTTTACCAATATCGTCGATATCGTGGCGTTAATAAGTGCTTATCCAAGCGAACTTGGTCTCTTCATGATGCACTTCAGCTACGAGGCTGCGCTCGCACGTTCTGCCAACAAACGCGCGCGTCGTACGTGCCAGATCAGCAGCAACAGCGTCAAATCGACGCCAGGAGTGGCTTCGATGAAGTAGTCATCGCCTCCGAAGTAGCTTTTCCTGCGAATGCGTCCAACGCGTCGGTATAGGCCTCGGTTCTGTAAAAAGTCGTCGCCGCCTTGAAGCTGCGAGAGCGCAGGGCTGCCGCACTCCAAGTAGCACAACACCACTTTGGCTCCAGGACTCCCCTTAGCGATCAGCCTACACGGCATTCTAGTTGTTCGGTCGGTAAACTCGGCAACCAGCACCATCGTCTTGAAGATGCCGCTGACGTCGTTGATCATGAAAGTTTGCTGGTCGGTCTGACCCCCTTGAAAGATGCGGTACTTGATCGAAAACATGCTGTTCTTAATGGAAGCGACGATTTGGCCCTGTGGCGTCTCCATCGTGACGCGAGAGCTGAACATCTTGCTCTTGAATATGGCAATCGTGCGGTTCGTTTCGAGATCGGTCACGGTTGCACGCGATTGCATCGTCGAGACTTCGACGTGGAGACTTGTTTGGTGCTGGGCGATGACGCTGCCATCAAGAGCCTGCGTCGGCCCTGGTGGCGCCTGCAATGGAATTTCAAGCTCGGCCGAGTTCGAGTTCCCCATGAGAGGTTGGTGCTGTGGGTTTAATTGCGAAGTGGAGGGGTGTTCCACTGCGCTTTGGTTCGACAGTCAGCTACTATCCATGTACCTATTGCTAGTGTAGCCTACAAGTTGTAGGTGCCACATGTCTTCTACTCTCCATTCAACGTTTTTCACTTTTGAGAATCAGTTTTTTTTTTGGAGTCACAACTCTTATGAGCCGCTATCCTAGAATAATTCCTGGACGCATAACTTATGCGTCCTGGAATTATGCGGCATAACTACGTAGCGGTGGCACCATTTCACTGAAACAAAACAAAAAATACTAAATACACTTGATTTTTTTCGCGGCATTGTACAACAGCTGCTCACTGCGCATCGAGTTGCATCGTCCCGGGGTGGCACTCCCACCACACCGATTCCTCGTTCTGATGCGCCATGCGCAAGTCGACTTTGCGGCACCATTCGTTAAAGCGCCAGTCGAAACGCTCGACCTCGAACTCGCATCCGTGCAAGTTAGCCGCGTATTTAGCGATCAGCCACTGCATCAGCTCCAGTGGGAGGCGGATGATGGAGTTCCGGTGGAAGATGAAGCTTTCTGTGCGGTGAGCTTCGAGGAACAACGCTACTTCAAAGTGAGACCCCAAAATCGCTTGGGTCATCGCTGCAATGGTGCAGCCCTCCTCACGGTTATCATGGAGCCACTTCACGATGGCAAAGTGGCCATTCGCGGCCGCCGTATCCATGGCGTCGGTGGTGCAGCCTTCGTTTCTGTTCACATGCAGCCACTTGGCAACCTTGAGGTAGCCATTCTCAGCCGCCATGTCCAAGGCCTTGGTCGTGCATCCTTCGTTTCTGTTCTCGTGGAGCCACTTGACCACCTCAAAGTGTCCGTTGCTTGCTGCCGAGTCCATCGCTGCCGACGTACAGCCCTCGTTTCTGTTCGCCTGAAGCCACTTGACAACATGTAAATGACCGTTTTCAGCAGCTGAATCCATGGCAACGTGCGTGCATCCCTCACGTCGGTGTGCGTGCAGCCACTTGACGACTTTCAAGTGGCCTCGACTGGCAGCAGCATTCATCGCCGCATTCGTGCAGCCTTCGCTCCTGGTCTCATGCAGCCATTGCACAACCTCGAGGTGTCCTTCGAGAGCCGCGCCGTCCATTGCTTGCTCGGAACAGCCCTCCGCGCGATGCTCATGTAGCCATTTGACCACATCGAGTCGTCCATACATCGCGGCGCTGTCCATGACCGCAGCACGACCGTGCTTGTATCCGTTCTCGTGCAGCCACTTGACCACATCCAAGTGCCCATTATCAGCAGCATGCCACACAGTCGGTGAAAACGGCACCCGCAGCTCACTGTGGAGCCATTCGACGATCTCGAGATGCCCATTCCACGCCGCAACCTGCAATGTGTAGAATCCCGGGCCACCGATCGAGCGCGAGCGCAAGTACTTCAAGAAGGGCAGGGCTCCGTCCTTTGCAGGCAGGTCCCAGTCGATCCAGGGTCCAATGATCCCGCAGTTCTCGAGGATCCACCTCGCCGCCCCCCACTGTTTGTTGGTCTGAGCGCTCCACAGAGCGTCCTCGGCACTGGCGTGGCACTCTTTGAACAGCCACTCCACGACTTCCACATTGCCCGCTGCCGCCGCAGCCTCCATCACCTTCTTAAGACTGTCTTTATGCGGCACCGCATTCTTTCTCAGCCACTCGACAACCTCCGAGTGTTTGTTCAGTAGTGCTCCACACATCTCCGTGCAGCCCCAGTAGCCAATTTCGTGGTGGTTGTCGAACAACCACCGCAGAATGTGCAAATGTCCGTTGGCTGCCGCCGCCGCCACCGTCTTGGTGAGGTATTGCTTGGGTCTGTAGCGCTCTACGAGCCACCTGACCGCTTCCAAGTCTCCAGCCGCGGCCGCGATCTCAACCGTTCGGTTGAACTGAGACCGTCGGTAGAACGGATTCATCTCCTCGAACGGCTCGCGCGCTGCGACGTACTGCATGAAGCGAAGACTGCCCATGCGCTTGTAGACTTCGTGGGCCTTCTTGCCGGCGGAGAAGTCGTCCAGCATCGAGTCGATGGCGATCAAGACGTGGGGCACCTCGCTGCTCAGGCAGTGGTGACCCACCACTCGAACTTTCGCGAGCAGTGGCAAGTCGCACGCAGCGTGACCTTCGGAGACCATGGTGCAGTGCATGAATATATCCTTTCAGAGTCTTTGCGCTCGATCAGGCGAATTGCGTTGTGGTGGATCGCAACGCATCCAGCGATTCCAGAGAGACGAACGAGCGGAGCATCTCAGCACCCGGGGTTTAACTCATCCGTTGAAACGTCCTCTGGACTATACCAAAAACGGCTACAAGTTGAAGTGAGTGTAGCCATGTCCCTATCTCTGCACGTCTGCATCAACCGCGTTTTGACGTTCTTGCTTGTCATCTTGGCCTAGGCTGCCCGAACTGTAAACAAACTCCGCGCTGCTTACATGAGCATCGCTACTTTCTCTACCAGGCAAAGGGGTTTTAAGAAGCGTGGTGGTGGTGGAAGCTTAGCGGGTTGTGACACCAGTGGGTTTGTCTCCAAGTCGTAGCACCCAGCAAAATAGTTCTGGAGGTTGCCAATTATTCCTCCTGCTCTAGGCGCAACGAGGCTGCATCGCAAACCCACCAAGTACTCGCGTCGTATTCGCGCGCTCGCTGCAGGTTGACCTTGGCGCACCACTCGTTGAACCGCCAGTCCGACGTCGGCACCTCAAACTCGCAGCCGTCGACTTTGTCGCCGTAGTTGCGCAGCAGCCACTGCGTCAGCTCCACGCACGAATGGCGCATGAAGGTTGTGCCTAAACAGGAAAAAAATTCCGAGCGATGGGCGTGGAGGAACAGCACCACGTCGAAGTGCGCTCTCATCATCGCTCGATTCATGGCGATCGCAGTTGCTCCTTCGCGGCGATTCTGCTGGAGCCACCGCACAACGTGCAGGTGGCTGTTTGCAGCGGCTTCATCAATTGCGCCAACGGTGCAGCCTTCCGTGCGGTTTTCATGCAGCCATTTCACAACATGCAAATGGCCATTCTTGGCAGCATTGTCCATTGCTTTATCGATGCAGCCTTCGGTGCGGTTCTCGTGCACCCATTGAACGACATCGAGGTGGCCGCCCAAGGCAGCCCAGTCCATTGCCCACGTTGTACAGCCCTCGGCCCGGTTCGCATGGAGCCATTTTACCACATCCAGGTGACCATTGCGAGCAGCCCAATCCATAGCAGACGTCGTGCAACCAATGCTACGGTGCTGATGAAGCCACTGCACCACTTCGAGGTGACCCTCCCGGGCAGCGCCATCCATTGCAGACACCGTGCAGTTTGCGTTAAGTTTACTGTGTAAATACTGCACGATGTCAAGCCGACCGTTAGAAGCAGCATCATCTAACAAGACACCGCAGCAGCGATCTGTGTGGTGCTTGTGTAGCCACTCCACGACATCCAAGTGACCGCTGCGAGCTGCACAATCCATTGCTGCATCACCGCTTGCCTCCACGCCGTGCTCGTACAACCACTTCACAAGGTCCAAATGACCATGGTCAGCAGCAGTGATCATCGTCGCAGCGTCACACCCGTCACATCCGTTCTCGTGAAACCATTCCACCACATCCAAATGACCATTCTGAGCAGCCTTCCGCATCGCGTCCGCGGTCAAATTCGCTCCCAGTTCACCGTGCAGCCACTTCACAATGTCCAAATGACCGTTCCACGCCGCAGCCTGGAGCGTGAAATATCCCGCACTACCGATCGAGTGAGAATGCAGGAACTTCAAAAACGACAGTGCGCCGTCCTTCGCCGGCTGGTCCCAGTTGATCCACGGCATCACTAGCTCGCCGTGCTCCAGGATCCACTGACTCGTCTCCCACTGCCGGCCGTTCATGGCGTTCGCGAGCGCGCTGCGAACACTCACCTTGTGCTCGTCGTGCAGCCACCTCACAATATCCAAGCACCCAGCGCTGGCCGCCGCATCCATCACCTCCGCCATGCACTCCGGTCTCGGGATGGCATGCGTCTTCAGCCACTTGACCACCTCCGCATGACCATTTGCCAGTGCGCCACACATCTCCGTGTTGCCCCAGTACCCTCTGTCGCGGTGCGTTTCAAACAGCCATCGCAGTATTGACAAGTGTCCATTGGCAGCAGCCGCAGCCACCGCCTTGGTCAGGAACTCGTCGGGCAGGTAGCTCTCCACGAGCCACTGCAGCGCCTCCAGGTCGCCTCGAGCCGCCGCCATCTCCGTGGTCTTGTTGAACAGCCAGCGGCGATAGAACGGGTTCATCTCGTCGGGATCTTCTCGAGCAGCGACATACTGCATGAACCTGACGCTGTTGGTCCTCTTGTAGGCGTCGGTGATAGTGCAGTCTGCCGAGAAGTCGTCGAGAAACTCATTCACTTGATACACCACATGCGGCAGCTCTCCATGAGGCAAACAGTAGCTTGCAACGATACGGGTGCTCGTGAGTATGGGGCAGTTCGACTTCATCGTCGCCAATTTTTCCTTCGCCGCCAGGTAGGATCGCGAATGCGCATGAGGAGGCGTTGGCTTGTTACAGTCGCAAGTCGCGGCTGTCTATTGGCTGGCCAACTTCAACGTGGTTCACGTCAGCGTGCCCCTCCATGGGCAATAGCAAAGCTTGTTCAAGTGAAGTCGCCATCGCGATGCTGGTTGATCTTTACATGTACACTCATTATTTACAGGTGATCGGTCTATCCGCGACTCCGCGGATGGGTTTGATACTGTACACAAGCCTCTAGCGTTGCGCAAGTGCGTTTACTTCGCCCACGAACGCCTCTCGCTCGTCCGGCCCAGCCTCCATCTTAAGCCACTGGAGGATGTAGAACTTGCCGAGAGCGTAGATCCGAAGACGGTCGCGCCCGAGCCGCTCGCGGTGGTTGGCAAACAGCCACTTGAGGATTTCGAGCTCTCCCGACGCTGTAGCGTTGACGAACGCTTTGGCGGAGCAGCCCTCCACGCGCTCGCACTGGAGGAAGAAAATTACGTCGAAATGGCCACCACTCGCCGCACGATCCATGGCAGCGATGGTACACCCTTCCTTGCGGTTTCTGTGGAGCCACTGCACCACGTCGAGGTGGCCTCCAGCGGCAGCGTTGTCCATCGCTGCAGTCGTGCAGCCCTCCTTCCGGTTTTCATGAAGCCACCGGATGACATCTATGTGCCCGCCAGCGGCAGCGTTATCCATCGCACTCGATGTGCACCCTTCCGTTCTGTGTGTGTGCAGCCACTGGACGATTTCCAAGTGCCCATTCGCAGCAGCGAGATCCATGGCATCCGTCGAGCAGCCCTCGGGGCGATTTTCCTGAAGCCACCGGACGATTGCGAGGTGGCCATTTCTTGCTGCCAAATCCATCGCCGCTGACGAGCATCCCTCCTTCCTGTGATCGTGCAGCCATCGCAACGTGTCCAAGTGATTCGACTGTGCCGCTCCATCCATCGCGGCAGTCGTGCAGCCTTCGCTCCGGTGTTCATGTAGCCACTGCACCACAACGAGATGTCCGTTCGCCGCAGCGCCATCCATCGCGCCCTCGGTGCACCCATCCGTCCGATTCTCCTGAAGCCACTGAACAACATCCAGGTGGCCATGCTTCGCCGCGCCGTCCATGGCCTCCGTCGTGCATCCTTCCCGTCGATTATCATGCAGCCACCGCACAACTTGCAAGTGTCCAGCAGACGCTGCGAGGTTCATCGCGTCGCTTGTGCAGCCTTCGCCGCGGTGCTCGTGCAGCCAGCGCACCACGTCCAAGTGTCCTCTCGCCGCCGCCTTGTTCATGGCGCCGGGGGTGGCGTACCCCGAGTGGTCCTGCAGCCAGCGGAGCACGTCGAGATGTCCCCCCGCCGCGGCGTCGTCCATTGAAATAGACGCCGAGCTGGCGCTGAACAAGTTCGTCCGCAGCCACTGCAGCACCTGCAAGTGTCCTCCTCCGGCGGCCAGCACCGCCGCGTACGGGGACCACTCGCCGCGCACCTCGCACAGCCAGCGCACCATGTCCAGGTCTCCGTTGCGCGCCGCCTCCTCCAGCGTCACGAAGAACATGTGCGTGGGCGGCGGCGCCGTGTGCTCATGCAGCCACTGCGCCACGTGCAGGTGGCCGTGCTTGCCCGCGAAGAAGAGCTCTCTGGCGCCCCAGAACACCGTGAGCTCCCGGCTGCGGCTCTTGCCCAGCAGCCACTGCAGCACGTGCAGCTGGCCGTTCTTGGCCGCGTCCTCCACTGCGGCGGTGACGCGGCACTCCGGGAACATGTCGACGAGCCACTTCAAGGCCGCCAGGTCGCCTCTGGCGGCGGCTGCGGCGGCCGCACGAGTGAACTCCCATTGGCGGTAGAAGGCGTCGCGCTGCCGCTTGGCACGGAACGACTGCGCGTCGGCGGCGGCTCGGTGCGCGGCGATGCGCTGCAGCAGGCGCAGCGAGACGCCGGCATCGCGTGCGCAGGCCGACTCGATGCTCCAGCGAGCCGAGTAGTCCAGGAAGCTGCTCACGGCGGCGGTCACGTGCTTGAGCGGCGCCAAGCGCGGCTGTGCGCGACACACGACGTGCGCCGACGAGAGCGGCGGCGGCGCTGCCATTGTGTCGGTCGGAAGGTCGGATGCCTTTTGCTAGTCCGACGTTGGATTCTGAGATCAGTTGGCAGACAGGCTGCCGGGATGGTTCTAGGTTCTCGGCGCTGCTGCTCGGCTCTGCTCAGCGTGCACAACAACGACGCGGTGGGTTGGTCGGGATCGGCAGCTTGGGCAATGGTAAAGGTGTCGTTGCGTCGACAGCCTTGGGCTCTCGTGGCCCGGTGGGGTCTATGCTCGTGACATGTTCACAAAAGTGATGGCACGCTGCGCTGATACAGGTGTTAGTACTATCGGACGGTCGAAGCAGCTGGGACTTTTGACCAGCACGGCTTTCCAGCGTTCGAAATAGAAGGGCGCGCTCGAAAAAAATACACCGGCTTCGAAAAATTGTTTGATGGTACTGTGATACAGTGTACCGAACACAACTTCGGTGATAGGCACCAGAGGAAGAGAAGTGTACATGTATTACTTGAACGCCACCAAGGCTCGAGGCGGCATGTTTTGTTGGCAAAAGTCAGAAGGTGCTCCCCCTTCGCACGCAGCACGCACAGGTTTAATATCAAATTACAGCAAAATACAGCGGCGCATATCGCCGCGGCTATCCTGTCGTGACTCCGTGAGTCCGTACAGCTTTGGTTCGGGATCACACCTGCTGGTTGAGCTGCAGCGCGGCCGACTCGCATACCCACCACGTGGACGCATCGTACTCGCGCGCACGATGCAGCTTCACCTTGGCGCACCACTCGTTGAATCGCCAGTCCGAAGTCGGCACCTCGAACTCGCAGCCGTCCAGCTTGTCCGCGTAGTGGCACAGTAGCCACTGCGCCAGCTCGATGCACGAGTGCCGCACGAACGTGGTGCCCAGAAACGAAAAGTCCTCCCGCCGGTGGGCGTGTAGGAACAAAACCACGTCAAAGTGGGCTCGCATCAGAGCACGGGTCATTGCAATAGCCGTGCACCCTTCACGCCGGTTCTGCTGAAGCCACCGCACGACGTGCAGATGACCACTGGCCGCAGCCTCGTTCATCGCGCCGACGGTACAGCCTTCGGACCGGTTGGCATGGAGCCACTTAACGACGTCGAGATGGCCGTTCTTGGCCGCGTTGTCCATCGCTTTGTCGATGCAACCCTCGCTTCGGTTCTCATGCAACCATTTCACGGTGTCAAGATGGCCCTCCAGAGCTGCCCAATCCATTGCCCAAGTTGTACAGCCCTCGGTCCGGTTCGCATGGAGCCATTTTACCACATCCAGATGTCCGTTGCGAGCAGCCCAATCCATAGCGGACGTCGTGCATCCTTCACTGCGGCTATCATGGAGCCACTGCACTACATCGAGGTGACCTTCACGCGCAGCGCCATCCATTGCAGACGTCGTGCAGGTCACATCTACGTTTTCGTGCAAGTACTGGACGACATCAAGCCTCCCGGTAGTGGCAACGTCGTCCAGCGCCTGGCACGAGCGCCCAGCCTCGCAATTTTCATGCAACCACTTGACAACATCCAAGTGACCGCTGCGAGCTGCACAATCCATTGCTGCATCGCCGCTTGCCTCCACGCCGTGCTCGTACAACCACTTCACAAGGTCCAAATGACCATGGTCCGCAGCAGTGATCATCGTCGCAGCGTCACACCCGTCACATCCGTTCTCGTGAAACCATTCCACCACATCCAAATGACCATTCTGAGCAGCCTTCCGCATCGCGTCCGCGGTCAAATTCGCTCCCAGTTCACCGTGCAGCCACTTCACAATGTCCAAATGACCGTTCCACGCCGCAGCCTGGAGCGTGAAATATCCCGCACTACCGATCGAGTGAGAATGCAGGAACTTCAAAAACGACAGTGCGCCGTCCTTCGCCGGCTGGTCCCAGTTGATCCACGGCATCACTAGCTCGCCGTGCTCCAGGATCCACTGACTCGTCTCCCACTGCCGGCCGTTCATGGCGTTCGCGAGCGCGCTGCGAACACTCACCTTGTGCTCGTCGTGCAGCCACCTCACAATATCCAAGCACCCAGCGCCGGCCGCCGCATCCATCACCTCCGCCATGCACTCCGGTCTCGGGATGGCATGCGTCTTCAGCCACTCGACCACCTCCGCATGACTATTTGTCAGTGCGCCACACATCTCCGTGTTGCCCCAGTACCCTCTGTCGCGGTGCATTTCAAACAGCCATCGCAGTATTGACAAGTGTCCATTGGCAGCAGCCGCAGCCACCGCCTTGGTCAGGAACTCGTCGGGCAGGTAGCTCTCCACGAGCCACTGCAGCGCTTCCAGGTCGCCTCGAGCCGCCGCCATCTCCGTGGTCTTGTTGAACAGCCAGCGGCGATAGAACGGGTTCATCTCGTCGGGATCTTCACGAACAGCGACATACTGCATGAACCTGACGCTGTTGGTCCTCTTGTAGGCGTCGGTGATGGTGCAGTCCGTCGAGAAGTCGTCGAGAAACTCATTCACTAGACTCATCACGTGCGGCAGCTCTCCATGAGGCAGACAGCAGTTGGTCACGACGCGGGCGCTAGTGAGCATCGGGTATTGGCGCTGGGACCGCATCTTGCGTCGACTTGGATGAGGATGTGCGAATGTGATCGGCATTCACTTGGGACTCGGCTCGGCTGGCTGCACAGCCGCACGTATTGGTCAGCTTCAACTTCGGCTCAGTCATCATGAGCAAAAAACGATTGGATGAAATTGGTATCTGAAGCCGTTGCGATTCGTCCAAAATGTGAGCTGCTGGCACTTCAAGATGCCGGCGGAATGATCACTAGCTGATTGTATGCGGGCTTCTCCTGCTATAGACACGAACATGGAAGGTGGCGGGCGTCTGCTACGGGATATCTTGCAGCGAGTTCGACTTATCCTCACCACATGAAATTGTAGTTGTCTTCCTCCTCTGATGACTGCTGCTCAACACCTTCCTCCGATGACTGCCGCTCATCGCGTCCAGGGACATCTCTCCAGTGCCAATCCAGCTTCCGCACTGCGAGATGGCAGCCGATGAGCTCATCCGAGTAATTCGCTTGCAGCCACTGCTGCAGCTCCAGCGGAGGGTGCAGGATCGAGTTAACTGGCGGACTGAATGCCTCGCCGTGCAAGTGCAGGAAAAACGCCACGTCAAAGTGCCCCTGCATGACAGCGTCGGTCATCGCGACGCCGGAGCAACCTTCGCTACAGTTTTCGGCCATCCACTTCAATACGTCCAAGTGCCCAGATGCAGCCGCCTTTTCCATTGCGTGTGTTGAACAGCTCACGTGGCAGTGAATACGGAGCCACTTCACAACCTTCAAATAGCCATACTTCGCAGCTTTGACCATTGCCGCCGGCGTACAACCTTCGGATCGGTTTTCGTGCAGCCATCTGACGACTGAGAGGTGGCCATTTCTCGCTGCCAGGTCCATCGCTTGAGTTGTGCATCCTTCCTTGCGGTTGTGGTGCAACCACTCCACGACGTCGAGGTGGCCATTGCAAGCCGCTTGATTCATCGCTCTCGTGGAGCACCCTTCAGCGCGATGCTCATGCAACCACTTTACGACTTCCAGATAACCCGCACCAGCAGCGCCATCCATAGCAAATTTCGTGCAGCCTTCCCTCCGTTGTTCGTGCAGCCACTGCACAACGTGCAAATGCCCATTCGCGGCGGCTCCGTCCATTGCTTTTTCAGAGCACCCTTCCCTACGGTTAGCGTGCAGCCACTTCACCACTTCAAGGTGGCCTTCACGAGCAGCCCAATCCATCGCAGCCGTACCAATAGTACCTGACCACCGAGGTTGAAGCCACTCAAGTACAGCAAGTTGGCCAGTCTCCGCAGCGCTTACCAGCACAGATGAATCGCACATGCCGGTACTCGTGTCAAATAGCCACTGCACCACTTCCAAATGCCCAGCCCGTGCCGCTTCTCTAATCGCATCGATGTTCAGCCTTTCCCCTCGATCCTGATGCAGCCACCTGACGACATCGAGGTGTCCGTTTGTTGCAGCAAATAGGAGGACCCTACCGTCAGACCTTCCTAAATCTCGCGAAGCCAGGTACTTCAAAAACGACAGCTCGCCGTGGCGCGCTGGGAAATACATGTCTACACTGGTCCCTGACATGTCGAACCGCTCGATAAGCCAGCGCGCAGTCTCCCACCGACAGCCTCCAATTGCGACATCGAGAACAGCGGTCCCATCCAATTCATATTCTTCGCACAAGCACTTGACGACGTCCAGGTTCCCAGCGTGGGCAGCAGAGCGCAGCACTTCATCCCGACACTCAGCTCTAGGCAGAGCATGCTCTCGAAGCCAACCGACCACATCCTCGTGCTGGTTCTCCAACGCCCCACACAGCTCTAGTCCCCCGAAGCACACACGTTCTCGATGCTGGCCATGCAGCCACTGCAGGATTTCCAGGTGTCCATTAGCTGCTGCAATAGTCGTGACGTTGTCCAGGGGCTCAACTGGGAGATAGCTCTCCATCAGCCACTGAATTACTGGCAGATCCCCATCACGTGCAGCCAGCTCAGCGGCGCGGTTGAGCAGCCACCGCTTGTAGAACGGGTCTTGACTCTCCGCTGACTCTCGCGCAGCTACGAACCGCACGCAGAGGAGACTCTTGGTGCGTCTGTAGGCCGTGACGAGGGTCCAATACGCGGAGATGGTGTCCAAATAGGCGTCGAGGAGTCGCGTCACGTGGGGCAGCTCCCCGCCTCCCTGGGGGAGGCAATAGCGGCTGACCACGCGCGCACTTCGGAGCAGCGGCAGCTCCTCGAGCTCCATGCTGTGCTAGTGTGAGAATGCGAAACACATAGAAGTGGACGGTGGGCGTGCACTTGGACCAGCCTCATCCAACGACATTCCAGTCGGCGAAGGCAATAACCATGTAAAGCAGCTAGGCGCCGAGTTGCAATGCAGGACGTAAGGTTACAGTACTCACTCCTCCACCTCCAGGCTGGAGGCTTGGAGGAGGATACAGCGCAAGCAGCAGCAGTTGCAGTTCCACAGGTCAATAGTGCCCATCGCGTTTGAAAGGATTTTGGATGGGTACATGACCATCACTCTGCCACATGTTGAAGTTTGTGGTCCACGCGAATTGGAGTCGCCGCTGGCTGCCGCAGATGGCGACCTGTTCTGCTCTAGAGGCACTCGATGGAGGGGCAAGCTGAGTCACGGCGCCAGTTACTCACGGGGCAATGCGTCACCTTCGTGTGCGGGGAAGAGCGTTTCCGACCAAGAGTCCAGCCAGGAAGCCGAGAGCGGTCTCAGCGCACTCACCGCGAACAGTGCAACGAAATGGTTTCCTCTTCGTCGTAGCGACATACTCTTGGCGATAACGCAGGGGCTGTTCGAGGAACCGCACCGTCGCACTTTGTCCGACCACGGCGCCCGACCGCAGGCCCACACTGCCCTTAACGCCGGCGCCTGCCCACCACTTGGCGTCCATGCAGATATGTACATGTTCACGTATCCTCACGCGCGCAGAAACTGAAGCAGGCAGCATAACATGGCTGCCGTTCAGTCCGAAACCGCCACTGGCTACTAACGCAAACGCAAACGCAAACGCCCTCCCTCCCTCCCTCTCCACCAGTTTGTGTGCATCCATCCAAGACAGCAAGCCATCTCGGACGTGACGTGCGGCCACCATGAAGCCATGTTCCTCCGCAGCGAATATTGTATCGCGGCAGAGACTTCCGCCCGAGTCCTAATCCGTCGCGGATTCAACTCTAGCAGCAGCCATCTGGGCGCCCGTGCCTCTGCCTCCATGTCGCCAGGTGGCCTACAGACACTCACAGACAGACACTTCCCAACCGAACGAACGGGCGGCGAACTTCCAGCAGCCCGTTGCTAGTCAAAGCCGGCTGCGTAACGCAGCAGGAAACCCCCGCCAACGATGGACGACGAGGCCATGGCGGCGCTGCTGCTGCTCGAGGGCCGAGGCCGCGCCGTTTCCGCCTCCTCGGGCTGCGCGCCCGAGGCGCCTACTTCGCCTTATTCGCTCAACTCGATGGACCAGGCGGCGCTGCGTGCGCTGCCGTCGGCGCACCACGTGGTGGCCGGCCTGCACAGCGTCTTCTCGCTCTGCCAGCAGGTGCGCGACCGGCCGCGCGCGTGTCTGCAGGCGCACGCGCGGCTGCACCAGGCCTTCCTGCGCATCGCCAGCGCGGCCAAGCACGGGTCGCTGGCCGTGGGCTTCCGCCTGGGCGACTACGTGCAGGTTTTGCTGCAGCTCAAGGCCGCGCTCAAGCAGCACCTGCGGCTGCGCGACCTCGTGGCCAAGGCGGCGGCCAGTCGGCGGCTGCTCTCGGAGCTCGCGCGCGTGCACCACGAGCTCAACGAGCTGCTCGTGGGCAACGCGCTGGCCAGCGCCTCGAGCGCCCTGCTGGACTGGAAGACGCAGTTCGCGGCCAACCGCCAGCAGGACGAGAAGGCGCTGCACGAGACGCTCATGGCGCTGCTGTCCACGCCCACGTTCGTGGCCACCGAGTTCCCGAGCGAGCGGCGCCAGGCGCTCGTGCTGCTGGAGCTCGTGGCCGAGTTCGCGGCCCCCGAGCACTCGCCGCAGCTGCTCGAGACGCTCAAGATGACGCACCGACGCATCTCCAACCTCTGCGACCTGCACCTGCGCCGCGTGCCGCGCTGGTTCCTGCCGGCCTGCGACGTCGACTTCTCCCTCACGGAGCACGCCATCGGCCACTCGCGGGGCTCGTTCGGCTCCACGCTGCAGCGTGGAGAGGCTTACAGGTACAGCTACACCAGTGAGGGAACGCTGGCCAGCAGCGCCACGTCCACCGTGGCAGTCAAGTGCCTCTGGGCGCTGCCAGACGTGCAGTACCAGATCGTGGAGCAGCTCTTCGCTCGCAGTGGAGTGGCCAAGTGGACGCGAGTAAGACACCCCAACGTCGTGACGGTGCGAGGCGCTTCGCACGCCGCGACGCCGCCCTATTTGATACGAGACTTCACCACTTATGGTGGACTTACTTCCTACCTCGCGGCTCTGGAGACGAGAGCGAAGCAGTGTGCGGGACCCGAGAGTGTGGGCAAAATGGAGACGTTAACCTGGCAACTGCTGTACGGCGCCAGTCGGGGACTGCTGCATCTGCACGAGCAGCATGGCATCGTGCACGGCGGCCTGCGCTGCAACAACATTTTGGTCGATAAGAAGGGGCGAGCGGTGATCGCGGATTTTGGGCTGTACACGTTGGCGTGCGACGCGCGAGACTCGGGCCTCACGGAATACTTCCAGCTCGACGTGTTTGATGCGGACGCCGAGGAGCTCATCCGATGGCAAGCTCCGGAGTGTTTAAGAGAGCACGTGGCGTATCGCGAGTCGCTTCGCTCCGAGAACGCGTCCGTGCTGGTTGCAAGCGGTGCGAGTGCGTCGGCGACGTCATTTGCAACCGATGTGTATGCATTCGGGATGTGCATTCTGGAGGCGCTCACGCGCACGGTACCTTGGGCAGGGCTTGATGTCGTCAAGATTCGCGCGCTGAAAGGGAATCTGAGCTTGCTGCCTCCTCGACCGAAGAGCATGTCGGCTCAGGCGTGGGCTCTGATTGAAAAAATGTGTGTCGCCGATCCGGAGCAGAGAATTACGCTGAGCGAGGCATCACAGGAGCTTAAGCGACTTGGATACGGCTACCGCTTAACTAATCGCTCACGCAACAATAGTACCAAGGATCTAGAATCCATGGAGATCGATGCGGCTGCAAAAGTGGAGCGTGTTACGAGCTCGCTGAACCAAGTTTCTCTAGAACTGAAGCAAATCGGGTCAGGCGGTAGCCGTTCACGTGGGAGTAGCATGGCGTCCGACGGAAAGGTATCGGAAAGTGACGCCGTCGCGAAGGTAGAACATGTCACGGTGTCACTGGAAGAAGTATCTCAAAAGCTTATGGAGACGTCCACCCGGTCGCGCAACGGCAGCGCCGCGAATTTGACTGAGCAGGAGGAAGAAACTACACAGAAGCTGGCGCGTGTGTCGAGCCTGCTGAATATTGCATCTCTAGAGCTGAAGCGGTTGGGCATGGGTGACAAATCCGCGAACAACTCGCGTAATAGCAGCACGCTGGACTTGGTTGCCATGGCTCAAGAAACACTGGCCAAGCTAACCAGACTGTCCAGTAGTGGCTCAAATAGTTCGAATGCTGCCGGAAGCGAGGAATCCCAATCACCGAAGCCTCTCCAGCAATTCAGCGTAGAATGCAAGCCGACACAAGATACTGGCACCTCGGTGTCGCCTGCAGCAAACCCCCTTGGCAGTCAGGCATCCACCCAAACGTCTACAGAAACCACCAGTAAGAAGAACGATGGGCATGTTACCGACGTGTCAGCCCCTAGTGATGCCTCGACAGTGGCGCAGACCAGCCGCTGGGTTAAAGATTCTTTGTCAGCACGGAGACGGCGCTACTCAAATCCGCACAAGGTGGGCGATGCTGATGGTTCTGGCAACATTTGGGAGCTTCAAGAACAAGAGGCGAAGGCAACGGCACTTCGCTCTCGTGAAATAGTGCGTTCATTGCATGGAGCTCTTCTAGAGGAACATGAAGAAGGCGGCTGCTCGGTAAATAACGCGTGTGATCACAGTGACCACAGATCAACCAGCACGGATGATAGTGCTGAGGCAACACCTGCTCCCGAGGTCAACAGTAACCGCTCCACAGACGAACAACCCGAACAAGAAATGGACAATGACATGGGAAGCATCAAAGATGCCGCTAGTGGCGAAGGCAGTCCCGTCGCACTAAGCAGCGATGAAGAAGTGTTGGAAGAACTGACAACGGGCAAAAGCTCGACGGACGAGGAAGCTTTGATGATCGTGCCTGCCGAATTCCAGACAGCACGCAGCTTTGAGGAGGATTTCGACCCCGCATCGCCACATCACCCGGTTATTGATCTTCTTGAAAGCCTTAGAGCGGAGCAGCCCGATGGATCTCGCTTCGTAAAAACACTGAAAGCTATGAAGCAGGATTTGGAGTTATCGACCGCATGGATTATCGTGGAACGAGAGGGCCTTCTCACCTTTATGGAGCTTGTTTGGAGAGATTATTCCGAAGCTTGCACGATGCACGCTTTGGAGCTTTTGCAGTCTATTGCTAGCCTCAGTGGCGACTTCGTGACAGCTTTGGTGGAGTCCAAAATCGTGAAAATTCTACTTGCAGTGATCAAGCATCGGTCAGCTCCAAAGCAGGTCAACCTGGCTGCATCTTTCCTCCTTGAGATCATCGCCAGCAATGACGAGGCTAAGAGACAGCTGTGGAAGTGCCGCGGTGTCGGCGTGATGGAAGATAGCATTGTCATCGATCGACGACTCGTGCAAGAGGTGAAGTCTACTATGGCTAAGTTTAAGCGCAGCGAAGGCACGAAGTGCCTCGACGCCGGCGAATATCACCTTGCAATCGACAAGTTTACCGAGGCGATTGCATTGGATCGCAAACGTGCCGGATACTACGGAGATCGAAGGTAAGCTTCCAGCTGTGAAACCTTTCTGCTGGTTCAGATGTGCTCACATTATGTTTTGAACTGAAAACAGTATGGCGTACCTGGAAGCATCGATGTTCAAAAAGGCAGTGGACGATGCCTACCGGTGTATGCGCTACAACCCGTACGATGTGACGGGATACTTGCGCCATGGTGTGGCTCTGAAAGCGATGGGCAAGTATAAAGAGGCGATGGTGTCGCTTCGAAAGGGAACAGAAGTCGATCCCAAGTTCGCTAAGATTCGCAACGTGTTGGCTGAAGTCGAGGCTCTCCACAAGTCAAGACTGAAGGGCGGCGATGGCGCTACTGTACTGCGCCGCATGACGGCCTCTGAATCCGCGAAGCTCAAGAAAAAGGATGGCGACGATGCGCTTCGTAAGAAGGATTTTGCACTTGCAGTCGAGTGCTACACGGAAGCTCTCGAGCTGGACCCCAAGAACGACTGGGTATACTTGCATCGAAGTATCGCCCACGCCGCGCGTGGGGACCACGCCAAGGCGATCGAAGACGCGTCCAAATGCATTCGGATCAACTATCGGCAGGTCGAGGGGTACTACCGACTCGCGTTGGCGCTGCACGCTGCCGGGCAACAGGACCAGGCACTGAACACCCTCTATCGCGGACAGGAAGTGGATCCTCAGCACGCAGGCATCACGCGCTTTATAAGCCAACTCGAAGAGGAGGAGGCGAAGACAGCGGGTCTGCCCCTGCCCGAGTGGTTCAAGGAGAAGGGCTACCGGGCCTTCCAGCTCCGCTCGTATGAAGATGCGATCAAGTTCTACACCAAGGCCATCGACGCGTCCAAGTCCGACGACGACGACGTGGTCATGCACTGCTACCTGTACCGATCCCGCGCGCACCAGACCCGCGGTGAGTTCGGAGCTGTGATCGACGATTGCACGTACGTGCTGGACCGTCGTCCGAAGAACGTGTTTGCTCGACTGCGCCGAGCAGACGCCTACGAGCAGCAGCGCGACTTTCACATGGCTCTCAAGGACATCCGAGAGCTCGTTGCTCTCAACCCAGACTATGAAGACGCGCGTGCGCGGCTACAATCACTTGAGCAGCGATGTCGGCTTTTGCCCGGGGCGTCCGAGTACAAACGTGCCGTCGAGGTGGATCTGTAGTAACTCAAAAAGGTAGTTTGATGTATTGGATTGCGTACTACATTATTTTGTTTTGCTAATAAACCGAGGAAGCCATGGTGTGTGGCTTGAATAACAGTAATCCATTTTTCACGTCGTCGATATCGGTGAAGGGTATGAGATGTTTACAGAGGAATTCGTTTTTGTGACGAAGGCGAGGACCACAACCGACGGAATCGCCGTACACCGCAGCATTCACTTCTCTTTGCCTCCCTTATACAGTCCCATCTCGCACTGATACGCCCTAATCAGACCCAGTCTGATGTTTGGTCTTGATCGCAGCTTCGCACCGAAGTCGAGGAAAGATCTACCATCGCAACGGTAACTCTTGGAATTTAATGAAGCAACTCGGGGTCTGCGGCCAAATTCTTCGGAAGCACCACCAGCACGTGAATTTTGCCCTCTCCAGGTCGAAACACCTTGAAATACTTGGAGTTGTTGAGCCACGGCGACGCATCCATTTCATCAGCCGCTTTACCTGTGCCAGGAAGAGCATCAGCTGGTCGACTCGCCCATTATACTGCAACTTTGCTGCTATCTCCTCCATGAGATGGCCTACCGACTTACTCGCCTCGATGTTCACAGAGAGCACGCCCCGTTCTCCAACCAGCGAGCACAGCAACTATAGCAACAATTCTTCGTGACATCTATGCGAGAACGAAAGTGAGGCGAGAGATCGAGATTCGAAGGTCGATAGAAATGGACAACGTCACGTAGACATTGAAGGGTACTGTGTTGTATTGCGTACATTACTTTCTGTTGGCTATTGAACTGAGAGGCAGCCATGGTGCTGCGCTTTGGAATACACGGGAGAGATGGTTGTCTTGTCCCTAGACAGGTTTAACCGATTGGTTTAGGGACGCACGGTGCTCTTGGTGGGGACACTACGTGTCGGTTCCGGCACACGGCGGTCCTTGAGCTGCTCCTTGGACCGGTGTTGCTGGTGCGGGTGGATGCTGGCAGCTGGAAGGAAGAAGAAATGTGTTATTAGTTGAGATCGTTCATTAGTTTGGTGGCAGATTACGCACCGAGGTTGGCCGAGAGCGACTTGGTGAGCATGTTGAGTGCCGTGGGGGTGTCCACGGTGGCCTTGAGGATGCTACTGGAAATGCGGAGGAGGGCCATCTTCGAGCTTGCTTGGTTTGCTGTTTTGTTGTTGCTTGGCAAATGTAGAAGTGAGTGAGTCTGCTAGAATCGCTCAACGTTCTGGCCCTGGAGAGATACGCAACGACATGACCTTCAACTTGGTCCATCTGGTTACGGATATTCTTGTTTTTCTTGTTTTTGTTTTTTGAATGCTAAACGCGATGGCGACACGGGGGATAAGTGAATGCACATAGCGTGCAGCCTACCCACGAGGCAACTGCGAGGAATGACCTAGAGACATGACCGAGTGCCCTCGGTGACGTTGGCCTGGTTAACACGCTGCTTGGGGCGACTTTCGACTGGTCGCATAAACGGGCAAGTTGAAGTGGTAAGCACGCGCGGTGGGGTCGTCACTGCTATCTACCTGCCGTCGAGAACACCTCGGCCTGGTAAACTTGCGGATGCTTGCTGCGGTGATGCCAATGCTGCGGAGTCTTATGGCTTCAAGTTGAAGGTGCTGGAGCGATTGGCTTGATTGTCCTGTGCCAATTGCATGTGGAGCTCAACGCAGTGCTCTTCGATGCTGCGTTGGTTGGGACTACCGTCCTAGTCTAATTGGATCTTGCTGTGCTCGTCTTCGGCCTCAATTGGGTAGTACGTCACTGGCCACGGTTCACACGACACGGTTCTTTCCAGCGTCGGCCAGTTCGCCACCGAAGCGTTGGAAAGCAGCAGCGACTGGCCTTCATGCGGTGGCGCGGTGAAAAGGTTTTGCTCTCCGTCATAGATCCGCTGCAGATCCGTGCAATACGGAGTGTTGGCAGCTAGAATGGTGGAGACCCCGTCTTCAAGCCCCCCGTCGGCGTTCGCCACCATGGGGTCAGTCCAATTCCAGAAGAACGAGATGTTCGTGTTGTCGACACGAATTTTGAAGTCGGGCGATACGTTCTCGACGGACGATCTGCGGGAGTTCGGAGATGGCTGTGCCGCCGACGTGCAAGTAGCCGTCGTTGCTCTCCAGTATCGCCGGGGAGATAGTCGCTATGGGGTTAAGCGCGAGCGAAAGATCGAACGAAGATAAACGCACCAACGAGGGCGGAATCTCCGTTAATTTGCCAGCCTCGAGGTAGATCGTGGCAGAGTGTGGCCAAGTCAAGTCCAAATTCTCGGGCATCGTACGCAAGTTGGTCACACAGAACTCGATGTCTCGTAGCCTGTGAGGCAAAATGTCTCGATACAGACCTGCGGGGAGCTCGCCATTGATCATGTTAACACGCACGAGAAACAACATCAGGAGGTTGGGGTGCTGCCCTTGCGAGATGGCAGCTTTTTCCTACCAACTTGTGATCGTTGAGTTGTAAATTTTTAGAGCTCTCAAACGCGAAAACTCGGCTAGCTTCGTGGGCATCTCGAGCGTTGAACAGTGACGAATTACCAGAGAAGCAATGGTTGATAGGTCAAAGGGGCTCCACTGCGCAATAACTTCACTTTCGGCGCCACTGAGGCCAAGCGCATAGCAGTTTAGAAGGAGGAGAGAGCACGATGGTTGGGAACTAAACCAAGGCTTGATGGGCATCTCACACTGGGGGAATGTTGGGATGGACTCCCCGTACAGATGGACCACCAGAACCAGAGTTCCCCACGAGAAAAATAATACTCGAGTAAACCAAGATTCCCACCGCTTCAAGGCTTTACCTTGATTGTTTTTGTACGCGGACTCCACGTCAGATAAGCTAGGATTGACTGGGACAACAGTTGCAGATCCAAAGCTTGTCTTGGACTTGCTATTTCTAAGAGATCTCGTTGAGCCTAAAGACCTTGCACTCAGAAGCTTCTTTATGTTATTCATGTTACTTATTAAACCCAAAGCGAATATTACACGCATGGTGAAGTCCCCCCAGGAGGCTACCATCAAAACTTGGAATTCGCTCATGACTTGCACGGCCCAAATGTCGTCATACCAGTTGTACGTCGGGTAACCACCTTCTTCAAAGTAGAATTCAGAGGAGTAAATGATCAGTAGCGCCGACGTTATACCAACGGAAGTCACAAGATCAAGCACGCAGTCACAAGTAAGAGCCCAAAACCGCCGACTTGCTGTGTGGATGTGGAAACCTTGGTGCACTAGCGTTGTCGACCAATAGTTGAGTACCAGTAACACAACGTAGCCGTGGCTGAGCCATCGCCGTGAAAGTAGCAAACTCATTCGGTAGGCTTGACTTGTCTGCAGCGCAGTTTCTACTATTTCTCGCACCAACAGGAGCACATCGAAGAACGGGCCACCGACATTGAACTTCGAGTAGAAAGCGCGGATTCCACCAAATGGACTGTGTTTCAGGCGCTCGTTTCTGGAAGCGCGTCCAACAACACTGAAAACTAGCGTCCGCTTCTCGACTGACCAGCCAATCATCCAAACAAAATAAAAGAAGTGAATGCTGGCAAAACAGCCGTGTACAACCACGACGGCATTGTAGTGTGCAAACCCCAAGCCAAGTCGATAGAAGCTTAGCCAATTATCCAGCATGCTTCTTGGCAATTTCGCGTAGCATCGCGCAATGGTCGCATAATAGCCTAGACAAATACAGTGAAGGCTGACGAAAGCAAGCCAGCAAACTCGTCGTTTATGAGGTGAAAGCCGTGAAGCCCACATCGACACGTCACTATCAGAGCGACTGCGGCGTCTTACATCTTGAACAGAATGCTGCATGCTCGATTGTCGGCAAAAGTAAACACTCTAACATAATAGCACATCATTGTTTGTCGTCAAGCTCGGTTCTAATTAATAGCAGGGATCTTGTTCTTAGTGTTGAACTTTAGTCCATTGACCGATTAAACTAGAAATTCATACGCTACGTCTCGGCGCTATATACCTTTCATGGACCGAAAAGTGAATAACGATCAACATAGAACTCCATGATTCCGAGGGGACTAGTTATGCCTGTTGCTCCCTGAGGTTTTACTGCTTGCTCTTGTTTTTCTTCTTCACTGAACTCCCAGTATCCATGAGGTCATTTTCCAGCGCAGGGCGATTCTTTTCTCCATTTGCACGGCGTGTCTACCGAATGCCTTTCTGCCGTCATTCGATTAGTCGCATTAATATTCTCCTTTCAGCTTTAATTTTGCGCGACTAACACGATCAGTTGTTACCGCCCACACAGGATTCCTAGTCTTATCCTTCATTGCGAAATCAGCCCCGATTGAACAGAGCATCTAACACAAGCCACGGTGGCCATTCTTGATAGCCAGATGAACAATCGATTCCTTCGTGTGAAGCGTTGGCGTGTTCAGGTCCACCAACTTATCTGACTGCAACGGTATCATTGTAGCCCTTTATCGCAGCGCTGTGGAATACCATGGAATTCAGTAGACACTCCCGAGGGCAAGTCAAATCCTTTTTATTCGTTTCTTGAGCCGGACCTGCGACTGCCTGGTGGAGCAGTGTACACAGATAATCTAGGTTGTCCTGGTTGCGCGGCGTGGTCAGCCCCCGTTGCTGTGGGTCTTTCGTGCTTTCTGTCGAGATATGGTCGAGGTCATCTTCATAAAGTCGACCGCTACTTTGTCCCATCAATTGCATCAACTCTGTAAACACACGCTCGCGACCACCATTTGCAGTTTTCACTTTAAAACTCTCCTTGTCGAAGTCCCAGCTCATAAATTTGGATACCGCGTCTGAAGTTTGTACTGTAGACAACTTGGAACCTTCAAGTACGCGCCTCAGGTCAACATTGACGCTGTCCACTGCTTTCCTAGCAACTGGCGGACACATCACGAAACAACTCTAGCCAAGGTCTCAAGAACCAAGTGAGCAGCATCTCACACCACGAAATGATCTCTCGCGAGCCTATCCATATGAATATGCAAAATCGAGGTTGTCGTCTTGCGTGCTTTTAGACGTCTTGAACCTCCGAGGATCCCGAACTTTTCCTATGCCACAAACCAACGTGTTACAGTATTAAGAAAGTATTAAGAAAGTATATATCTTCTGTGGGTCCCGAGCTTCCAAAGTTTTGATTACATAGTAGTGCTCTAGTAGAACCCTTTTAATTTAAAAGCTTTTTTGATCAGGCCAATACCGTTAAACTCAAGTCGAGACGCAGAAAGCAGTGTGATCCTAGATAACAGCGATGCAAATGGCGACGATGTTTTGTATTGTTGCACTGTACTATACACACAGATCCCTGAGAACGCTCACGCCAGCGACGTGTAGAGTCTACACTGTAGATGGCAATCCTCCTGTTTTAGATCGCACTATCGCTCGTATGTGAGGCCCTCGCACGCTGATCACAACTGCCATTATTCAATCTGCCGCATCAAGCCCACAATATCTGCGCCAAGTAAAGGGGGGGAGAAACGAAGCATGCTGTTCTTCAAGAATTTGGTCGTCGCCATCGTCGCTGTGTTTGGAGTTACGCAAGTCAGCGCCGCATTCAGGGGAGAACATGCTAGTCAATACAACCGCATGAACCCGCAAGCTAACCAACAGGGCCCGGCGAGCCGCGTTGGTGTCTCCTGGGGTAGGGAATAACGTTAGACTGGCATGCGAGTCAGCGATACAGCGTCTTCCAATCAAGAGCTATTTTTTTGCCCAGGGTGAAAAGGCAAGACACTTGAGTGAATACAACGCGTGAGGTCTAGTTCTCATTGATTCCGCTATACTCGTCGTCAAACTAGATCGGATAACACAATTCCAAACGCTCAAGTAAAATTCCGAGCCATGTAAATGTTTCCAGAACAAATTGTTGAGTTCGGAGGTGAACGTCTTCGAAGCCTTCGTCGTTGGTGACATAAGTAAGTAGTTGGTGAGGGGTTGAGCGCTAGCGTAAATCGATCGAAACTAACTGTGGAATTTTAGTAAAGTACTACCACGTACGCACGTCGAAGTAGTAGATAGTAAAAAGCACACAAAACTATGGGCAACTGTGGTTAGCTGCACCAGCAATGCCCTACAACTTGTAGGCTACAAGTCCAAAACATGGCCAATGTATCAGCACAACGTGATCGCCAGTCGTGACAAAAAATTAAAGCAACTGGGACTGGAGAATACACCAGCTTCGCGTTCCACAGCGATGAGAGCTTACAGTAGTGTTGTTGCCGACGCGCCAACGAAGACTGTCGTGTAAGCTGTGACCAGAGCTCTATTACTCGGTCAACGGATCGAGCTTGAGGCGACAAATACCGAGGAACAAGATGCACTAAATGAGCTAGAAATTTGTTTCAGCGTAAGCCGAAGAAAATGTTGATAGAGAATCCATTTGTAGTATACGAAACTATACAAAGCATCGCCTCCAGCAGGATAACTTGGTGATGTGGTGATTAGTATTCTGTACATAATACTCATCCAGAACCTTCGACACATCATCCAACGTAACTTCCAGCTTCGAGGGCACCACCACTAGCGGTCCGCCAGACTCTTCCACACCATTACAGGTTAACGTGAGTTTCTGGGCGAGCGGTATGCTTCTCCTCCTTTTGAGAAGTTCAGAGAACTCAGTTTTGCGTGCTGGAATACTTGCGGTGACAAAAGAAGAATTCGACCACTACGATATTTGTATGGTATCCGAAGATACGACAGTACCGGTACTGTCGATCGAAATGATTCAAGGAATCCCCGCAAAAGAATTGAATCAATAAACATCTTCAATTCTCTTTTCAGCTAGTAAAAGCAGCACATGCTCAAAATGAGAGAAGAGGAACAACACATTAGCGACGGAAAGTCTCCGAAGGAAGATCTGTGGCTTAACCTAATCAGCAACCGGTTCATCCCTTGTCGCCATTCAAGAACCACCGGATACCTCCTGACTACGTTTAGCCGAAGGTGTTACCGGCCATGGCCCAGTTGCCGGCGTCCACGTCGTCCAGGTTGAGGAAGACGCGGTCGGCCGGGAGCTTGAGCGCCTCGGCCGCCGTGGCGGTCAGGGCCGCCGCCGTCTTGGGGTTCAGGTCGGGGCCGATGCGGCCGATGCTGCGGATGTGGATGAAGGCGCACGGCTGCAGCAGCGACGCGGCGAATTACACTAAGAATTAGCAGGGAGAAGCGCCACAATACTGTGGCACACAACGCCACGCACCGCGTCCGAGGCCTGGAAGAGCATGGGCGTGTCCAGATCCAGCTGCACCATGAGGTAGGCCTCCGGCTTGCCCAGCGCGGCCGACAGCGCCTTGGACAGCGCGCGCAGAGCGGCGGGCACGTCCACGCTGGCCTTGGGGACGTTGCTGCTCACGTGCACGAACGGCATCTTCCCGGTATGATACGATACAGTACCGGTATACTTGAGGCGAATCTCGAAGTGAAGATTGGATCGGAATGACAAGCATCCGACTAAGTACGGCTGAGGTGGTTTGCGTGGTGCTTGTGAATCACAGCGAGGATGCGAGCAGTATATTTGACTCGTTTTTTTTTCTTTCTTTTTCTTGGTTGCTGTAGTGGGGATACCGGTATTACTTCTGACTAAGAAGGCACAGCACAACAGTAGAGGTTGCTGCGCTGGTTACTGCTTGGGCTCGGGGATGAGCACGCCGCCCTTGGCCCAGTTGGAGCGCTGCACGTCGTCGATGTTCATGAAGATGCGGTCCTTGGGCACGTTCAGCTCCTGGCTCACGGTCTCCGTCAGGATCGACGCCGTCTGCAGCAGCGACAACAACACCCACAACTCTCCTTATCAGCTAGAGAGCCATCTAGACAGAGAACAACCCTCTCCACCTCACAGCGGGAGGGCTCACGCACCGTGGGGTTGTGCTCGGCGTCCACCTTGCCGATGCTCCTGAGCTGGATCATGGCGCACGGCTGCAGCAACACAACCATAGCAACCACAGCAACACCAAACACATTGAGTCTCACATTGAAGAACTGCCGGAAGCAGAGAGGGAGGGAGGGAGGTGAGAGAGAGACGACAGCACTCACGGCGTCCGAGGCCTGGAAGAGCATGGGCGTGTCCAGGCTCAGGTGCACCATCACCACCTGCTCCGACTTGCCCAGCGCCGTGGCCACGCCCTTGGAGATGGCGGCCATGGCCTTCAGCTGGTCCACGCCGCTCGCCGGCACGTTGCTCGTCACCTGCACGTTCGGCATCGCACACACTTCTGTCTATCTGCACCGATTCCACTCAAGGCCACTATCAAATTTTGAGCTCTCTACCCATAAAAAAAAAAGGTCAAGACCGATCTTCCAGGACCAAAAATCTAGTCCCACCTAAAAAAAAGCTCTCCCCATTATAGTCCGTCCTTATGTGCGCCACACCGCAGTCGGGTGGATCGTAGTTAACTAACTAACGATGGCGGAGGAGGTGGCGCGCTCGCGGCAGTATGCGTACCAGCAGAACTCGAACCTGGTGCTGCAGGCGGACAGCGAGTCTCGGCGGCGTCCGGACGAGCCCACGGGCGAGGTGGAGTCTCTGGCGGGGCGCATCGGCTACCGCATGGGCGACCGCGCGCAGAAGGCCACGCCGCAGCGTCAGAAGCGCGGCTCGGACCAAAACGGCCATACAAAAACCAAGAGAAGGCGCGCGGACGACGCAACCGGCGGCGGTCTGCTCTTCCCACCTGTCAAAAGTAATATTCTAAAGGAGAGCTCGGCCTTCGAGGCCGCGGCCTACCGCCCCACGAGCGCCGCGAGCCAGGACGCGTACGAGCAGCTGCTGGGCGTCGTGGCGGCGCGCCTGGGCGCCCAGCCGGGCGAGATCCTGGCCGGCGCGGCCGAGGAGGTGCTGGCCATCCTCAAGAGCGACGCGTACAGGGACGACGAGAAGCTGCGCGAGGCGCAGAAGCTGCTCAAGGGCCTGTCGGCGCACGCCTTCAGCGCGCTGGTGGCGGCGGGCAAGCGGATCACGGATTTTCAGCCAATAGGAGGGGACGGGAAGGCCGTGGAGGACGCAGGAGGACAGGAACAGGAGGACAGCGACGCCGAGGTGGACAAGGACATGGGCGTGGCCGTCGTGTTCGACGAGGAGGAGGAGGAGGAAGAGTCCGACCTGGACGAGGTCAGGGACGACGAGGAGGAGCAGGAGCAGCAAGAAGAGGAGCGGGAACAGGACTCTAAGCAGGCCATGAAGATGAAGCACGGCTACGAGGACGAGGACGACGCAGACGCCAAGTACAGGCTGGACGTCCACGCCATTGACGCCTTCTGGCTGCAGCGTGAGCTGTCCAAGTTCTACAAGGACGCGGACAGCAGCGCCACGCTGGCCGAGGACGTGCTGGCCGTGCTGAAGGAGGCCGGCAGCGACCTCAGCGCCTGCGAGAACAGGCTCGTGCTGCTGCTGGACTACGACAAGTTCGACTTCATCAAGCTGCTGCTGGAGAACCGCGCCAAGGTGCTCTACTGCACGCGGCTCAAGCAGGCGCAGGATGACGACGAGCGCCGCGGCATTGAGGAGGAGATGGTCGCGGACGAAACGCTGGACGACGGCGAAGGAAAGGCCATCTTGGATCAGCTGCGCTCCACCGCGTCGGCTGATTCGTGGATGCAGGACCGCATCGGGGCGATGGAGACCACCTCCCGCGCGGAGGCGAATAAGCTTCGCAAGCTGCAGCAACAGTCAGGAGGACAGCGCGCACAAACTCGCGGCGATGAATCGGACGGCGATGTCGACATGGAGGACGCCAACGTTGAAGCGGCCAAGGCGGAAGGAGCGGCCAAGAAGAAGCCGCAACACTACGTCGATGTCGAGTCGCTCGCGTTCCAGGAGGGTGGCCACCTGATGAGCAACCGCGAGTGCCGCCTGCCCGAGGGCACCTGGCGTGCTCAGAAGAAGGGGTACGAAGAGGTCCACGTCCCAGCCGTTCGCACGAAAATGGCTGTTGCTGAAGAGAAGGCTCGGATTAAAATCTCGACGCTGCCGAAGTGGGCGCAGGGCGCGTTCAAGAACATGGAGTCACTAAACCGCGTGCAGTCGAAGATGTTCCCCGCTGCTTTCGAAACGAGCGAGAACCTGCTTCTGTGTGCCCCCACGGGCGCCGGTAAAACGAACGTCGCGATGCTGACGATTTTGCACGAGGTGATGAAGGCTCGTGACCCGGAGACTGGTGAAATCGATCTGAACTCGTTTAAGATCGTGTACGTGGCTCCGATGAAGGCTCTGGTGCAAGAAGTGGTGCTTAACCTCTCCGCCCGACTGTCCAGTGCCTACGGCATTCAAGTGCGTGAATTGTCAGGCGACCAGAACTTGTCCCGCGAGCAATTGTTTAACACACAGATCATTGTCACGACGCCCGAGAAATGGGATATCATCACGCGAAAGTCTGGAGATGATCGCACTTACACACAGCTGGTCCGCCTGGTGATCATTGATGAAATCCACTTGCTTCACGATACGCGTGGTCCCGTGCTGGAAGCTCTCGTCGCGCGTACCATCAGAAACGTCGAAGCCACACAGCAAATGGTGCGATTGGTGGGTCTTTCGGCTACTTTGCCAAACTACGAAGATGTGGCTGCATTCCTTCGCGTGGACCCCGCTCAGGGACTGTTTTACTTCGACTCCAGTTACCGTCCGGTGCCGTTGCAACAGCAGTACATTGGTATCATGGAAAAGAAGGCAGTCAAGCGCTTCGCGTTGATGAACGAGATTTGTTACGAAAAGGTCATGGAACAGGCTGAGCTGGACAACCAGGTGCTGATTTTCGTGCATTCGCGGAAAGAGACTGCGTCGACTGCACAGGCATTACGGGACTTGTTTGTGGAAAACGACACTCTTGCTCGATTGATCCGACCCAACTCTGCCTCGAGCGAGGTGCTTTTGCAAGAGGCCGAGAAGATTGAGCGCAACGATGATTTGAAGGACCTTCTTCCGTACGGTTTCGGTATCCATCACGCTGGTATGAAGCGTCAAGACCGTACACTCGTGGAAAATGCATTCGCTGATGGACACTTGAAGGTATTGGTCAGCACGTCAACGCTGGCGTGGGGTGTCAACCTGCCGGCTCACACGGTGATTATCAAGGGCACCCAAATTTACAATGCAGAAAAGGGTGACTGGTGTGAGCTAAGTCCGCTCGACATCTTGCAAATGCTGGGTCGTGCTGGTCGTGTGCAGTTCGACACGCAGGGTGAAGGCATCATCATTACTCAGCACTCGCAGCTGACATACTACTTGTCGCTGATGAACCAGCAGCTTCCAGTGGAATCGCAAATGATGGGGAAGCTGGCTGACAATCTGAACGCAGAAATTGTGGTGGGTAGCGTTCAGAACGTGGCTCAAGCAGCGACGTGGCTGGGCTATACGTATTTGTTCATCCGTATGCTGCGCAACCCCACATTGTACGGTATCTCCATTGCAGACCGCAAGGCCGATCCCACGTTGCTACAGTACCGCACCGACTTAGTGCACTCGGCAGCGACATTGCTGGCAAAACACAACTTGATAAAGTACGAACGCCGCTCGGGTTTGTTTCAAGTGACTGCGCTCGGTCGTGTGGCTAGTCATTACTACATTGCACACGATTCCATTAGTACGTACAATGAGTACTTGAAGCCGCACATGTCGGACATCGAGATTTTGCGGCTTTTCTCGCTCTCAAATGAGTTCAAGTACGTGATCGTCCGTTCCGAGGAAAAACTAGAGCTTGTGAAGCTTTTGGAACGTGTACCCGTACCGGTGAAGGAATCGTTGGTGTCTTCTGCTCCTGGCAGTGTCGCTGCCGGAAGTGGTTCGGCGAAGGTGAATGTCTTGCTGCAGGCGTACATATCGCGACTGAAGCTGGACGGATTTGCACTTCTCGCGGATATGGCGCACATTCACCAGTCGGCAGCTCGTATTTTCCGAGCATTGTTCGAAATTTGCTTGACCCGAGGATGGGCCTCGCTGGCTGAGAGGATGCTTAGCTTCTGCAAGATGGTGGACAAGCGTATGTGGCTCTCTCACTCACCTCTTCGTCAATTTGCACCGGGAATCTCGGAAACGATTCTGAAGCGCATCGAGAAGAAGGATATTTCATGGGATAAGTATAACGACTTGGAACCTGCGGACCTTGGCCAACTGATCAACAACCCGCAGTATGGCAAGCAGCTCTACAAGATGATCCACCAGTTCCCGAAGCTTGAGCTTTCGGCTCATGTGCAGCCTATCACTCGTTCTATGTTGAAGGTTGATTTGGTCGTGACACCTGATTTCGAGTTCACGCGGGAAGTTCACGGTAATGCTGAGGGTTTTTGGGTGTTTGTGGAGGACGTTGACGGTGAGACTATCCTTCACCACGAGTGGCTTTTGATTAAGCGCCGCTTTGCCTCCCAAGAAACCTACCTCAGCTTTACAATGCCGTTGTTCGAACCTTTGGCCCCATTGTACTACATCAAGGTTATTTCGGACAAGTGGATCCACTGCGAGAGCTCCCTGCCCGTGTCGTTCCACAAGCTCATCTTACCTCAGAAGAATTCGCCGCCGACCGAACTGCTGGACCTCCAACCACTTTTCGTCAACAACATCCTTTTGAAGCTTGTTGGCGGTAAGAAGAAGACAGCCGAGTCAGTTCTCAAGTCGCTGTCAAACGCACGCCAGGTACCAAACCCGTGGCGGTTTAAGCGTTTCAACCCCATTCAAACCCAAGTCCTGCCGCGGTTGCTGGAGTCTGAAAGCAACCTGTTCATCGGCTCGCCCCCTGGAAGTGGCAAGGGTGTGCTAGCGGAGCTTGCCATCATGAAGACGTTGCTTTCTCTGGGCCAGCCCGACCCCAAAAGTGACGAATTCGGCGACCACTTGCTCGTGTATCTGACCCCGAAGGAGTCTAGCTGTCATGAAAAGCATGACGACTGGACTGCCAAGTTCGGCGAGGAAAGCTTTTGGCGGCAAAATGTTGTCGAACTTACAGGTGATTCGACTGCAGACTTGCGGTTGCTTGCAAGCGCAAATATCTTAATTGCCACACCGACGCAATGGGATGTGCTATCTCGCCGATGGAAACAACGCAAGCGTATCCAGAACGTCAGCCTGCTGCTTTTGGACGAGGCGCACTTTGTCGGAGGCGGCGAATACGGTCCCACGATTGAGGTTGTGATGTCAAGGATGCGGTTCATTGCTGCTGACATGGACAAAAAGAAAAAAGCAGCTGGTGAGCGTGGAGGTCGGATGCGAATTCTAGCAATGAGCAACTCTATTGCGAATGCGCGTGACGTTGGAGAGTGGCTCGGTGCAAGCGCGTCGGAAGGAATTTTCAACTTCCACCCGAACGTTCGCCCGCAGCCTTTGGAGATTCGCGTGCAGGGTTTTGAGATCAACGACTTTTCATCCCGCATGCTGGCAATGGCCAAACCTTTGTACAATACTGTCGCGAACCAAGCGGAGAAGAAACCCGTTGTCGTGTTTGTGCCATCGGCCAAACAGGCTCAACTTAGTGCGATCGATTTGATTACCTTCGCTTTGGCCGAGAACGACCCGCAGAAATTTGTCTCTCACTCTGCAAAGGACAAGGTGGATTTACCACTTGATGATGCTGCTTTGCTTCACACCATGGAAAACGGCGTTGGCTACTGCACGGATACTATGGCTTCTCGGAATCGTGAGTACGTCTTGCACCGGTTTGCTACGGGCAAGATTCAGGTGTTGATCGTTCCTCAGTCGATGGCGTGGGAGCTACGCAGTGCGCAGATTAACGCGTTCATGGTGGTGATTATGGGAACCCAGTTCTATGACGGCCGGGAACACCGTTATGTGGATTATCAGCTCGCCGACGTCTTCCAGATGACCAAGTTCGCGAACCACGCAGCGTCTCCTGCTGTAAAGTGCGTTCTCTTCTGCCACGCATCCAAGAAGAAATTCTACGCGAAGTTCTTGTACGACCCGCTTCCAGTGGAATCTCAACTCGAGCACTTCCTGAGCGATCACATTAACGCTGAGATCGTGACGAAGACCATTGAGAGCAAGCAAGACGCCGTGGATTACCTCACATGGACCTTCATGTACCGCCGATTCATGAAGAACCCCAACTACTACAACTTGCAGGGCGCTACCAACGTTCACCTGTCGGATCACTTGTCAGAACTCGTGGAAACCACTGTCAACGCACTGGAGGAATCGCGCTGTATCCAGGTTGTCGAGGAAGAGGAAGACGAGGAGAACGAAGGCGAGGAACGTCTTGTACCGCTGAATCTGGGTATGATTGCTGCATACTACTACATCAAGTACACGACGATCGAGTTGTTTGCATGCAGTTTGAAGGCAGACTCGAAGGTGCGCGCGCTGCTAACGATTTTATCGTCAGCTACCGAATTCAGCGACCTGCCGAGCCGCTACGGAGAGGACAAGAAGCTGGAGGGGCTCGCTAAGCACCTGAAGTTCCCTGTGGCTGCTGGAGGAGACTACGGGCAGGCACACGTGAAGACGAATGTGCTACTGCAGGTTCACTTCAGCAAGCAGCATGACCGTCTCAGCCCAGCGTTGCGCCAGGACTTGGACTTCATTCTGCGCCACGCCGTGCGACTTCTTCACGCCATGGTCGATGTGATCAGCTCCAACGGCTGGCTGAAACCCGCTCTGGCGGCCATGGATCTCGCGCAGATGGTTGTGCAGGCTCAGTGGAGCAGTGACTCACCGCTGCTGCAGATTCCGTTCTTCACGCGGGACATGCTTAAGAAGTTGGGCGAGATGGATCTGGAAGAGGAGGTGGAGACGCCCGTGGATATCCTGAGTATGGAGGACGATGCCCGCGGCAAACTGCTGCCTCTGGACACGCAGAAGATGTCGGCCGTCGCCAAGTTCTGTAACGCCTACCCGGATGTTACTGTGCAGACGAAGGTGCAGCAGGATGGAAAGAACCTTCCCCAGGGCTCGGCTGTGAGCGTCAAGGTGCAGCTCGAGCGCGAGGGAGCGGACGAGGAAGATGAAGAGGACGAGCAGGACGAGTCCAAGGAGCTGGGTCTCGTGAACGCGTGTCACTACCCTGTGAAGAAGGCCGAGAACTGGTGGGTGGTGCTTGGCGACTCCAAGAAGAACACGCTGCTGAGCATCAAACGCGTGCCGTTCGCGAGTGCTCGGGCAAACGTGGCGCTGCAGTTTGCCGCTCCGGACGAAATCGGCTCGCACACTTTCCAGCTCTACGTGATCTGCGATGGCTACGCCGGTTGTGACCTGGAGAACGAGGTCAAGATCACGGTTGTCCAGGGCGAGGACACGGACGAAGAGGAGGAAGAGGAGGATGATGAGGAATAGGCTCATGGGCACACGCGTGAAGAATCAACCAAAAGATAAACATTCATTTTATACCTGCCAATTTTTAGTTTGCTTTCCACCTAGGGCGCTGACACCGGAGGCAGCGGTGGTGTGGCCATCTCTGGGTCCTCTTCTTCAGTCTCGCTAGCCGCGGTCTTCTGCTTGGGTAAGTGTGGTGCTCGGAAGCTCCCAGCACGCGACTTGAGCTTAGCCGAGGCAGCGTTGATCATCCCTGCGGCCTTGAAGACACCAGCCCGCAGTTGTTGTTGACGGGATTGGTGCGGCTCGGTGGAAATGTCGTACACGCTGGTAGCACTGATGAGGCTCGTAGATGTGGCATCGTCCGAGAAGATGCTTGGCTCGCGATGGATTCCAGCCGGAGCGCTCTTGATCTCCTCGAAGGCGGGGCTGTCCAGGAAGCTCTCGTCGCTCATGACAGTAGACGAGGTGGAGCCTGACCGCAGCAAGTGCAGTCCACTGCCGAGCTTGCTCTTCGCCTCCTGAAGCCGCTTGGTCATCATCGCCGGACTCATACGCACGTTCATGCTCAGACGCTGGCTGGAGAAGCTCATGCTGCTGTTTCTTGCTCGCCGCCACTGGCTGGCACCACAGGGCTCTGTCTCGGACGCGCGGCGGCGGTGAAGCTCTGGTGTGTAGCCCTCGTCGTCGCTGGAGAAGTCTCCGTCGTCCTCATTGTCAACGCTTTGGTTCCGCGACCGGGACAGCGAACGCGTACGAGCCCTGAATGTGGCCAGCGACAGCGCCGTCGGCATTCCTGCAGAGCCCGCTCCTGAGCACGTGCGAGCTTTCTGTCGTCTCCAGCGAGCCATGGTAGGCACGCGAGGCAGCAGACTCGGCCGAAGCGCCGATGCTGCATTGCTCTGTTCATCGCTTTCGCCGTCACTGACGACGACGCCTGCGGACCTATCGATGCTTCCTTCATCCTCTGACGGCTCAGGAGGCTGGTACGTCGCGAACGGATTTGCTGCTGCGGTGGCCGCCGCGGATGACAGCACGCTGTTCTCGTCAGGGGACCAGCACGTCTCAGGGTCGAACGGATGGACCTCCTCGTCCTCTTCCTCAGCTTCCTCCTCGATAACCTCGCGATCATTAACCCCCTCCGTAGTCTTGACCTGCTCGTCCGAGGGCTCGAGTTCAGGCTCGAAGAACCTCAGCTGGCGGACGGGGGACGAAATCGACACCCGCGTCAATGGAGACAGCGTGGGGGTCACGGAATTCTGTGGCGACGCCGTGTCCGAGCACGGCGAGATGAGACTCCACTGCAGCACGGCGGCGCCTCCCTGTGCTGCGTCCCCGACCTGAATGGAGAGCGGCTCCGGTAGCGTCAGCTTGAGTCGAGGGGTCTCGTCTTCCTCTTCTTCTTCTTCTCCGTCGCTGGAGCTCGCGACGTCCCACGAGAGTCTCTCGACCAGGTCCAGCTGCATGAGTGCGTCGGGCTGCACGGGAGACCTGACGGAGAACAGGGCGTCGTCCTGCTCGGCCTGGAGCTCCTCGGGCTCGTCCAGACTGCCGAAAAGTGCGTCCTCGTACGTGTCGTCCCCCCAGAACTCGCGGTCCTCTCTTCCGGCACAGAACGCCATGGTGTTGTCTCTCTCCCTCTCCTCTCGACGCTGCTGATCCCGATCTCTGCTGGACGGGGGAAGGGCGAATGGCTTCCCTGCTTTGGCACGGCCGATGGCGCGGCCTGGTGGGAAAACCGCCCCGGCGATGTCTCAAACCTGACTGCGCGGCCTGTTCCTGGCGCCGCCCACCTGCCACCAGCTCGGCCACCATGTGACTTGTGCCACGCGCGACTTGGCCACGATTGTTGCTGAGACCTGCGGCACCCGCTCGTGGACAGCACAAACGAGTTAGTTACTCGCGCCGCCACGACCAACTTGAGGATGCACAAGCTCAAACTCATTGACGCGACCACGATCATGTGACTCACTCACGCACGCTCGGTCGACGGTTGCCAATCTGTTGACGTCTCCAGCGGTGAATGAACGCCGCTGCACTGTGGACGGAGCTGCTGCCTGCAGCTTCTCCGCCGCAGCGTTCGCCGAGTCGTCCGCTAGAAAACGTGCAAGATTTGCCGTCGTCGATCGAGCGACGTCCAAGCCGAGCACGGCTCGACCAACGAATCGTTGGTCGTTGGCAACGATACTGCACCAACAGCGGCTCGAAACAAACTGCAGACAAGTCGACGCGCGCCTCCACTCGGCCACCTGCACACCGAAAGCTTGGCTTCCGCGAAAGCAAGCGAGTGCCGCGTATGCTTCCGGCAAAGCAGAGTGGATGAATCGATATGGCTACATGAAATGCTACTGCGACTCAGTCTGCGTCGCGGGCAGCTGATGATAATGTCGGCATCGCCGCTTGCTGCGTGACGTACACTGTACTGTGGCCCGAGTGGATGTCAAACGCGTGGAAGTTTTGCCGCCAAACTGTCACGCTGACGGCCACCTGGTAGATTGTCGGGGGCCATGCGGTGGTCGGCACCACTGCGTAGCCAGCAGGCCACCGAGAGCCGCTTCAACCGGGAAACACGCACGGTTGCGTCTACCGCGTTGAGGCGTTGTGCGTCTAGCATGCAAGACTGCAAGATCACTTTTCGGTCGGCACGTTGATCCCGATCTTCTTGAGCAGAGCTGCCGTCACGGGTGTGGCTACAGTACAGCAGGGTACCACGTCAATCAACCACGAACAGAAAAAGCCAACCCTGGAGCTGCTCGTTAACACGACAACGGTATCGTCAAGTAGGGAGCTTCGAGCGAGCGTACCGGAAACAGGAATGTCAAAGGGCGAGTCAGGGCCATCCAGATCTAAGCGCTTCGCTCGACGTTGCCGCTTTGGCGTGGAGCAACCGGCACTATCCAAGACGGACGGCGAGGCCCGCTCGCGGGAAGTAGACGACACAGTATCCTTAGACGACCCGAACATTTGATCACGCTTGGCGATCTGCGCAAAGCAGTTGGTCAGATCTGACGATGGCAAAGGTTTACATCCATTACTTGCTGCTCACCTCAAACTCCAAGCGGTCCTTATCGAGTTTGACTGCTTGCTCCTGCAACAGTCTCCGCTCTTTTTCGAGGTTTTCTCGCAGGACAGTCAGCGCACTCTTCTCTTGCTCCACATCTTCTTCGGCATTTGCGTCGGGAGAGCTCCTGGTTTTACCTGCACGGGCTGCAGGGATCTTCAACCTATCGCGCTTCGCGGCAATCTTTTGATTTCCACCGCCAGCTCCTATGTCGACAACAGTCGATGACAACGACGCTTGAAGCAGCTGGTCTTGCTCGTTGATAATGGCATGTGCGTCATCCAGCTTTTCCCGCAATCGCTTGATTACATCTTTGTCGCTCCGAGCTTCTGCGGATGGCAATTCGTTGCGAATGACATGTTCGAGCTGCTTCAACTTCTCTTCCAAAGCAGCCATGGATTCTGATATGTACTGCGGAATCCCTTCCTTCGTAGCCATATTGAACGGCGTCGGGGTGAAGTCGTCAATTGGAGCACTGGCCAATTTCTCCAATTCTTCAGCGTCGCCTTCCAGATTTTTCCTATGACAACACAAAAGAAAACACACGCACGCGCATGTCAGAAGAAGTCAATAACGCCACAACGAGGTGAGCAAACATACTGGGCGAGGAAGAGATGCACAGCCTTTTTGTACTGCGACGTCAGCGACTCCAACTGGTGCTGCAGAACATCGTAACTTTTCGCCAGCGCCTCGTTGTCAAAAAGCAGCTCCGCCTTCTTCCGCTCGAGGTTGTCCATAATCTGCTTCGTCAGTTTGCTCTCCTTGGACTGGTTGATCGTGGACGCCTGTTTCCGCTCTCGAGGCCCATTCAACGTCTTCGCTATCGCCATCCCCTGCGCAGCACCAGGAAACGAAACCCCGCTCGTAAAAAAAAAAGCTCCAGACATTCAACTCGCAATCTCACCCTCTTCTCCTTTGCAGCACGCGCAACCGCATCCTGCAGATTCTTCTTCAGACGCGCGTACTCGACATCTTTTCTCCTCAGCTGCGCCTTGTACGCCGTTTCCACTCCTTGCAGTCTGCACTCCCAACAACAACAAAAACTCAGCTCAAATACAAAAAAAACTACAACCAGCGCCTCCCACCTTGCACAATTGACTTCGAGCGTCTTCTTCTCAACCTGCAGCGTCTTCCTCTCTGTTTTCAGCGCCTGCTCCTTGGCCTTGAACACGTTCTCCTTCTGCGCGCAGTTCTGCTTGAGCGTCTCCAGGTCCGTCGTGAGCGTCTGCACGATCTGATTCCTGCGCTCCAGCAGCTTCTCCGTCCTGCCCAGACTCTCACTCAGCCGATTCTGGTGCTCCAGCTCGCGGTCGCGCACGTACAGCAAATAGCTCACGAGGTCCAGCACCTCGCGCACGGCCGCCTCCGCCTCCCGCTGCCGCTCCGCCTGCTGGTTGTCCGCGTCCGGCAGCAGCAGCGCGCAGAGCGTGGCCAGGTCCAGCGAGCACACGCGGTCCACGTCGTCCATTGCTTGCTGCTGCTGGGCCAGGAAGCGGCGCGTGCCGTTGCCGCTGCTATTGCTGTTGCCGGTGTTGGACAGCGCTGCAACGTGTTGCAGCTGCTCGTTCAGATACGTCTGCACGTCCGCCAGCGTCTGATTTCTCGGTAGTCGCCACGGACTTGATGCCGCAATCGCAAAAGTTGCAGTTGCCGTTGACGTCATCCGCATTAAGTCGCCCAGCGCGTCGTGGTCTGCTCTACCAGGGGTAGAGTCCACGAACGTCTCGTTCTCCTTGTGCTCGCCGTCGCTGGGAGGGTCCTCCGACCGCGCGCGCTTCGACCGGTGGGAGATGGAGCTCAAGTCCATGCTGGAGCCGCCGCCGACGCTGCTGTTGTTCTCCTCCTCGCGCGCCCTACCGCGTCGCACTCCGTCCATCGTGCGTGTGTCTTTAGGACTTGTTTGACGAAAGGCAAACAATAATAATTGATTACCGACATGCAAAATTAATTCATTGTGTTTAGATACTTGATGTACACCACACCAACGAGCAACTTCAAACCTACATGTACCGTGAATGTGGGGCTGTGGACGAATGGCTCCGGACGAGTTGTAGCCATTTGCCCTTTTGCCCAGTTGGCAACTAACCAGCCATGGAGAAGGAGATGGAGGCGTTCCTGCAGCAGCACCAGGCGCAGCTGGTGGCGGCGCAAGTGCCCGAGCGCCTGTGGCCCGTGGCCTATTACAAACTCAAGTAGGGACTCGATGCAATTGTGTCTGTAGCAGCCAGAGCAGCCTCAAGTGGCGCAGTTCCAGATGCTGACTGAAGACTGGTGACGACGCAGGCACGAGGTGTTCGACGCCGGCAACTTCTTCTTCCTGGCGCGCGACGAGGACGGAGATCTGCACGCCGTCGTGCGCGACGACGTGGACCTGGCGCCCGTGCAGCCCGACGCGGACGAGGCGCTGTTCCTGGTGGACCACGCCTGGACCTTCGCGGCGGACAAGGCGCGCGAGCAGCTGGAGGCCATGCCCCCGCTTTTGGAGAGGATGGAGAGCCTCATGCAGCTCGAGACCGGTGAACTGTCCAAGGACGAGCGCGTGGCCGCCGTGGCCGACCGCGTCTGGCGCTACGCCAGCACGTACCGCCTGGGCAACGCCAAGCCCGAGGACGCGTCCACGATCTGGTACGTGATGGACGAGGTCGGATCGGCCATCGAGCACGGAGACGAACCCAACGTGCGCATGGCGCCGTTCTACTTCGGCGAGTCGCAGTGCGCGTTCTCGCTGGTGTGGACAGTGCAGCCCATTGACGGCGGCGATTTCCTGGCCCGCGACTACTTCCCGGAGTATGCGGCGGATGCGGCGATGCACACGGCGCTGCTAGCTGCGCTGTTCTACGAGCCTGGCGTGGCTGACAGCCAGTACCTGGAAGAGCTTCAGGAGGTTGTCGCTGGACGCAAGAACCAGTACTCACTGGAGAGCGCCCGTGCCACGTTCCACGCTATTGTCAGTCGCGATTCCGAGACGCTTCCCGACCCGGCGACTACGGTCTCGTCCCCGCCGCTCTCCACCATTGTGGCGGGCTCGGAGCAGCTTCGAGTGTGTTCCGGTGAGTGGCAACCAGTTTTTGTTTTATTCTCGCTCCTTGACTAGTTCGCGATCTTACTTCGTGTGTGAATATGTTCGTCCGGCAGACCTTCAGTTGGTTCACGACAACTTGACCCACCCGCGCTTTGCCCTCGTGGACAATGAAGAGGAAGCGCAGGTTGTCTGGTCCACCCGACACCTCAAGGACTTCCCGAAGTATGCCGACAACGAGAGCGTGCAGGTCATTAACCAGTTCCCGAACGAGAAGGTTCTCACTTGCAAGGACCTGCTTTACGAAATGTGCAAGCTGTACGTCGGCCTACTGTTGTTATCGACTTGAAGTATCTTACTAATATTTGTGCGATATGCTTTGTTCAGACACAACGGCGGCGTGCAGCCCGAGTGGCTCGCGGAGACGTACAACATGACGAGCGAGTTCCCCGAGCTTATCTCCCAGTTCATTCGCCGTGACCTGGCTGCTCACGAGAATGGTGATGATGACGACGAAGCCAACCACTGGATCTGCAAGCCCTGGAACATGGCACGCTCTATTGACACGTGCATCGCGCAGAACGCTCCCCACCTCGCGCGTCTTACCGAGACAGGACCCAAGATCGCGTGTAAGTACATTCACCGTCCTCTGCTGATTGACCAGCGCAAGTTCGACTTCCGTTTCCTCGTGATGGTCAAGTCCACGGAGCCTTTGGAGCTGTACCTGAGCGGTGTGTACTGGCTCCGCATTGCGAACAAGGAGTTCACCATGGACAACTTCCACGACTTTGAGAAGCACTTTACTGTGATGAACTACACTGACTTTGCCGTTCGTATCATGGACAACGCTGAGTTCGTGGAGCGCTTCGACAACGAGTACCCGAGCGAGGACTGGTCCATGGTGTACGCCGAGATTTGCTCCTCTATCAAGAAGCTGTTCGAGTTCGCCACGGCGCAACCTCCTCCGCTTGGCCTCGGCCGCTGCACGAAGTCCCGTGCACTTTATGGTGTGGACGTAATGCTGTCGTGGGAAGAGGACGAGGAGACTGGCGAGGAGCGTCTGCGTCCGGTGATTCTGGAGACCAACTTCCAGCCGGACTGTACGCGTGCTTGCAAGTACTTCCCCCAGTTCTACAACGACCTCATGAATGTTCTCGTACTGGATCGCCCGGAAGACACGGTGCACGGTGCTACCCGCCTTTAATCCAATGAATGAAATACACAGCGAGACATCAGGTCGTGATCCCTGAACTTGCGAACAGAACCTCATTCCTTTCCGAAGAAACTAGCATGTTCAATCGTATGTAGCAGTAGTTTATTTGTTTGTTTGAGGCTGTTAAAGTGGCGACAAGAGGGATCCGATGCATTCAATCTGCTCTGCTAGTGCTTGATGGGCTTCTTCTTCAGGATTTCCTCGATCGGGTTAGTTGCCGGGGCACCATCATCGCTGTTCACGTAAGCCATGAGGTTGAACAGCAGATCCTCCTCCGGAGACTTTCCGTCGCTCGTGCCGCCGTACTCTACCGGAATGTTCTCGACCGGAATGCGCTCAGATAGCGCCTCAAAGATCTTCTTCTTACCTCGAACAATGATCACCTTCTCACGAGTAACGTCATCTACCATACCCTTCACCGTGTTCCAGATCATGCTGAACCAGGACGGCACGTTGATCACGAAAATGTAGGCACAACGCTCAGGGTAGTGCTTACCCGACACGGAGGCAGCCTTGCGGACGTACTCAACGGCCTCGCCAGCGAAGTCCGAGATGCCGATTCCATCTACATCCAGCACTGAGATGCCCTTCCGGTTGTCGTCCTGCTCGATCACTTGCCACAGGAATTCCGTGATCATGAGGTAGTTGTGCATCAGATCATCCAGCGTAAGACCCGCATTCTTGAGCGCCTTCAGGTTAATCTTGCCTGGCTTCTCGTAGTACACTGGTTCACCATTTTTGCCGCGCTTGTGGTAGTAGTGCGGGTAGTTCTCCTTGATGATCTTAAAATGGGGGCTTGGTTCCTCGAGCAGCTGATCCACGCCTTCCTCACGCCGCCACTCCGTAGTCTCATTATATCGCTCCAGAGCTTTAGTCTCGTCACCCTTTTCGGCAAGAATAAAGCGCATGGGAACAGAACCGGTCGCTTCCAATGCAGTGACCGAATGTCCCGACGTAGATCCGCTTGCAGATTTCACAGCTTGTGCCGGACCTGGACGGCTAACGCTTCC
This sequence comes from Phytophthora cinnamomi, assembly GCF_018691715.1. Lineage (NCBI taxonomy): Eukaryota > Oomycota > Peronosporomycetes > Peronosporales > Peronosporaceae > Phytophthora > Phytophthora cinnamomi. Next base: position 214,461 of record NW_027151018.1, read on the forward strand.
GTTGGCGTTGCTGCTGGCTTGTTTGCCCGCGTCAAAGCGGTACTCAGTCACAATGAGCTTCAACGTACCGCTTGCTGAAGCACTCGAATAATCCGTGTCGTCAATCTCGGGCTCGAAAACTGGCGGCTGGAAGAGTGCCGAGAATGGGTGATCAACCTTCACCGCGACGTAAAAAGCTGGCAACATCACCAGCACAAGCACGACCAGCTCGCGACGCAATCCATCCTCCATCGTGTTGAGAGCGCCCCAGAGGTGGTGCGTAAGCACTGCGTAGAACAGCGCGAAAATGGGCACGGGCACAAGGCGCAGCAAATCCGAAACCCGGTAGAAGATAGCCATGCCGCGCCTGACCTGCGGCGCCTGAGGTTGTTTTCCATTCCTCGTGGCAAGCTTCCCGATCATTTTGCGAGGCGCAACGCCCATAAGCCGCACCACCAGCACACCCGGTCCGTTTCGCAGCGGCAGCTCAAACACCGACTCGGGTTCGTCCCCGTCGGGTCCAGGAGGCTTAGCGTGCGCCAGCATTTTCTGCTGCAGCAGCGCGCCTGGCAGCACCGCCTCGGCTCCGTTGGACAGCTGGAAGAAGATCTCCGCCTGCTGAATGCCGCAAGTCTTCGCGCCAGCAGCTTTGGTTCTCTTGGCCGTGCTCTCCAACAGCCCCAGCGGCAGCGCGATCTTCTGGCCGTAGTTGTAGGGCGTGATGAGCTTGTTGAGCATGGAGATCTGCTCGATCTTGGGCTTGGCCGGCCAGATGGAGAAGCGCAGCTCGGTGCCCTTGCCGTCGCAGCAAATGTAGCCGCCGGCGATGTGGCTCGTGGGCTTCTTGAAGTTGCTGAGCCTCTTGTTGAACATCTGCGAGTGGCGGTTGGACTCCACCACGGTGATGGCGACGTTCGAGTCGCCGAAGCACACGGGGCCAGCCTCCGTCTCGACGCTCTCCGTTATGGACACGCTGCCCGACGCGGACAGCGCGGAGGCCGACGTGGAGGCCGAGGCCGAGAGCTTGTCGGCCTTGTCGGCCTTGTCGGCCCTGTCCTTGTCCTTCTTGCTGCTCTTGGAGACGCCCACGCCCGGCGGCAGCTTGGTGAAGCACACGAACATCTCGCCCGGCACGCCGCGCGGCCGCGGCCCCACGTAGCCCGTGATGCCGCCCGTCTTGTTGTTCCAGACCATGCCGTGCTGGTTCACGAGCACCAGCGGCTCGCCGTACTGCACGTGCTCGCCGGCCGCGCGCTGCTCCGTCGGGTGCAGCACCAGGAACTCGTCCTCCGTGAAGAGCGGCTGCAGCTTGGCGCCCAGCGGCGGCACGCAGCTCAGGATGCCGTGGCGCCCGTTCTTCTCGTAGTAGCCGATGGCCAGCTCCTCCACCGCCTCTGCGTAGGCCGAGCGCGTGGCCAGCCGCACCTTCTGGCCGTAGCGCAGCACGAGAGCGTCGCCCATGGCCTGGGGGCTGAGACTGAGGAGACTGAGACTGAGACTGAGGTGCCGGAATGGAGGGGACAACACCAACGTCACGACGCTTTTAGGCGAGGATAAGGCCGCCGCGTTTCATTGGATGAAAAAGCGGGACTTGAAGCTGGTGACGACCCACCATTGGAGGATTAAGCAGACAGAACCCAGAAACGGGGCAGGAGCCAGCAGTAAGTACGTGGCGCGGCATATTACGCCTGTCATGCTATTGTGGGCCTCGTAGACGAACTTTGCTGGGCTGCTGATCGCGTGGGAAGCACGAATGTATCCGAGCGCGGCTGTGCCACTGGATCGCATGACGTGACGACAATGGACATCGGCAGTTTATTGACACGCGCTGCGGACTCTTATTTAGAAGGAGAACTCGCTGGCCCTGTTGTCGGGCTCGCTCTCGGCGAAAGTGACTTTGGCCTGGCCATTCTGCTGCTTGTCTGCCTGTTCCTGCTCTTGCTCGTCGTCCTCTTCGTCGTCGTCCATGTCCTCGTCTTCGTCGTAGGTGGCGCGAGAGCGGCCGGCGCTGCTGTTTTCGTTATCGCCGTCTTCTTCTTCCTGCAAGTCCAGGTCCTCCTCTTCCTCGTCTCCGTCTTCTGCGCCCTTTTCAGCGTCCGCGCCAGCCGACAGCTTCTCGGCTGCATTCCGCTCTGCAATAAGCGATCGCTCGAACGCCAGCTCCTCATCTTCTTCTTCTTCCGCTGCAGCTTCTGTTGTGCTCCTAGCAGATTTTTGCTTACTGCTTGAGGACCGCCCACCGCCTGCAAGCTCTTCGGCGTAATCGCTAAGTGCTTGCTTCTTGAGCGCGTCAAGGCGTTTGCGCCTTGTCTCGAGCTCAGCCTTAGAACGACCCACCATTGTAGCAATTCGTAATCGGATGATCTCGCGCAACGGTAGGAACATCTGCGTCGGATACCACCCGCCGAGCAATGAAGGCGTAGTTTGCCTTTTGAACTGTGCTGTCCACTCTCGCACCTCGTCATCGTCGATCTCCTCAAGCTGGAACAACACGTTGGCGCTCGTCAGCTGCACGCCGAAAATCTCAAAAACTTTTTCGCTGCTTCCTGTCGTGACTTGGTTTGTAGTCGAATCACTGGTGACTCCATTCGCATTGTCAGCGCTGTCGCCACTGGCATGAGCGTCTTCATTGTCTCTATCTTCCTGCTCGTCTTCAGATTCCCATTCATTCCCTGAATTCGTCGTCGATGGAGTGGGGCTTGCTCGAGGAGGCAGTGAGTCCGCTCCGGGGCCAACAGAAGAATTTCCTGGCATCTTAGGCTCCACAAGATATGAGCGTCGCGTTTCACCGCGAGTAAATCGCTCCTTCCGACGACGCTTACTGGCCTGGGCGTTCTCAAGAGCTGACGTTTGTGTCACCTTGACAATCCTTGGTCCCTTGACAGGTCCACCTTCTCCATTGGCATTGCCTGAGCTAGCGCCAACAAACTTCTTGATACGCTTTCTGCTGGCATGCGTCACCTTTGAGTGCACAAGTTCGCGATTATTTCGCAGTTCTACGACCTGGTACTGCGACGCAGTCTCTGATACTTCGGGTAAGCGTGGATCGTAGCCCATTTTGATCCACGATCCTCGCCACGGCCCGTCAACAAACACGTAGCAAAGTTTCCTTAGAAGTCTCCTTGCTGCTCGGCGCTCGATTGCGTCCAGTCCGTCGAACAGCTTCGATCGAAGCCACACCGGCTTCTGCTCCAGTTTGTTCTGCAAGACTTCCATCACATGTGCATCCACGCCGTTGTCATCCACTCCCACCGACCTCCTTCGCACTACAGGCTGCTCAGGCTTGGGTCCTGCAGGGGCTGGGGTATCATCGTGGAAGTTCAGGTACGTCATGGTGCTCGACGGCTTCTTCGCTGCTGTCGTCGGTTGGTAGCCCGATCTCTGTCGGAATTCATACTTCAGCGGCAAGTCTACCTTCGAGAACACCTCGGGGATCAGCTCCAGCTGCGTCTCGTTCTCCACCGCCAGATACGGTCGCAAGCAGTCCTGCAGTTCTCTCTGTTTCACGGACGGCCTGGACAGCGGGCCGTTCTCCACCACTGCACTATTCATCACTGCCGTCTCCACCGCGTCCGTCGCGTTCGCCACCACCGTGAGCGCATCCTTCTCGGGCTTCAGCGTTGGGTAGAACGACCGAGACGCGAAGTACTGGAAGTCGGCCATGCCTTCGCACACGTACTTCTCCTTCACGAGCCCCACCACCTCCGCCTTGATCCTGGATCCATCGGCGGCAACAGCAGCTGCGTCTTCGTCGTTGTTCTCCTCCTTCTTCTCCTCCTCCGCCGCCGCAGTGCGCTTCCGCTTGACGCGCTTCACCCTCAGCAGCACCATCTGCGTCTTCGTCAGGTCGGCGAATAGCGGCTTGCACGACGGCTCGCTAGGCCGCAGCTTCACGGGCAGGAATTGGCTCTTGGTCTCGTGCGTCTGCTGCAGGTTCTGCAGCCCGTTCACCGTCTCCAGCACTTTGCTCATGTCGGAGCCGTACACGGGCAGCTCCAGCCCCACTAGCGGCCGAACGCCGTCGCCTCGCAGGTTGAGCTCGTGGCTGATGGTGCCTGGGCGTCTTGGCTCTGTGAGGGTCGAGGCGGCGTCGCTGGCGCGCTCTGTAGGTGATGCACCAGGCGGCGCAGAGGTGTCCACCGCGGGCTGCGCGTCCGCCATAGCTTCAGTTGGAAAATAACCATTTGTTACTTTTGGTTAGGCCTTGTGATTTATCCATGCTTGGTGAACATTGTGAGGCAAAAACAGCTTAAATACACAATAAACACACGTAAGTAAAATAAATACTTCGTGAATAAATTACAGATGTGGTACACACGGTATTTTACGACTATCGAAACACGGCGAGCTATGGGAAGCGCCACTAACTACACTACGAAGCCTAGGTTGAACACGCTGCAGCTCGACGACAGGAGCGTCGGAGGGAATGGGTGCGCTTCCAATGCGACGCGTTGAACAGCTGGAGGGGGGATGCCGACGGCGGAGCCTAGAAGTCCTGGAACTCATCCGCCCGAGCGACTGGACCAGGGCAGTCGTCGCGTCGCAGGCGCTTGACCAGGTCGCCCGATTGCAGCTTGAGGGAGACCACGGGCGCGTTCGTGAAGTCGTCGTCGAAGTTGTCGGTGCAATCGCGGCTGCGGCACACAGGCACGATGGGCGGAGTCACTTGGCGCTGCATCAGCTCGTCCCAGTTCAGCGACAGCTTGAAGAACGGGTGCTCCATGGCCTGCGTCGCCGTGAGACGGCCGGCAGGGTTCACGCACAGCAAGCCCCGGAGCAGCGACAGCGCGTGACCTGAAAGGTACGGCGGGTACCAGACACGACCCTGTTGAATCATCCGGAAGAGGCGGGGCATGTCGTCGCTCTGGAACGGGGGCGATCCAGTCAGCAGCTCGAAGATGAAGCAGCCGAAGGACCACATGTCCGTCTCCATGCCGTGGCCGTCCTTCCTGACCATCTCGGGCGACAGGTACTCGGGCGAGCCGCAGAAGGAGTAGGTGCGCTGTCCCGGGTTCATGTCCTGCTTGGCGAAGCCGAAGTCGGCGAGTTTCACGTGGCCCTGCGCATCCAGCAGCACGTTCTCGGGCTTGAGGTCGCGGTACACGACGCCGTTGGCGTGCAGTTCGCGGAGCGCGGCCAGCACCTCGGCAGCGTAGAACCTGGTGGTGCTCTCGTCGAACTTCTGGGAGAACTGCTGCTGCAGGTGGTAGAACAGCTCGCCGCCCTGACAATACTCGAGCACGAAGTTGAGGTCGCGGTCGGTCTGGAAGGCCGAGTAGAGCTTGACGATGAAGGGGTGGCCGCCCAGGCGCTCCAGCACCTTCTTCTCCGTGAGCGTGTGCACCACCTGCTTGCGCTGCACCAGCTTGCTCTTGTCCAGCGTCTTGACCACGTACAAGCTCTGCGAGCCGCTGTGGCTGGCCAGCGCCACCTGGCGCGCGAAGGTGCCGCGGCCGATGACCTTGAGCAGCTTGAGGTCGTGCGGGTCGATGGCGGCTACGGCCTCGCTCTTGGGGCTCACGGAGCCGCCGTCGATCGCAGGGCGGGCGGCCGCCTGCTTGGGCGTCTGCAGGTCGTCAGCAGACAGCTCGGGCACCTCGTCCAGCAGGCGTGTGGGGGACAGCGGGCGCTTCTTGGTGCCGGTCAATGGCTCGGCCGTCTGCACGGTCAGCTCGGCGCCGTGCAACGTCGCGGGGGGCAGCACCGCCGCCATGTTTGCAGCAATTAGGAGGAAATTGTGACGGGGCGAGCCGCGGCCGCTTGGCTTGTCTCCGCTCGCAGCTTCAGCTTCAGCTTGGGCTTGCGCGCCGCTGGTCCAGAGCTGTTGTGGCCGAGCCTCGGCATGTGGCGGCGCTGCTCGCTCGCTTGTCTGTCTATTGAGCCCAGCTCTTTCTATGGAGTGCGAACCCACCCAGTCCTGGACGTCTTTCCCGCGGGTACCGCGGTTTCACCCGCGATTGCTCACGATTGGCCGGGCGTTGGTATACTGGGGCCAAGTGAGTCAGCTTCTTTTTATTTGCGCATTCGAAGCGGCCAATGGAAACACGCGGATAGCGCGCGAGCAGGCGCGAGTGGTCGAAAACACGCACTCTATATTGTGGACAGGCCATACTGGAGACAAGACGTTTGCGCGTGCCGGTGCTCGGGCCCGCCCATTGGCCGAAACTGCGTCCTGAAAAGAATGCGCGGTGCAGGCGCGAGCGAAACGTCACGTTGAAGTTGTCGCCAGTGGGGCAAACACGAGGGGCTGCCAACCAGCCGATCGGTGCCGACCAGCGCACTGCGCTGTAGCGACGCGAGGTGAGCCCCATCAAGGCAAGGCCTTACATAAGGCAAAGACGCCCTGATGCCCGCCGGTTGTCGCTCTGACGAGCGCTCGTGGCGGTGTGTGGATCTCCAGCGAGCGTTTTCGCCGCGCGCTTCAACCTGAAACCGCCAACGGCTCGCTGCAGCCGTCAAGTCGGGCAATACAAATCGCATGGGGCGAGAAAGATGAAGTTGCACGTGTATTAGTGCCTCGTGTTGGGCGTTGCCAAGGTCACAAGCTACAGCCCGACGACCTTGCCGTTGCTGGCCCAGCTCTTGGCCGAGATGTCCTCGAGGTAGATGCTCACGCGCGCGGGCGGCACTCGGAGCTGCTCGGCCACGGTCTCCGTCAGCGCCGCCACCGTCTTCGGGTTGCGCTCGTCCTCTAGTCGGCCGATGCTGCGCAGGTGCACGAGCGCCATGGGCTGTGTCGACAGTGAGCAGACACACCGCAGGCTTGTTAGAACAGCGAGGATAGACACGCACACAGCAGACAGCAGACCCACCGCTTGGCTCTCCTGCACCGACATGACCAGCCCGAGTTGCATCTCCACGAGGACATGCGGGGCCGGGCGGTCCAGCGCGGCCGACACGGTCTTGGTGATGGCGGCGATCGCAGCGTCCGCGTCCACGTTGCCGCTCGCCACGTTGCTGGAGATGACGACGCACGGCATGGTCAGATGATGGAGGGGGGAGGAGGAGGATGTACTCGACGCTGCAGATTGACAAGTGAGCTCGACACCTCCTGCATGACGGGACCCGCCGGCGTTTACGTATGGCCAAGTGTGCTTGCGCAGCTCGCCGCCAATGTTCACGAGTAGCAGTCCTGCGCACGTAATACAGTATCCTACACCTCCGCCAGCTACATCAACGCACTCGGCTACATGACTACACAACCCGATTCCAGGGTCTTCTCCATCGCCACAAGGCTCCCCTTCCCTCTACTTACGGGACCTCTAAAATAATATACGGGTCGCCACCCCACGCCACCTTCAAGAACCCCTCGCCATACTCGAAAAGAACCCCTTCCTGTAGCAATGCTGGGCGCCTCCCGCTCGACGCCGCGGCCGCTGAGCGCGCGCAAGGGCCTGCGCAACGACCTGGGCTCCAACAACTGCTTCCTCAACGTGATCATCCAGAGCCTGTGGCACGTGCGCAGCTGCCGCGTGCTCATCGCCATGGGCGACCACGCCGTGCACCACCGCTGCGGCGGGCGGCCCACGAACGCCTCGTCCTCCTCGTCCTCCACGGCCGCCCCGTGCCTGCTGTGCGAGTTGGAGCAGGTCTTCGTGCTCTACCAGTTCGCGGAGCAGCCCGTGCTGGACGTGGACCGCGTGCGCCTGGCGCTGGGCGACACGTTCGCGCTGGGCGCCATGAACGACGCCACCGAGACGCTCGAGGCCATCCTGGACGCGCTGCACTACGACACGTTCAACCGCATGCTGCAGCTGCGGCGGCGTGCAGGGGCGGGGGCAACCGCCGCCATTGGGGGCATCCACAGGGTGGAGCACATGTCGGAGTCGCTGCGTCAAGACGCGGCCGCCATTGTCTGCGAGCCGCAGTGCGTGGCGCACCGCCTGTTCCAGATGAACCTCATGGAGCTCAAGGTGTGCGCGTCCTGCGGCCACACGGCCGAGCCGGTCATGAACACGGACTTCCTGTACCGGGTGTACGCCCAGGAGCTGCTCACCAACGCCAAGAGCAAGAGCAGCCTGACGCTGGAGGAGGTGCTGAGGCTCGAGGCCCAGGCCCAGGACGTGGCCGGGTCCTGTGACGCCTGCGACAAGGGCGGCCAGCGCGCGCTGAGCCGCTGGATCCTCACGCTGCCCATGGTCTTCTCCATCAGCATCATCTGGTCCAGCAGCCACGTGGACAAGACGGACATCAAGGACTGGATGGAGCTGCTCTCCTCGCAGTGCTCGGCGAGGGCGGACGAGAAGGAGTCGCAGCAGGCGCTGGATCTGGGGCGGATCTTCCGTCTGGACAACTCGGCCGACGTGTCGTCGGTGTACTCGTTCAGGGGCATGGTCTGCTACTACGGGCGCCACTATGTCGGGTTCTTCGCTAGTCGCAGTCTGGGCGACGACGGGGTGGAACGCGAGCGGTGGTTCCTTTTCGATGACACGCGTGTGAAGCTCGTCGGGGCGTGGGCAGATGTGCGACTGCGCATCGAGCGAGGAGGTTATCAGCCGACGTTGCTGTTTTACGAACGCAACGGAATCGAACATGAAAACCTCGAGAAGATCGCCACGGAGATTCACAAGTGGTGGGAAGCAACAGCCGACGAACCTGACGAGGGCAAGAAGGATGACGTAGCGGAGAAGAAACCCGTCGAGAACGGGGAGAAGAAGGGCTTTGGAGCGCCGCACGAAGTCGAACTTGGCGGCGGACTCGAGGACGAACTTTTGGCGAAGATGGAACGGAGTGTCCGTATCACGCAGGAACATCCGTTGCCACCGCTGATTCCGACTGCTCCCAAGAAGGTACCGACAAGTCCGATCTCGTTGCCTCCCAAACCGCCTCAGTCCATGCCTGCTCGAAACGGGTTTCAAGAGAGAAATGGGTGGCGCGACGAGGAGGCGATCCATCTGCATATGGCGCATCAAACTGCACAAGACACTCTGTCGCGACTCAATGGCATTTTATCAAAAGACAAAGCTCCCGCGAGTGCCCCTGTCGATGGTCGAGCGGTGCTACGCATGGCAATGTCTCAATCCATGCGTCGCTCCGTTCGACTTCGTGACTACTCGGTGCATCGCCCCGCAGAAAAGCAACTCGATGTGAACCCTGACAAGATTTTTGAAGACGAAACGTCTACAATTGAGGAGGAGCAGAGCACGACCACCTCTGTAGTTTCACCGAAGTCTGATGGAAAAGCAGTAGCAGAACCGCCCCAAGCTCCACTGAAGATATACGATGTGCGACTCAATGCTTCGGATGGGGGCATCGGGTTGCAACTGGAGGAGAGTGCGAGTGATCCGTCGTCAACGGCTGCAGAAGTTAAGAAAACGTTCACTGTGTCTGGGTTCGAAGTGAACGGCGCGGGAGCCAAGTTGCCAGCTGAAGCTAGTGGTGCAATCCGTGTGGGCGACGTTCTCGTGGGCATTAACGGCCACATTCTTGAGAACGAAGAGCTGGTGCATGTGCTGGAAATGCTGCTGATGTCGCCTAATCCGGTCCAGCTCAAGTTCCACCGTTTGCAGCCGTGGGCGTGTCCTCGCTGCACTCTCATTAACAAATCGGAAGACTCCTCGTGTGCAGCTTGTGGCCATGCACCTACATAGTTGGTAGTCGCACCATACAGAATGGGCTTCTTTATCGCATCGAAAACTGAAGACAGGTAGACAGTCAAATACTACATTTATTTTGCATTTACTGAGTTTTCAAACGACATATTCGCAGGAGCGGTGCAGCATTATGAGAGAGATTCACACTCAAGCGGATGCGTGGAAGCTGTCCAACCCACGTGTCCGCGGGAAGATAGGATACTACCGAACCGGTTACGGGTGACCAAGTGGCTTACCGCCCAGACCTATCTATCGTTCACAAACGAAGCAACATGGTATAGACTCTAGGATCAAGATGGAAGCCTTCGTCGTGCAAGGCGCCAATTTCTCAGCCAACACCAAACGGAAAATACTCTGTCGCGGATAACGCCACCGGACAGTCCAACACCATGTTGTTTGGCTGGTGAACCGTAGGACCGAGCGAAAGGTCCACTTGTCGACTCTGAAAAACTTGATCCCACCGACTAGGACACCTTCCACGCGCCCGCTTGAGTATATGTACACCTCACAGTGATCGGCCGCTTCTGCTGACTTGAAGACCAAACAAGACGCGACTAAAACATATAACATTTGACAAAAGAACTTGGAACGCTCAACCAATCTCATGGCTTCGAAGAATATTGATAATGAAAATGATATTGATGGGTAGATCGTGGCAGCCACGCCTCACCAGTATTCCTCGGTCATTCCGTGCGCTTCGCGCAGCGCGACGCAGTCGAGGGTGAATCCCGGTCACGACTCAAAAATGCGAGCGTGGCTCCTCACCTTTCTTGTACATGTAAATCCATACTCGATCGTTGATTTTTCAGCTCACTACCACCACTATTGAACATCTTTGGGGCACACAGCAGCATAGCTTTTCTTTTTTTTTCAGATTGAGGTTGCGTTAGGAAATGCCAATCAAAAAAAAACAAAGCACAAGATATGTTGCGACTAGCCCTTTGCCTTGAATGAGGGATTAACCCTGCTGTGGGACCGTTTCGAATCGATAGGCCCAATGTTCAGCTACTGTACATCACTTCTCTATTCGATGGTCTCAAACAAGTATATCCTGCGTAGTTGCGCGTAATGCCTCGCGAAAGGCGGTGCTCGATTTACTATCCAGTGTCGAGTACGATCCACATGCGCATCTAATGCAATTTGCTGTGACACTCACATCTCCAGAGCCAACTAAACAATGCATGTTGTCATTCTAACGTAATCGAGGCTGCTACTCCTTAATAAGCTCGGCAAACAGCAGATTCTCGATTTCTTGCTTTCTTTGAGACACTGTGGATTCCCATCCTCTGATGGCCAATTCCATGACCCCTGGCGCTCGAAATGCCATCGCTGCTTCACTACCTTCGTCGGATTGGAATACGGACAGATGAGTTTCGATAATTGCCGTTTCCTGCCCTGACGCCAAGGGCACACCGCACCTCACAACGACGCGCATTTCCTCTCGATACTTCAATCCTCCGAAGGATCCAATCTCCTTACCAGCCGGCTCCGACGTCTTTTGACTGACGATCACCGTACGATTTTCTTCAACGAACTTCCTCGCGGCTCCGTGTTCTTGTATGTACGCTATCGTGCCTCCTACACTACAAAGGAAGTGGATGTAGCTTGTGACGGTGCCTTCGTTTTGTTGGTAGTCCTAGGGGATCACAAAACACGTCCTTGTTAGAGCGCATAATATTCGTTTATCCTTTGTGGCCGTCATTCTTACCTCTGCGTAAATGTGATCAGCGCTGGGAATTTTTCGACGTCCTAAGCATTGCCAAACCGCTCTTGCAGATTGCTGGACGCTGAACGGGACGAGGTTTTTGTCCAGAAATTCAGCGATGACACCGTGGGTTGAATCATGGGGTATCTGACACGCTTGACCTGGACATGGGACCTTTTCCATGCCTTTCATTTGAAAAACTTGATCAACTGAGCCATATTGCATCTCACTGTGCTTCAGCAGATCTGCGAAAATACGAGAATTATCGACCAGATCGTGAACGTGCGGTGGGCGCTTCAGCAATTGCCTGTTACCCATGAGCTACATTTAAAAAAGCAAACGCAAATTAGTCACACCACAAGCTGAATTAAAACTTCAAAGTCATAGCTGTACCTCCTCGTCGATACGCCGCTTGAACAATCGCCTAAAATTCTTCACCTCGCGCTGCTGGAGTGTCTTTATTCGCAACAGGATCGCGCTGTCCTCCTCTGCCTTCTGACGGAGTTTGTGTTGTCGAGTGGCAATGCGCTCCCACGTGGACTGCTGTCTAATACAATCGTCGATGCTCGCCGGTGATGACTGTAAGTTTTGAATTTGTTGCGTCAGCTCCTCAACCAGTGCACGGAGCTCGATGATCTGATCCTTGCGGTTCTTTCGCTTCTTGCGCACTTTGGACGAACGCAAAACGAGGGTCGAATTACTTCCGTCGGAGGCATGTCCTCCCTCCAAACTTGAGCAAGGCAAAGTGTCCTTCACGTGGGAACGGCTTGGGCTCGGAACTGGGGTCGACGGTCCCTCCCAAACAGGGTTAAAGTCACCAACAAAGTCCAGTTGGTCGGCGGTACTGAAGTCAAGACTATGTCTCGTTGGCGGGGTCAAGTCTACTCCGAGACCATCAAAACCATCCAGCTTGACGAAGTCAATGGGATATGGGCGAGGAGATGCCACCACCAGGGTCTCGACGAGGTTGTGGTCTGCGTTGGGGTGTCTAACGGAAGAATTTTGCGCGTTAGCTTGCGCATTGGACATCGGGAACAATTCTGGTGTGACGCTGAGAGGCTGGGAAAATCAAAACTCCCCACAGTGTGAGCGCCTCCACTCTATAATATGGAATGCATGTACATGTAAATACAAAAACACCTTGCTTACCACAGATTACTGTAATGCTGGGGCTGCTTTCTCGACGTAATCACATTTTTAATCAGTACGTATTGTCACAATTTGTGACACTGCATTTGGTTGCACATGTAATGACCAAAGGTATTAATAACATGAAAATCACTGTGAGCATTCCTAAGCTCTCTCCAGGAGGCATCAGCCTGTTCCTCGCCCGACGGATTCGTCTATCAGCAAGTTTTCGATCTCTTGACTGTTGAACGAGACTTTGCGGCTCCACCCTTTAGCTGCAACATCCACGTAAGCAGGCCACTCCTTCAACACGGTAGCTTTGTCGCCATCCACGTATCTTGACACGGAGAGCAGGATTTCGATGACAGCAGTCTCCTGACCCGATGCCAATGTATTGCCAGGCGTAACGACAGCACTCATGGTCTCGCTAAATCGTAGCCCCGCTGGCCAGGCTTTGCTGGTTGTAGGCTCTGCTAAAGTTCGGCTGATAAACACCGTGCGTTTCACTTCCACGTACTTCCGAGCCACGCGTTGTTCCAACACATACGACGTCATTCCTTGTTCGGAGTTCGTATAACCGATAGCACTTTTGCATGTGCAGCTCGACTGTTCAAATTCCTGGAGATACGAAAAACAACAAGACCGTGAAAATTAAAACATGGACCAGCCATAAGCGTAGATCAGCTATTACCTTTGAACACGCGTGATGACCTTCACGAAGTCTTGGGCCTTGTAGAAATTTCCACACTGCATCTTGAGCATGCTGGTAATCAAAGGGGACTTGATTCTTGTCCATGTATTCGACGAATGGAGTTCCATCAGCTGCATCGGGGTAGATCTGGTGTTTTCTTCCGGGGCATGGAACACCTGCCATGTTTTTCACCTTATACAGCTTATCCAGATCTGCGTATAGCTGGTCGATGCCCTCCAATAACTTGTCACATATTTCTTGGTTGTTGCTGAGCTTTGGGCGCTTTGCGTGGTGCATTTCGTCCATGAGCTACGTGAGCAGAAAGCGCAGTGAGTTAGGACACAATGTCCAGCCCAACACAAGATCGAGCCATAACTTACCTCGGCGTCGTTTCTCCGCCGCATCATGCGCTTGATGTTCCGAACGTCGCGCTTTTGCAGATCCACTAATCCACGCAACCGAGCATTCTCTTCCTCAGCCATTCGACGGAGCGCCAACTGCCTAGCAGCTACCTGTTCCCAAAGGGACTGGTGCTGGGAGAGAAGTGCTGCCACTTGTTGGCTAGCGGTGCAAGACGCAGGAGATGATGGGTATGAAATCGTCGTAGAACTTGGCGAAGACAGCATCTTCAGGTCGTCCAATTGCTGAGAAAGCCCTGCCACAGTCTCACGAAGGTCTTGAATCTGCTGCTTGCGTGACGTCCTTCCTTTCCGCTGTCCCGGATATGATGATGCAGATGTGCTGCAATTCTGGAGGTTGCATGGCATCGTTGAGCAAGGCGATGGGGCAACTGGTAAAGGCGATACTGCGATCAGTTCGCCCAGTTCACGAGCACTGGAGCTCGCTACTGGTGGGAGATTCTCGATCTCTTCATCTAACCCAGCTCCATCGACATTCTCGATCAGCTGAGGGGAAATAGCAGCCATAAAGTCGTCGATGGGGGCCTCTTCGAATTTCGCGGTCGCTTGATCTTCATTAGTAAAATCGGGAATTTCAAGCGAGTGTGTGTGTTTCAACGGTGGCCTCAAGCGACATTGCGCGGCGGACACTTCTGCAGTAGCCGGCGTGCACAATCTTGGGGAAGTTGACTCGAGGAACTCCTGGCGCACACCGCTCGGCCTTGAATCTAGCTCTTCCATGACTACACGCGCTAGTGCTGGAGGTTGGAAGCTGAAGAATGTACAATCCGTAATGGCAGGTCTCCTGCTTAATCTTCCAGTTGATGTGGTGGACGCCACATTTGATTGCCACTGCCCGTGGCCCATGACCTTAGCGTAATCAACGGTACCGGTACATAGACTTCAAGAAAACATGTTTGTTGTCGGAGGCCTCTGTGATAATAACATGAAACATGTTAGCACAGAGGCCTCCGACAACAAATATTGTGTTTTTAACTGGTGAAGGCGTTTGCAAGCCATTGCATTTTGCTCTTGTGTCGAGTTCACGCCACACACCTTCTCCATGTTCCCATCAACAGCAACGACTGGATTGCGGGGGTCAAGACTTTTTTATCATGGTGAGTCACCATTGGTGAACAGAATTTTGCATTGCGTATTGTAATGATCTCGGATCATGCTCAACCACGGCAGTGCTGCAGTTAGGCCAGTCGTGGATACATGTAATGAATAGCACTTCATTTTTCCGTAGAGAGGTTCCTAGAAGACGCGAGTACTAGACAAATTGCATGTATTAAGAGATACCTTATGTATGTTGCCTAACGTCCTCGGTTGGATACCTGGATCGTTGTGAAGGAAAGACACGTGTACACCTTGAGAAACACCGTTCAAATCGAAAGGGATGGGAGGGTGCAGTGAGGACCATAATACATGTACTGTACGTTGATCCCTCGGCGGACTGCACTGCTCATCGTCGACGAAAGAGTTACATGTACAATGAGACTTCTCGATCGCGATGGCATCTCAAGCAAAGCACGCGGCAGTCGTGAAAACAGAAGATTGAGAGTCTGTATGACGAAGTTCGCAGGTTGTTCCGTGACTTGTGCTACAGGAGATGTGCTTGTGTTCCGTCCAAGAACTTCAGTGTATCATAAATCACTTCAGCCCCAGTCCATTTGGGAAGGTATTGCTCTCCGGTAGCATTGCGGATCAGGGCAGAACAGGAGAACGCCAGGCTTCCTGTGTCGATTTCAGGGTAGCGGAGTGTAAGCAAGAACATCCGGCGCTTGTTTAGGAGGCGTGTTGATGAAGAGGTATGGTTTCTTGAGACCTATCGTATGTTGAGAAACCCAACTTAACTTATCGTTGCTTTTTATGGTAGTGGATGAACTCCTCAAGTTGGAAGGTTCCGAGCCAGGTGAACAATGTCTGCCGCATTGAGAACGAGCGGACTTTGAAGCAACTCATGAGTGGACAAGCATCAACTGCACCTGAACGCCACGGTGCTGCATACCAGGAGAAGGTTAAGAGCCCTATCTACAATCGAAGAGAGTACCCTCATGCAACTAGCGGCATATTTGTCGAGTTTATCGATCAGAGACAAGTTCCTCTTGATATTCAGCAGACCGAAGCTTGATGTCTGGAAATTCCTGCACCTTTCTTGAAGGGCAGCAGTTATGCTCTCAGGTAAGTCTTACGATTTGAGCATGGTCCCTCCAGTTTTTCCATTCCAACATGTTTGGGATGTGAAAACAATTGGACCAAACGGAACAAATGACACCGTGGCGAGCTACTTCATGATCGCATGCCCGAAGAATAGCGTAACTTCATTCCTTCTCGAACGAAAGGCAGTTCAAAAGTTCGCCGAAGATCGCTTCACATTGTTTATTTGCCAGATCCAGTCAAACCCTGTGGCCAACCAATCCTGGCCACTTGGTCTGATACTCAAAGAGTCCATGAGAATTGCTGTCAAGGCTTGCAGTCCACAAGCGCCTGGACAGCAGACCACGATTATCGCAACGTAGCTCTCGACAGCACGGTATGATGACCCAGGCAGCGAAGCAGTTCCTCAAAAAGTCTGTACTAACCACGTAAATGGTGTCATCAATGTTTGGGATACAATATTTTTGCACAACACCAAGAGATGGAAAACCTGCTATTTGAGAAATAAACTGAATCTGCTTCGATGCTACTTACTTCAGTATGTACTTACGCATGGTTTGAAACTTCAACATTTTTTTTCTGATAATGTCCAGTTAGCCAAACAGGACGGCTTTGATCGCTGCTTGTCTTCCTTGCACTACCCCGTTCCGGTAGCCTATTTCTTGCCAACGACTATGAAGAACGGAACTTCCTGGTTTGTTTTGGGTGATCGCATCGGCTTCCATTGGCGCCCAAAATGATCGCCAGCAACACCCAGCGACACCTGCACCTCCAAGTCCCACTTAATCTCGCCCAGCACTCCATTCAACGGGTCATCCTCCCCATATTTCATGGCACGCTTCCCCCACTCTTCAGTGTCAGAGACAAATCGGCCAGGTATATCCACCCAAAGTTCACTTCCAGGAGCCGACAGGTGGTCGACGACTTTCAGGAGATCGAGAACCCCAGCACGTTCGATGTACGGGACTAGTCCCTCCAGAGCCCAAAAGGTTGGCATCGTCGGATCGAAACCACAGCCCAGGAGACTATTCTCCAGGGAAAAGCTCTGGGCCAGATCAGAGACAACATAGTCCACTTTTTGGGCGACCAGCGGAGCACCCAGCCCCTTCAGCACTTGGGCCTTGTGGTCGAATATGTCTTGCGCCTGGTCAACTTCCAGGACATGGCACCCTCGTAGCGACTCCAAGCGGTAGGCTCGAGCGTCCAGCCCCGCCCCTAGAATCACAACTTGGAGGATCTGAGGGTTCCGTTGACCAATTGCCTCGTCCAGATATCGAGTCCGGAATGCGATAAAGTCTTCGGGTCGATACAGTTGGCCCTTCCTCGATAGTCCTCTCATGATTTCTGTGATCTTCGATTTGTGATTTACGGTCAAAGGGCCCGCGAAGGGGTCGTTGACGATCCGGTCGTCGCGAGCGCTCTCCACAGCCCGAAGATACGTCGTCACAAAGCCCATCGACTCTGCAAACGCGTCGTCCACGTGCGGGGCTTCCTCTTCGAGCAGCGAAGGTGACGCCGGCGTCTCCATAGTGTAGCTTCAGGAGTCCTGGACCAGGATCAACTTGAAGGCGTCTGTAGAAAGAAAAAAAAGAGATGACAAATCGCATTTTATAGACTTTGGCCAGACCAAAATGTATCACTGGACTAAACCAGGACCAAATTTAAATATTGCTCCGAGATGGCGCTGCTGCTCACGGCGGTGCAGTGGCTCTCGTGGCTCGCGCTGCGGCTGGTGGCGCTGTCGCTGCAGCTCGCGCCGCTGGCTGCGTCCCTCACCACCGTGACGGCTATCGTGCTGGTGTCGGCCATGACGACGCAGGCGCTGGAGCACGGCGTGCTGGCGTCCATGCACCGCTCCAAGTGGCACAAGGCGTCGAGCTACGACGACCTGCGGCGCGACTTCTACCGCGGCTACTGGCTGCTCACGCTGCTGTACGTGCTGGGCTCGGCGCTATGGATCTACTTCACGGAGACGACGGGCGCCCGCGTCGTCTACGGCGCCGTCTTCTGCGCGCTGTGGTGGGGCGTGCAGCTGGCGCTGGTCGTGGCGCTCACGCCCCTGGACGAGGTGCTCAAGAAGGTCAAGGCAGCGGTCAAGTGGTGAGGACCTGGATGCTAGTGCATGGCCAAGATAATAGAGCTGGGGGTGGCAGTGGAGAGATCTACGCCCTGAGAAGGAGCTGGCCAAGTGACTCAACACTCTGCGTCGTGACAACCCCCCAAGCACAGGAGTACACTAATACCGCCAAGATATGCAGCTACGGTATTCGCCACGCAGCAGGAGCAATTGCATCACTTGAAACGTGTAGAAGAAGTCGTTGCTGTTCATTTCATTTCAAGTTCCGGCATCAGCTTTGCATCTTTTTCAGATCCTCGTCCTCCGCAACGCCTTCCTGCTGTACAACCAGCGCCGCCGACGGCATCTGCTCGTGCCGTGATTCCTGCGTCTCCCCCGCAGCCACCAACGCGACGCTCTGCTGCTGCTGCTGCTCTTCCTCCTGCTGCAGCGCCTGCTTGGCTCTGTCCGCCACTTCCTGCACCTGCCGCTGCTTCTGCTGCTCCTCGAACTGCGCGAACGTGAGCTTATCTGCCAGGATCTTCTGCGCCGCCGCCGGCTGCAGCGTCGCGATGGCGGAGGGCGGAAAGCCGGCGTCCAGCAGCTGCTGGCGCATGCTGCGCGTGATCATGAAGGCCACGGACGCCACCTGCGGCCCGTTGCCCGTGCTGCCCTGGCCGTACCACACGCGCTCCGCCCACTTGGAGCCGTCGTAGTGCCACTTGTTCACGTAGTAGCGCCCCAGCAGGTGCCAGCGCTGCACGCGCGCCTGCAGGCGCCGCACGACGGTCATGCTCGATGGTTGACGATTTTTGTGGTGGTTGATGCGCTAAGTGGCAGCCTACACATTATGATGTAGACTTGGTGTGACGGTAAAGCTCAGACAGCTGGCGGATGTACATGTGCATGTACGGAGCCTGTAGCCTGCACCGTGTAGGACAGGCTGCTGTGGATCGAGTGGGGCTGCGTGGAATTACAGTGGAGTTCTGAAGAAGGAATCGAGCTTCCACACAACAATGCGAGCAAGTAATGATGTAAGAGTGCCTGTCCTGGAGATTCGTTTGTTTGGATGACGACATGCCCAGGCGAAATGTGCTCCGTGGCGACCACGTTGGAGTCGATTGACAAATTGGAACGACGCGAAAGTGACGGCCAGAACCGGTCCGTCGCCGCGGCGCACAAACAAGACTCTCAACGTCTTGTTTGAGCTTGCAACCCGCAGCGCTTTCTGCTTGTTGCTGCCGCGTTTCCTCCGATAATGGCGTTCAATTAATAAAGTCGCGAACGTGATGCATTCGTGGGTCTCAGTTAAAAGAGTCCGGGTATCACCGTTTCGCCTGATAACCGTGAGAAGAGGCGCCGAAAGCAGTCGCGCTGCCGCAGCGGTTGCAGCCTCGCCATGCCGTCAAAGCCAACGATGCGTTCTCGCCCAAGCCAATTCTGCGTGCGGCGTACATGCACAACACGCTCTTATCCTGTCCTGCCAGGGGTTCCGGGCCGAAGTTCGGCGCCATTACAAATTTTCGCCAAGCAAGGGGCACGCACAGTGGAGGTTGCACGCTTCAATTTTTGCGCAGGGGACGCAGGGCATAAACGCCAGGCTGGAGACGCAAATCAAGCTCAAGCTCTGAAATCCCGCAAGCTCACTGGCTCGGGCGCCCATCGTGGGCAGAGCTGTTCCGCCACGCCTCTGCTTGGTGCTGTATCCGTCCTGCAGCAAAACCCAGATCAGAGCTCCTCCGGACGCTGCTGGTGTCAGTCCAGAGACAGAAACTTTGCACCTGATCCGAAACGACCAGCGCAGCGCGTACGCAAGTACGTGTCCCGGGGGCGTCAGTAACATGGTACCATTCGCTCCAGGATGCTTGGGCACCAGGCCGAGTGTCCGCTCGCACAGAGGCATGCCTATCACAGCCTAGCCCTCCAGCTGTACCGTGCACCGACGCGGCTCCTTATCGCGCGCCCTGATAGGCTGAAACCTTGCGCTAAAATCTGCGATTGGCGGAAACCCCTTCGCGCCCAACTGCCAAGAGTCAGTACTGGTACGTGCCCGCTCTCTTTTCCCATTCTGCCAATTGAGGCCGTCGGGGCACAACTACATTAGGTATACTGGACTGTACCGGTAGTGGAGCATGACGGCCATCTTCGGGCAGGAGCTGAGCCCCGGCATGGCGGCGCTGGTGTACGTGTTCCTGGTGCTGGCGCTGCTGGTGCTGTGCGGCTCCATCTGGTACTACTGGAGCTACGCGCGCAAGATCGAGCGGTTCCTGGCGCGCGACAACCAGAACAACAACATGATGCGCCACCACCTCGTGGACTCGTTCCTGCAGCGCGGCGAGGAGGAGTGGCCCTGCTCCATCTGCTTCCACGACAACCACCCGGACAAGACGAGCTGCGTCATGTGCGGCACGCCTCGCATCGTCACGGCCACGACGCCGTCGCACCTGGCGCGCGCCTCCGGGCTGCACAAGCGCGACTTCAGCCAGAGCATGCTCAACCAGCAGTCGCGCGTGCGCAGCTTCCACGTGCGGCGGCTCAAGCAGATGGACCTCACGTCGAGGCAGAAGGCGGCCGTGCGCCGCCACCTCTGGAAGCGCAAGCGCGGCAAGGACGGCGTCATGCGCTGGGTGCGCATCGACGCGCACGAGCGCGCCGAGGACGTCGCGGGGCCGCCCCACGACGACGACGCGCTCAACAAGGAGAACCGCAGCGAGACGCTGTACAGCGGCCTGAGCACGCCGCCCAACGGCACGGCCATCCTCGGCGGGGACGAGTTCCCGCGCACCAGCAGCCGCTCGTCCTCCTCGTCGTCGCTCAGGGAGGACAACGAGCACATCGCGCTGGCGCTCAGAGACTTCGGCGTCTCCGAGACGGAGGGGAGGCACCCGGACAGCTCCTTCCTGTCGACAGAGAACGATCTGGGCCGCCCGTCCTTCCAGCCGCTGCGAGCGACGGCGCTCAAGCGCCTGGAGGAGGCGGAGGAGCGCCCCACCATGGCCTTCTACTCGCAGCAGAACCCGTTCAACCCGGCCAACAGCGGCGTCAATCCGTTCAGTGCCAGTGGGAGCAGCAGGAATCCTTTCCCTGGAAGTACGGTGAACCCGTTCGCTAGTACTCGTGGCTTGGCCAGTTCGCGCGGCTTGAACCACATTGATGAAGACAGGGAGGGAACGATGGGCGGAGGCCCGATCCCGGAAATCGGCGACGTTGTGGGCGCGGATGACCGCCGCTTTAACGACTTGAACGACACGGCCATTTCGACTGTATCGACCGGCTACGTGCGGCATGAGGACGGCGCTGGCGGATTCGAGTGGACCCCTGCAGGAACTGTGATTGCCTACACGGACACGAGTCGCCGCATGGACTGCGAGGATGATCTGGAGGAGATTGCGTCGCTAACTTTCCACGACAAGAACCGCTGGTTCCTGGAGCAGGTGCAGAAGCGCTGGCGCAGTTACGAAGAGGGCCACATTCAGTTCGTTGTACGACGTGAGCACGTGGTGAGTGATTCGCTGGAGCAGATGCTCAAGTGTCCTCCTAGTCGCTTCTGGGAGCGTCTGCGTATTTACTTTGAGAACGAGCCGGGACTGGATGCCGGTGGTTTGATTCGCGAGTGGTACGAGATCCTGAGCGACTCGCTCTTCAACGATGATTTCGGACTGTTTATCTCGACAAAAGGCGAGAACATGGGCTACTGGATTAACCCTGCGTCAGCTTCCAAGGTGCCGAACCACCTGGAGTACTACGAGTTTGTCGGGCGATTGCTTGCCAAGGCTTTGATCGAGGGTTACAACATGAAGATGTCGCTGGCGCTTCCTCTCATCAAGCACATTCTAGGTGTTCCCATTTCGTTTTCGGATCTGGAGTTCCTAGATGAAGATTTGTACAAGAACGCAATGTGGATGAAGCAA
Source organism: Phytophthora cinnamomi (assembly GCF_018691715.1). Lineage (NCBI taxonomy): Eukaryota > Oomycota > Peronosporomycetes > Peronosporales > Peronosporaceae > Phytophthora > Phytophthora cinnamomi. The sequence continues at coordinate 236,082 of NW_027151018.1, forward strand.
AACGATCATGCTGAACTGCTTGCTATCGACTTCACTGTACAGGTGATTACTTCCGAGGGCAAGTCCCACACTGTGGAGTTGGTACCAGGTGGTGCCGGACGTGATGTGACTGACGAAAACAAGAAGGAGTACCTGGAGCTGCTGCTCAAGCACTATATGTTTGAGAGTATTTCGGAGCAGTTGGGAGCCTTGCTGATGGGCTTCTACGATGTCATGCCGCAGTTTCTCATCACGGTCTTTGATTACCAGGAGTTTGATCTGCTGTTGTCTGGTGTACCGGAGCTTGATGTCAACGACTGGCATACGCACAGCGAGGTGCGCTGGATAAAACTTGAAAAGCCGACTCCTGTCGAGCAACGCGTACTGAGGTGGTTCTGGGAATGCATGAACGAGTTCACGAGTGAGGAACGCGCTCGTCTACTGCAGTTTGCAACTGGCACGTCTCGCGTTCCAGTTCAAGGCTTTAAGGCGCTCATGAGCAGTGATGGCCGTGTCCGCCGATTTACTATTCAGTTCGTGCAGCGTGGAGCACCGCCTACGGGCCTCATGCCGAAGGGCCACACGTGCTTCAACCGCATCGACCTGCCGCTCTACCACACCAAGGAAGAGATGGTCAACTATCTGACGCTTGTGATGAACATGGAAATCTCTGGCTTCTGGATGGAGTAAACTTTAGTACGCCAGGCTCTTATGTGTTCGTGAGTGAGTCATGTGCGAAGAGGGGAAAATTAAATATGATGTCGATTCTTTTCCGTGTTGCCGCGTGCTGCATGCTGCCTTCTGTCGATGCAATGTTTACTTGTGCGCCGTGAAGCAGTTCATGATCATCTGAGTTGCTGTCTCCAGTGGGCCGCCGACGAATACATGAAGTTTTGGAAGGACTTTCAGGTACAAATGTACTGACTTCGGCCTAACAGCCTCTGTTTGGGCGGTTGTGACGATTTTTGCTCATTGTTCTTCTTGGCTCTGACCCACTTTTCAAAGTTTGAAAAATGCCCTTAGTTCAGGCCGCGATGTTCTCAATGCTTTATCACAACTAATCAACGTTAGTAGGAGTTGCAAACACAGTACATGCACAAGAATCGTCGCAATGCATTCATTACCTGTGTTACATGTGCTTCGTTCGCGCAGTATGCTTTAACCGTAGCTCTATCACACCAGTATTTCGAAGAGATGAGGCTGACGCTTGTGACGAGCATGGAGAACTCAGACTTTAGACTTCTGGATGGAGTAGCCTCTGCTTTTTGTAAGTGCTTTAATGCGAAGAGGGGGGAAATTAAATATGATGTCGATTTTTTTCCATGTTGCTGCTTGCTTGGCCACGCCTTACTTGTGTACTGCAAAACAATTGGGGGTCATCTGAATTGTCGACTCTACGTCGGTGAAGCGCAGCAAATACTTGGTGCAGATCTCGTCCGTGTGGTGACCGCCGTCCATCATTCGGAGCACGTCCTTTTCCAGTTGATTAGCTTTGGTGGCCATAGCGCGCTTAGTGGACGACATCGAGGACACGTTACTTCCCACCCCGTTGGAACCCGACCCGTTCCCATTTGCCCCACCAGGCGCGCCATTTCCAGGCTGGGTCGACGATGGAGCAGCGCTGATGGGATTCATACCCGATAATGATGGGGAATTTGTCGACAACGCATACGGACGGCCCTTCTGCTGGCCACCTTGCTGCTGCTGGGTTTGTTGTGGTGCCTGAGTCTGTTGCTGTTGTGGTGGACTCGAACCAGGAAGACTGCGGTCGATGCATATAGGGTAGCGATGCACGCGCCTCAAGAACCCATGGATAAGACCAAAGGTGATGAAACGCCGTACGTCGATAAGCGCGAGGGACTCGGAATACACTACGCAGAAGTCACTCATGCGCAAACTGGGCTGGACAGAGCAGTACAGGGCGAAGATACGCGCGAACGACGGTGGAGCATGACCAGATTTGGCAATGTATACAGCACACTCCGCTTGAAGCTTCGGGTCGTTCGCAAGCACTGCAATCTTCGGTGTGTTAGCGTAGATATTCGAGTGCAGGAAAATGTCGATCAGCGTAACGCAGCCGTAGTAGAGAAGCTGTCGAACGCACTTCTTCACGATCGCAATCTCGACCTCAGCCTCCAGACTGATACGCTTCACGTACCGAACACCATCGATGAACGGCACGATCTGTTGCAGCGCTAAATCCCATTCAGCTGTGAAGAAAATAATAGTCACCGTGCCAGTCAGTTCCGGAACACGGACGACAAACCATCCAAACGCCAAATAACGCACCGCTGTTCTCGAGCAGAGCACGCAGGTCGCGAATCGCAACGGGAACCTGGTACTCAAACACAGGCGCTGGGTCCTGCAGCGTCGGGAAGAGCTTCAAATTGATAATATTGGCTGTGTCCATCGGAATTGTGCACTCGCCATGCAGCGTCAGGTCTCGCAAGATCTGCGGCAGGATCGTGCCCAGCAGCTCTTTCTTGTCCGGATTGTACAAGAAGCCGCTCTCCTTCTCCATCCCCTCCACCAGAGCACCCAACTACACATATACAGCACATAAGTGTCATCATTCCTGCCCAAGCCTCGACCTCCAATAGCTCCGTCCCGCTAACCTTCCTCAGAATCGGTCGGTACGGTGCCGTCTCCACGTGTTCATCAAACACAAAACCTGCTCTCACCCAGCACCCAACACAAGACCATTAGCTCTCTCCTCTCAATAAATAAAAAAATGTAAAATAAATGAAGGAGACTCCGACCAATATTGAACAGCAGAGCGTTGCGGTGGTATTTGTCGTCCTCAATGCAGACCGGATACCCCACGATCTTCATCTGCTGCGCCCGAACTGACAGCCGCACAACAGCACAAATCATTTTAACCAACAATATTTAAAACGGTCACCCCTTAATCTGGCGCCCACCAGTGATTATCTTCCCGCAGAGCGCCTTGTCGATGATGATGTAGCCGGACACGCTGTCGAACACCTCGTTGCTCAGCACACTGCGACCAAAACAGCGCAGGCAGGTCAGCCTCCCAGCAGTAGGAGGTTGTAAAGGAGTTTGTCTCACTTCTCGGGCGCCTGGAAGAGGATCACGGGCCCCGCCACGTTGTCGAACTCGCTGTAGAAGAGTCCCTTGATCATGTTGTGCGCTTCGTGAGTCTAGGCTTGAGAAATGGTCTCCTCTATTGGACCAAAATTGTGATTTGAATAATACAGACCAGACCAGTACCTTTTGGGACTATTTTTTGATTGAAATGGGCGCTGGTCTCAGATAATATTTTTTTGGCGCGAGTATGGCGTTGGATGCGCGCACGGTACGAGGGCGTGTACTGGACGACTGGGCGCTTCGTGCAGCTAATCGACGGTGTGTTGGACGTGCTGCAGGTAACGGTGAGGCTCGCGGAGCTGACGGAGCACTTGGGCTGCGCGCTGTGCCGCGGGATTCTGCGGGACGCGCACACCATCCCCGACTGCCTCCACTCCTGTGCGTGGCCTTTATTTCTGAAGCCGCAGTGGGGCTATAATTTGGGCTGGTGGCTTATATTTTTGTGTATTGCAACGCTGTGTTGCAGTCTGCAAGAGCTGCATCTATCGACACTTCCTGGTGAAGGGCAGCTGCATCTGTCCGAAGTGCAACAAGACGCTGAATCCGCGACCAATTGCCACGCTGATGTGGGTTGCATTTACTGGGACGTGTGCAATTTGTAGAGTACCTGATTTGTTGTTGTTGTTTGCCAGCACGGACCAAAAGTTGCAGGAAGTGGTGGACCGCATTTTCCCTGAGTTCAAGGAGCAGGAGGTGATACTGGAGAAGGAGTTCTATGCCCAGAACAACTTCAAGCTGAGAGCGGAGAGCACTGCTGGAAAAGACGGAGAGCCGACGGATGGAGCCAATGGGTCCTCATCTTCCCCAGGGACTTCATCACGTGGACGCTCAAAGGCTTCTACCCCAGCGAAAAAATCATACAGCGTCAAACCTGGGAGCAGCGGAGGGATTCTAACATGCAACAGGCAATTCACGATAGAGGTCTACCCTCAAGAAACGTACGTGTTACTCGAGTATTGGCATGAGACGATGGACTCTAATTTGATATCGCCCCTATGTGTTGCGGAGGGTATAGCAATGCACGAGCACTACCGCCGCTTAAATTCCCCTTTATGCAGGTCAACGGCAATTTTAAGGAAAGTGGCGTGCAGTTCTCATCTACAATGTGTATTCTGCTAATACTGAGTGCTTGATTGCAATGGTTCGTGCCACAGATGTTTGAGCTTCGCAAGCTAATTCGCAAGCGTTTGAAGTTACCAGACGAACTGCAATTGGAGATGGCATGCATGGGTGCCACGGTGGGGCCTGAGCTCTCGGTACATTTCATCCAGCGGACAATCTGGCAGCATCAGAACCAGAAAGAGCCGCTCGTGTTGCACTATCGGCGCATGACATCATGATCACCTTATTGGGGAAATGCTGAGCCAAGTGACAGAGAGAGCGTATGCACGAGGAAATTACATCCAAGCAGGCTCTTCAGCTACAGTGAAAAAGTTGTAGCAATCTTCACAGCGATTTTTGTAGTAGATTTTCGCACGAGGTTTTGAAGATTTAGTTTTCCATGAGCGAATGCCGTAAACATGTGTGACTAGAAGTACTTCAAGCTCAGTTTCTCGTTCTCTCTAAGCCTTCTCACGAGATAAATACATGTACTAGTGTTAAGACAGTTTTCACCCGGCTTCTACGTTGCGACAGGCAGCTACGGCATGAGCCGCACACTGGGGCTACCCAGTCCGCCGCCGTAGCTGCTCCCGACCTGTGCCTCCTCCAGACTATTGAACGTCGTGATCTCGAAGTCGTACATGGCGGTCGGGATGTGCTCGATGCTCTGCACCGCCGTCACAATGTGCAGCAGCGCGTTCTGCAGCGCCGCCTCCGTCTCCCCCGCACACAGCTCCCTCTCCTCTGTGAGGCGGCACATCACAACAAGGGTTCGTAAGTAACAAGCACTCGCAGACGAGAGAGAGACAGCTCCTCGCACCTTGCGACGCGGCGGGCGACGATGTGACCGTGACGGGCAGGATCCACTTCTCGAACACCGCCTTCTCCTCGTTCGACATGAGGCCGAACAGCGCCTTCTTCACCTTCCGCTCGAAGAACGTGACTACGATGTAGCCGCTGTTGGCGCCGCGCACGCCGCTGCTGCTGCCGCCGACGCCGCCCACCGAGTGCACGGACGGCTGGCCGTAGGGCGTCATGACGCTGCTGCCGCCCCCCAGCAGGTAGCTGCTGGCCGCCGCACTGCCGCCCAGCAGCGCCAGCGCCTCCTCGAAGCCGCGCACCGCCTGGTCCACCTTGCGGCTCACGTCCCCCACGGCGCACAGCGCGTACGTGATGTTGGGGAAGGCCTGGCACGTGGCCTCGCTCGGCCGCACGGGCCCCGGCGCCCGCGTGAACAGGATCGTGTGCAGCAGGCACGTGACGGCGTCGCCCACGTCCTCCGCGGCCACGGGCACCTCGTCCAGCAGGTGCTCCTTCCAGCCGCCGCCAGCCGCGGTGCCTCCTCCTCCTCCGGCGGCGCCCAGGCCGCTGCCCACGGCGCTCGACGCGATGCCCGGCGACCCCAGCATGGATGTAGAATATGTGACGTGCACTAACAGAGCTGCTGGCTGCTCATTGGCTGAAATAGTCAATTGCTTCTTAGATTTATTGTATAATAGAGAGTTTTTGCAAGTTTTCCTTTCCCATTCCCAGATAGTCTCTCAGGTGTGGCTATGGGAGATCAAAACCACTTTTCGCGGTTTCCCAGTCCCAGCAAATCACCTTATTAAATAGCATGTCATGCTTTATAGAAGGCTCAAGCTGAGCCCCTTGCTTCCTGAACAAGTGAAGATGACGTCGGACGAGATTCTTCTGCTGTGCGCTCTACTCGAGGACACAGGATGCAGTGACGCCATGGTTCTTATGGTTGCAGCTCTCTATTGCCCGCCCGTCGAGCGCCCTGTCGTGCCTAACATCTGCTTCTGCATCACTGCTACGACGGATGTGGACGCCGAGTTTGACTTTCGTTTCGACGTGGCGGGCATATTGCAGCTGTCTTCGCTGTTCGAGCTGCCCGGCGAGCCACAAGCGACGCTGCCTCGTCTCGCTCGCGCTTCTTCTGTTCGTTTTGCTTTTTGCATTCTTGCTCCTGTTTAGCATCATCGAGGAGCTCTACAAGCTCATCAAGCAGCTGGTCTCTCTCCGTGACCTCCTCCGCCACGCCAGACAGTAGCTCCGCCTCCTTCATCGCCTCTCGGTGAGTTTGAACAAGCTGGTTCATGCGTGACTGTGCGTTCTTGCCACTTAGCTTACTGCGCGAAAAGGCCGGCGAGGCTACGAGCGTTGCAGCAAGACTGTCCCAGTGCTGCATGACCTTGCCCCGTGGCTTAGCAAAAGGCCGGTCAAGCAGCACTTGGCGAAGCAGAGCGACATCTTCTTCTTCGCTGTAGTTCTTACGGCGTGGTGGGGCTGTCGAGCGAGGTGGCTCGGTGGCAGGCTTCGAAGCCACAGTCGTTGCAGCCATGAGGTCGTGTGGGAGGCGGCAACTCTGGGAATGGGAAGGCTCCCACAGATTTCCGAATTCTGTGGGTGGCGGAGGGGGTTTCCCATAGAGGTGCCCTTTTTGTGTTTAGTTTGCTGTGGGCATGGCAATGGGAGCCGCAGCGAAAACTCTCTAATAGGATAAGTATTCTTTGGTCGGACACCCGACCCCTATCATTAGCTGGTGCACTTGTTCCATCCAATCAGCAGTTATTTTTTTTCAATTTGTGGATCAGCTGCGATATTTCAACTATATAATAATCCTCACGGTTTAGGGTTAGGTCCGACTTATTTCTGGAAAAAGCTGGAAGTTTCCTTTTCGCGTGGATAAGTATTTATACAAAACTTCAGATTTTAGTGTTCTTATCAGATAAGTCTACTATGTGCCGGACGAAACACCCCCAAGGATAGTGTGCATACAATACTAAAGATACAATCCCAACGCCGAAGCTTCTATAGTCACTCTAAGAATCGCACCAAGATGGAGATGAGATGCAGCGAGTGTCCCGTGGTCTTGATACCCAGGCAGGCACAATTGGCCAAGCATTAGCCGCAGAAAAAGTGTTTGAGGGGGGGGGGGTCCTCTCCTCGACAGGATTGTCAAAATCAGTGTTAGATAGCATGCATAGTTCGATAGCTAGCGGTGTTAGCCTTCCCACTCAAAACTTCTACTCATTGCTAACAACTTTTTCAATATTCCTACAGACTAAAAAGAGCCACAGCGACCGTGCTGCGGATGGTTTGCTTGCCTAGGCGACTTCTCTAGGCTACTTTTCTCAAATTGTAAATTTTCTCCGTGAACCTTGCCCAACTTCCCTATCCGATTCGAAACGCATCGGGCAAATACGCGACAAAATGGCCAGCGCTATTGAAGAACGAAATTTACGTGCTAATGTGCAGAAGAGTGATGCGCCTGAATCCAAAATTGATGATATTTGTGCGGTTGTGGGACACCTAGTCATACACGCGGACGTTGCCGCTGGGCTCAAAAATATGCACGATGCAGCTTTATTAACTATAATGTGGCACACATTCGGCCGTGCTATCGATACTTGCTTCTCCCGAAAGGAGCAGTTGGCGGTCACGGCGTCAGGAGAGCTCTTTTTAAATATTGCGCGTATTAAGAACTCAGTAGTTCAAGGTGTATCGATTTACTACTCACCTATGCGATGGCAACAATGTATGCTGCATGCCTTCGGGATGCTCTTCATGTGCTATGATCAACCCTCCAAATATTTATTTCCATTGGTGCCCCGATTTGCTGACCCGGATTTACCTGGCAGCCGCACGTACTCCCAGGAAGAAGCTGTCATCTATTGGGAAAGCTTGGATGAGGACGACCAAGTGTAGCCAGCTATATTACCGAGGTAATCCGTGTCACCGTTGCCAAATGGCTCCTGCCGTAGCCCAAGCTGTGACGCCCAATATGACGAGTCACCCTCTGCGGCGCGGCGCTGCAACGTACGCTAATGCCTGCCCAAAATGTGCCGCCCAGTGAATATCAACGAGGGGCGCGTGGCTGTTGGAGTCACTGACGAAGGCCTTTGCCTACATTGGGACGACAACACGTGAGGACCAATGCGTAGGCAAGGTGTTAGCAAGGTACGAGGCACCAGACTTACCTGTGGCAACTCCGACTGTTGGCGACCTGCAGCATCGTCTCTCCGCGGTCGGGTTTGGTCAAGTCATTACCCTGCGTGACGAGCTGTACCAACACGTCCTTGGCTCTCCGCACGCACAATACAATGTAACTGTGGACGTTGTTGACGCCGCCTTCGCTGTCCTCTTGATGCACCTGAAGACCGTCCTTGACGCTGCGCACAGTACCCCGGCTGGCTCGTACAACTTACGCTGTACGAGTACCAGCTGCATCGCTCGATCGCGGCGACAAACTCTCGTCTTGGCTGCCACATCAGCACCACGACGTACTGCGAATGGGCAATCACCTCACCGCACGCTGGCGCGCAACAAACCACTCACAAGTTAGCAAAACAGTCAATGGGGGCGACACGCTGCTTGCATCGACAATGGAGAACATACTGAAGCAGTTAGTGCGGATAAACGAGCGACCTGCGCGTCTAGTAGACACCAAACCAGCGGCAGCTATACTCCCTGCAGCTGCGAATGCCACCGCAGTCAGCACGACTGACCCAGCTCCGCTACCTGCTCCAGCTACTGCTTCCACACACGCTGGTTGCGTCTTTAACTGGTACACAAACAAAATATGGGAAACCGTGAAGGGTAAGAAGAAACAGAACAAGCGAGCAGGTGCAAAAGCAGCAGTCAATACCATGCTTGTACTGTACCAGACACCTTACACAATCATCGTGCTACCGCATCGGTCGAACGTCGACGCGTACCAAGCGTGGAAGCATCACCTATGGGAGCTCGCCCTCTCGCTGGACCGCGCTGCGAACGAGCATCTCTGCAGCTACGATGGCAAGACGCCGACGCCAAAATCCTCCTCGCTTCGCAAGCGCTGACGAGCGTTACGGGCGTCACACCCGGCAGCGTACAGAGCGCTCGCGGCACAGTATCTAACGCTGAAGGCGAATGGCTCAATCTCCGACGCGTACACGCGTACACGCCTACATCGCACCTGCGGACGGCCAACGACGTAGCCTAACCATATTCCTATGTACAGAAACACCACACTCCATACATACAATAGCACATACAGACCACATACATATACATATACATCACAAGTTAACCAAACCAAGATGCTGGAGGCCGGATTCGAACCGGCGACCTCGAAGCGAAGCTTCCTGCTCTTTCTCTGAGCCACACCAGCGTTGGAGATGGAGGGGAGGGAGTCGTACCTCACGAGGGACACCGCACCCGCAGCGTTGGTCAGGCCGCAATCCACCGCGCTGCTGTCCTCCGCAGCGCTTCCAACCAGGCGGCTGCTCGCAGCTGTGCCGTCGCCCTCTGCGCCGCTGTCCACCGCGCTGCTACCTCCGCAGAGCAGCCCTCCGGGCCGCTGCTCGCCGCTATCCTACGCGTCGCTGTCCGCTGCCGCTTGCCGAAGAATGCCAAATGGACGAGTGGAGATCATCAGCAATTTTCAATTAAGTGCGATTGCTATTCCTATTCACCGCAGTCCGGAATGAATAAATGGACGCTAATTGATGTGGTTTTTGTGTAGGGCACAAGTGTAACTCTATTTACGCGTTCCAGATTCCGGTCCAGAATCTGCCAATTACTGCTGTTATAAGAGGTAACCTATCATTTAACATACAAACTACTATTCCGGTGATCGAAGTCTGGCACTTAGCGGTGACCAGGGTTTGGTAGTACTGATAATTTTGTGTTAGTAGTGATACTACTACTACTAACCGACTTTGAACCAATATATTCACTACTACTATTGTAGAACGGCATTGGCGTTAGTAGTATCACTACTAATTAGCACTACTAATTAGCACTGTGTACCCATATTGACGTCTACCGTAGCTTTGGCTTCCTTTTCCTCCATACCCTCAATTCCTGACGATTGTGGTGCAATATTAGCTGCCGTTGCGCTCGATCATTGTCAGTACTTGTCCTTAGCGGGTTCATAACGAAGGATCCTGATGTAGGTCTTGCTGGACGGGATGGTGACGTTCGGGTCTCCCGTGACACCCACTAGGAAATCATTAAAGGCCGGAGACGTTACCAAGTTGCGCGCCAGCCCTTGATAGACAAAGAATATTGATGAGATCCACAATCGCTTGGCATATTGATTATTTGCACACGCACCTTCGCGGATCAGCCATCAGTATGACCCAAAATTTGTTCTTGAGTCACCGATGCTTTTCACCACGTTTTTTACCGCTTGGTAGGTTGCACCGCTGGTTCACTTAACTTGGGAGGGGCTTGGCGCCTCGCTTCTACTTTGGGAGCCACTTGTACCATGAAGAGATCGGCGAGACTCAGGCGGTGTTGTTGAACTTCGATCACCAACTCGTGCTGTTTGTGTTTGGATACCACGTGAGTCTTCACATTAGACACGTTGCTAGGATGGCATAGCGACACTTACCAATTCTTCGCCCTCGCACAAAGCAGGCAAATATGTGTGAACGTCTTGACCCTATAGGTTGTAGATCTCTAAGCGGCGTATCACATTCCAAAACCGAGTCAGTCCCTTTTTTTGGCGGATTGTGAACGGTGTGATTGGTGTGAGTCGCTGTCAATATTGAAGAATCTGCTCACGCACAAGCGACTGCAGAACCTGCATTCAGATAGTGTTAAGGGAACAGATCATACGCGGAGATGTTACCGCAGCATTGTTACCGTTTCGAGAGGTCGGCATCTGGCTTTGTGCAGAGCTCATTGCTGCACAAATGGTGAATCTGACCGCCGCAAACACAGCAAGGAGATATCTCCGCTATGTCTCTTCAATGGCAGTCAATCTTAGGACGCTTCATAGGTTTGCGCAAGCCGAGAAATGAGCGACGGAGCGAAAGAGGGAAGCCGCGAAGCCAGCAATTTTCGCGCCCTTCGAAGATCTCATATGGGTTGAAGTTTGGGGAACTATAGTAGTCCTAACTAGCACTACTAACGGTATTTTTCTCGCTACTATTCAAATAGCACTACTAATCGGCCAAATCCCCAGTACTATAGCACCACACTACTAATTAGTAGTGATATATCACTACTAACGCTACTAATTTGGGGTATACTATCAAACCCTGGCGGTGACTGCCATTCTCTTGGTCCCTATTCCAAATCGTGGCTGTCAATCCTGCAATAGACCAGACCGATATCCCCACGACGCTCGACGAAGGCTTGACTACTACTGCCGTTGTCCAACTTCACAGCGAAGCCAGTGCCCTGTTTCTCCACAACGTGTCGCGAGTCGCCCTGGGAGGGACGGCTAAGTTGCTGGGTAGAAGTTAGGACGGAACGGACAGTACCAACGCAAAGGCAGCCAAGTCAAAATCCAAAGATCTCAACTTGTTGCTTCCACAGCGCAAATTCACGACTGACTGACGTACCTCGCACGGGTTCCACACACCCTTCCTCGGTTCTTCACACCCCTCCTTCCTTGGCCTTGACCACACTCCAGCCTTGAGCCACGGCAGCACACGCGACCTCCATCCCGTCGTTATCGCCGGCGTCCAATCGCCGAACGCTCCTCTTCGATCGGGGTCAGGCTCCTCGCGAAACCGCCGCGTCGCCAGGTAGCCTTCTCCAACGCCCGATGACTGCTCGGTCAGGTCATCTTCGAACAGCTGATCCTCTCGAATCTGGTCGCAGGTAGTACAATCAATCTTGAAAGGACGGTTGTCTCTGTACCCGAGACGGTTGACACCTTTCCCACTCGGGACAGCTTCATTAGACTGAGAGATCACCGCTTATTCCCTGTAGGTTAGCTGTGCTGTTTACCTTAGAAATTATGCGTTGAGGAGATGTCGGCACCAGAGCTCTTAGCAATCACTCTGGTAACTTCAACCACCATCACTCGCTATCTCTCAAGTTGACTACTACTTATACAGGTCGCATACCTGACGGGTCCACGTACACATGTGGTCAGCATCCGTTCGGCGTGTGTCCGGAACAGTTGAGAGGATATCACCACCAGCCGGCAATTCCCCTCAACTTAATTCGGGCACCATGTCGCTTTCCCCGACAAGCCTGACGAACTGCGGGGTCGGCAGTGGCTTTGTTAGGTAGTCTGATAGCTACAAGGTAGAAGCAATGAGCTTAACATCGATGTGCTCCGCGTCAATATGATCACGAATGAAGTGCAAACATAGATCGATGTGTTTGCTGTATCCATGGTTGCATACGAGGCTGATTGCCGCCTTGTTATCCACCTTGACATGCATTGGGCCGACCACGTGAACTCCGACTTCGTCGAGGAGTTGGCGCAGCCACTCCAGCTCCTGCGTTGCCTGCGCCAACGCCATGCATTCGGCCTCGGCGGTCGAAAGCGCCACTGAAGCCTGGCATTTGTTCTTGAACACCGACGGCGCTCCATCCATAAGCACCAGCACACCAGATGTAGAGCGGCGTGTATCAACGTCACCTCCCCAATTAGCATCGTTGTAGGCTGGAATTGGCAAGCCCTTCTGTGTTCTGCGCTTGAACTAGCTACATCCGTTCGGTGAGCTTACCAATGAGTGTACCTCCGGCACAGCCACATCAGAAGCAGGTGACCCATCCTCGCCCACATCCATCGGGGTCGATGCTGGGTTCAGAGCATCCATGGCCACATCTCCATCATGAGAAGGTGGAAGAGCGGCAAACCTGCGGTCGTCTTCACCGAGGTCATTGTCAAGCAGTGTATGTTCTGGTTCATCCGCGCGAGCACTCATAGTTTGAACAGTCAACGGACGGCGTTTATTAACCTTGATGGTGCGGGCAGTAGCTATTTGAGTCGCATCCAAGTCCCATACCCGGTAGGCTTTAGCGTTGTCTGCACAACCCAGCACCAGGCACATCTGCTCCTTACTATTCCACTTGGAACGTAGGCACTTGTCAACATGCATGTAACCTCGTGCACCAAACACACGGAGATGATCCAGCATCGGTTTGGACGTCCAGAACACGGCGTGTGGAGTTGTGTCACCTCTAGCTGCGTTAGGAAAACGGTTTGTAATGTACGCCGTTGTCATAATCGCCTCTGCCCTCCAATATTTGGGAACCTGTTGGTAGTAGAGCATGGTCCTTGCACGCTCTACAATGGTGCGGTTCGTCCGCTCCGCGAGCCCGTTTTGCTGCGGCGTGTAGGGGGTGGTAGACTTATGCACAATGACTTGATCATCACAAAATTGAGCAAACGTTTTGCCAGTGTATTCGCCGCCGTTGTCAGTGTGGATGCGCTTCAACGTTGCACTTGTCTGCGTCTCAGCGAATTGACGGTAGCTCTTGAAAGTGACGTGTGATTGTAAGTGGACAATTGATATATTTATATTAGTATTCGTGTGTGCGGTATCTAATTAATGCTTACTTTGTAGCTGCTCCTACGGCTTCATTCTCATGTTGTTGCTCAATGCATTCAGTGTAAGTTGCGATTGTGTGCGTTGACTCTATAACATGCATACCGTTTTTTCTGGACTGACATTCTGCAGCTCTGTTAGGAGAATTATGCGATCAATAATACGTTTTCGACGGAACAAAAAGCGTTTTTCAGCAGGATCGCTCCGCCAAGCTGCACTATATCTTTCTTCCAGGTCTCGTACTGCTGGGCCCCCGTGTATCCCGCCGACCATTCTTGTCAGACCTGATGCACGTTCTTCACCGACGCAACAGCTTGTACGTCGGGGGCGCCTGCGCTGGATGAGATGGAGCTACTAGAGGAAGTGTCGCAGGGACTGATGCACCCCAGTCATCGATGTAGGCTGTTGAAACTGATGTAAGTTGTGTGAATGTTTGTTTCATATTTAATACCGACAACCTAACTTCGCTGATTTTGTTGTGGATGTGTGCAAGTGTTAGCTGGTGCTGTTGACTTAGGTGCTCCATTAAGTCAGGAACCACTTCGTGTAAATGCATTATTTGAGGTGACTTCTCTGTTTCCATTTTGGTTTTCAATTCGATTGCAAATGCATTGAACTCATTGTTGTTAAAAAAAGAGAGCAAGTCCACAACTTGTGTGCCGGATGCAGATCGCGGAGCAACGCGGCAATTTGGAGAACAACCACCCACAGGTACAATAATAAGTCTAAAACAACTCCCAGTTGATATATGAGGTGCTGACAGCTGCGTATATACCGCCATATCGTTTTCGACAAACGGAAAAACAGCACGCTGGAGGTTATCGGGTGGTGTTAGCGATGCCCGTCCCGTGTAGAAAGTGCGTCGGTCAGGCGGAAACCCAATAAGCGATCGCATAGCCTCCCTCGGTAACGCACTGAGGTAGCACCCCTTCATTGCTGAAGCATTCCACCGTCCTAACCACCAGATCTGTGCCTCTGTAGCCCCTGCAAGCTCAGCCATTCTGGCTCCTGGCGCACGGGCAGCATGTGTCTTTGCCTTCGAGTGATACCGAGCGAGGTAAAGGCTTTCACAGTAGCGTCATAGTGGGAACGGAACGTCATTGGTTTTGGGGATCCTTACGGGACTTCAGAACCTCAACGTCGTACCATTTTGCTGAGTTCAAAACGTCAGGATTTTTTTTCCATTTGCACGCACCAACGTAAGAAGAAGTAAACCCCGAGAGCTCCAATAGGAATATCTCTACATTGTGGTGTCTAATCAAATTTTCGCAATCCAAACTGATTTGTTTTACCTTGGTCCATGATCATGACTAAAGCGCGGCATTCTTTATGCTCACGAAGCACGCTGACAAGGTCGGGAAGCTCCAGGTTACGTGCCGACTTGCCTTTTAGAAAGCACTCATGACACAGCAAATGTGTAGTGGGTCTAACTTGACTCACTACTTTAGCTTACACGTTGCGCAACGTGTATGAGGAAGCGTAAGTACTTAGTAATTACTTAGGTTAATTATATTTGAATACACAAATATAAGTTAACTTAGACAAGACTCCAAGTAGCTAGTTTAAGGTAAAATGAGAACTGTATTGTTTGTAAATTGATCTTCCTCTAAAAGCTGCTAAAACTGTTTATCATCTACGAAAGGGTTGGCAGCGGCTGGCTGTCAGAGCCCCGCTAATATGCATGTCTCTGATTGGTAGAAAGATGCTGCTTTCTACCAATAGGATCTTTTGGGTATGTGTGGACCACTCACTGTGGTGGTCCACTTCAATGTATCCATCGGTGTGTCTTACACCAATGTGAGGAAGTATCCAAAACGTTTAACAGATAACCTATCTGTTAAATTCACAAGTGGCTTGCAGCCACTTGTACGTGTAACCCCGTTACACCATCCCCCCCTTAAGGTTAGACGCGCGGGGTCCCCGCACGTCAATCTTTGGAATTGACCATTCGTCAATTCTCCGCGTTTGGAGAAGAAATCCGCGCTCATTCAACGATGAGCGCGCCTCAGAAGAAGTCCTCAAAGTCAATGGGGAGTCATCTCTCCATCGACGACTACTTCGAACGCCAGAAGGCGAAGTACGGTGACGTCGTCGACTTCGACGACGACGATGAAGACATGGAGGGCGAGGAGGACTCGCCCTCAAAGCGTAAAGACTCAGTGTCGAGCGAATCGCTCGACCCTCACGCCAAGAACGTTCGCCCGCGTGAAGGGGACGAATCGGACGCTTCGAGTTCGAAGCGTTCGCGTACTGAGAGTGATACCCCACTCGCTTCAGCTGGGGCTCTCAGTACTCCGCGCGCTGCTGCTGCAGCGCGTGATGTTAAAGCTCAAGGCTCTCCGCGCGCTGCGCCTGCAGCGCGCGATCCATGGATGCCGTCCGCGTCCGAGATCGCGGACCGGTTTGGGAACTCGGTACCTCCGAATGAGGTGCCGCTGTACGTATGCAGCGCCATCAAAGATGACGGTGTGGCTGCCGAGCTGCACTTTGATGCGGAAACGCATCAAAGGCGCGATTACTACATCGGACTCTTTCATGAGCTCCGATGGTTTCAAAGCAAGAAGACCTCTTCTCGCAGCAAAGTGCCCGAATGGCAGGCACTTTGTCAAAGCTGGAACGCCTTGTTGAGAACTTCAACAAGAGGCCGAGTGCTTACCGTGATCGTATTAAGCAAGCGCGTGATCGCTTCGAGACGTACTCGAAGCGTGGAAAGCTGGAGCAACTTCATGTTGCTGCTGAGGAGGCAAATGTGCCGTGCGCTGTGCCCGAGGGCTTTCAGTGCACGAAGTGCTTTCCAGGCGCGGTCCGCTTGAGCGACCGCGACCTGAACGGGTACACGTCGTTCCGTGTGCCCGAG
Organism: Phytophthora cinnamomi; assembly: GCF_018691715.1. NCBI lineage: Eukaryota > Oomycota > Peronosporomycetes > Peronosporales > Peronosporaceae > Phytophthora > Phytophthora cinnamomi. The sequence goes on from NW_027151018.1 coordinate 252,414, forward strand.
AGTCTCAAAGAGCTCCGTGCTAAGTTCTTAGCACGTGAGGGTTCGGGCGCTAGCGATGATCGCAGCGCTCGTGTTACTTCCCGCTGCGCCAGCGCGTACTGCTCTTCGTACGCCCTCACCATTTCCGGAACGTCCTCCAGCAAGACGTTCCGCGGCTCCTATGTATCTCGATGGGGAGGAAATCCTCTCCAACGAATACGAAAACGAGCCCCTTGAGGGTTCGTTTTCGGGATACTATGGTCAACAATCCGCTCAACAATCCAGCGGGTTGAGCCGCGGGCGTCACGGATCGGCGGTGGCGGGGTGGGAACACGCCCGGGTATGATCAGCCCCGGGCTGATCAGTATGCGCCTCTCCACGACCGGGTGGCCGTCGTGGAGCGTCTGCAGGGCGCTGAGTTCGCCGCCCTGAAGCAGGAGCTGGCGAACCAGAAGGCCCAAGTCGCAGCGGTCTCGCAGACCGCCTCGAATATCCAGGTCGAGCTGGGGACCCAGATGAAGGGGTTGCTCCAGCGCGTCCGCGCGCTGGAGGAGAGGTTGCTCGTCGCCGAGGCCAAGTCCTCCGCTTCTGCCTCGGCTCCTGCCGAGGCTTCGGGTCAGCCGAGCTAGATGGCTCGTGCTGCCGGTATGGCTTCAGCCGTCCGACGTAAAAGGTCGGATGGAGGCGCATGCTAGACGGTATGTCTAGCGTGTATGCGTTGCCGTGCCGTGCCAACACAGTGAACGGCCCGATGAAGCGCGGAGCAAGCTTGCTTGCTCCGAAATCCGAAACTGCATGTCTAGGCAGGTTTTGTGTAGCTAACAAAACTAATGAACCAACTTTAAATTCATTTGTGTTGCCTCTGCCCGCATTGTCTGCGTTCAGCTTCTGTTGATCAACAGAAGCTGCTATTATGTCTTGGACAAACCGAATCACGGCTTGTCTTTTGGTGATGAAACTGATTGCATCCGAGCTGAAGTCATTCAGCTCGCTCTCCGCTAGAGGCCCGGCCTCTGCGTGGTTCTTTGCGGTGTCTGCGCCCTGCGCAGACCCGTGGTCGTTGGCCATGTTGTTAGGGGAGTCTGCGCCCTGCGCAGACTCATGTGGTTTGTCCATTGTTGCAGCTGACACTGTGCAAGTGTCAGCGGTTTTCTGCGGCTGCTGTATTGCAGTCGTAGATCCTCCCCACTTAAAGTGGGGAGCCATCACTCCGAGTAAACTCGGTAGACGTGGATGCCGCATGGCATTCACGTAGAACGGTGTATGCCCGGTCGAGGCATGCACTGAGTTATTGATGGCAAACTCTGCCATCGATAAGCACTCGCTCCAGTATTGGAACGAGTGAGCGTAGCTCTTCAACATATCGACAAGCACGCGATTCACGCGCTCGGTTTGACCGTCCGTCTGCGGATGATCCGCAGTCGACATGGACAGCTGGCTCCCAAGAAGTGTAAACACTTCTTGCCACAGATGCGCTGTGAAGCGCGGGTCTCTGTCCGACACGATGTCGGTCGGCATGCCATGGTGTTTGAACACCATGTCGACGAGCAGACGGGCTGTCTGCTTCGCGGTCACCTCTGCTGGCACCGCAGCAAGATGGTACATCTTGCTGAAACGGTCTACAAAGACCACAACACCGGTGTTCCCTCCGCTATCCGGGGGAAGACCAAAGATGAAGTCCAAAGACATGGACTTCCAACACTCCGACGGAGTCGGTAGTGATTGCAGTGGAGCCTGCGCGAATGGCGCAGGCTTTACGCGTTGGCATACCTCGCAAGCACGGATGTACTTGCGCACCCACTTATACTGGTGGTGCCAGTAGAAGTCGCGCGTGAGAAGGACGTATGTCTTCTCACGTCCGAGATGTCCCGCAGTCGGGGCATCGTGATACTCGTACATGATCCTGAGTCGCAGGTCATGGTCATTTGGCACGACAACGCGATCCGCGTTGTCGTCGACTGCGTTGTAAAGTAGCAGTCCTTCGTGCACACGAAAGCGGTGTGCACGCGCTCGAAGGTGCTTGGGCAGCTTCTGACGGGACTTGTCAGAAGGCGCTGTGCCATAGGCCAGCAAGAGCTTCGCGTCCGCGTCGTGCGCGTACGCGGCCTTCACATCATCCAACAGAGATGATGTGGGTTTGCTCGATCGTATGGCGTCAATGGCATTGACGTCAACAGCTTCTGCATAGTCCGGCCGACGTGATAACGCGTCGGCCACCACGTTCAATCTTCCGGGTTTGTATTCGACCCGGAAGTTATACTCCGCAAAGAATGAGAGCCATCTCGCCATTCTTTGTGAAATGTGGCGACTTCACTGCGGTGCGCAGTGAAGCATGGTCGGTGTAGACCACAAATGGTCTACTCACAAGCAAGTACACTCGGAACTTTGCGAGTGCATACTTCATGGCAAGGAGTTCCTTGTCATGCACCGGATAGTTGCGCTCAGCTGGCTTCAGCTGACGCGATTGGTAGTAGACGACACGATCACGGCCCTCGTGATCGTGCTGCGATAACGCGCATCCGATCGCGAAATCGGATGCGTCACACACTACGTGAAATGGGCGATCTTGGTCAGCCACTGCCAAGATCGGCGCCTCAGTCAAGCCCCGCTTGACTGTATCGAATGCCTTTGGCAATCGGGTGTCAATTCCACACAGCTTCTTTCTTAAGAAGCTGTGACAGCGGGCGGATCTTGCCCGCATAGTCCTCCACGTACTTGCACAAGTACGTGGCTGCCAAGGAACTGCCTCAGTTCCTTGACACTTGAAGGCGTTGGCCATTCGTTAATCACTCTGACCTTTTCTGGGTCAGGGCGGACACCATTCTTCCCTACGAGACACCCGAGGACGGGTATCTCGCTCGCCCCGAAGATACACTTCTTCAGGTTCGCGTAGAGCTTATGCTTTCGCATAAGCTCAAGTAGCTGCCGGAGATGCACCCTGTGCATCTCTACGTCGGTCTTCCCGTCCACAGCCCGGCTGTGGATGAATACATCATCGAAGTAGCTCGGTGCGAAGTCGCGCACCGAGCGCAACAAGTGCGTCACGCACCTGTTGAAAGTCGCAGGGGCATTCTTAAGCCCCTGTGGCATTACTAGCCATTCCCAGAGCATGCCGCTTGGCGTGCTCACTGCCGTGAGAGGGATATCGCTCTCACGCATTAGGATTTGATAAAATCCATCTCGCAAGTCGAGAGCACTGTAAACGGTGCTCCCGGCCATCGAATCGATGATAACATCTTTTCGTGGTATCGGCGTCTGGTACCGTCGCATCGTTCAGCTTGTTGTAGGCATGAACGATGCGCCATCCGCCCTGTGGCTTCTTGACACAGAACGTCGGAGCACTGTGCGGGGACTTTGATTCCCGCACTTGTCCTGCTTTACGACGACTTTCAAAGAAGTCGTCGATCGCTTTCACTTGCTCTCGCGGCAGTGGCCACTGCCGCGTGACACAGTACTTCGTGCCCGGCACGAGATCAATCTCGTGCTGAATGCCCTTATCCTGCGGAAGCTCCGCAGGAATCTCTTCCGGGAGTACGTCTTTGTACTCCCTCAACAATTGTAATAGGGACTCGACTTCAGCGAGTCCCAACCTTATTCCTCGAAGCGCTCTCGCTTCGTCTTCGCACTGAGAGTGTCTTCACTATCAGTGGTACTTCCCATGAAGAGCTGCCTCAGCTCTTCGCTCTCGCTCGCCGTTCTTTCGCTGTCCGAAAGAACGCAGACTTGTTCGATGCGTCCATCGTGCAAGTCGCGCGTGAAGCGCTTCCAGCTCATGGCTGGAAGCGAAGTCAACTCCGACGCCGTCGTCGGAGGACTAGCGAGTTCCATGTCACGATACTGGAATCCAGTATCGGTGCGCGTCAAGACGCTTAGCGTCTTGACATTCGGCGTCACCGCCGCAGTCTGCCCAGCAGACTGCTCTTGTTGCGTCTCGGTCCCGGACCGAGACTTGCGCAGCGTTTTCCGCTTGCGCCGTCTTCTTGTTGTGCGGAGCCCGGCTCCGCACAGTTGTTCTTCTTGTCCAGGCCCGGCCGTGGACAGTCGTTCGCCGGCGGACCCTGTCCGCGGGCGCGCGGTATCAAGCCCGGCTTGACCGCATTTTCCTTCGTGCAGCCCGGCTGCACGGTAATGTGTCCCTTCGCCGGCAGACCCTGTCTGCGGGCGCGCGATATCAAGCCCGGCTTGATCGCATGGCGCTTCGTCGTGCAGCCCGGCTGGACGACAGCATGCAAATTGCGTCAGTGCGGTACGTTTGCAACCGTCCGCACTGTTTGCAGCGTCAACTCCCGGAGTTGACACGCCTTCGTCACCTCGACGCCATTCATTGGCGGAGCCCCTCATGACTGAGGGTGCGTCGGCTCCGGGAGCCGACGCGTCGTTGTCGACCTGACCGCTTCGGGTCAGGGACTGTCCCTTACACGCTTGAACGTGGGTGTTGGTTCCCGGAACCAACACATCTTTTTCTTCTGACGTCGGCAGCATTGCCGACGTGGGTCTCACTTGTGCGCGCCCTCGCGCACTTCTTGGGCACTCCGGGACAGCAGCATAAAGCGCTGTCTCGACTGGTGAGCAGCCCGCACCAGCAGGTGCGCGCGCTGCGGTAACAGGGCCATCGCTCTCTGTTCCGCTGTCGCGTCCGAAGCGCACGCGCGTGCGCTTCTTCCAGTCTATCACCGGATCATGCCGTGCAAGCCACGGCATGCCCATTTCACGTCGAACTTATCGTCCAGGTCCAGGACGATAAAGTGTTCGACAAACACTCGTTGTTTGTACGAGAAGCGCACGTTCACGACGCGCTTCTCGGTCTTCACGATGGCACCTGTTGCCAGTCGTACCTCAGAAGACTTCGAGGTGTATCTACCTCCTCGAAGTCAAGTCTCGACAGGCTTCGTAGTCGAACAAAGTTGTTCGACGCGCCTGAGTCTACCAATGCTCGAAGAGAGTCACTCGCTCTCTTCGAGTAAACCTCAAGATGACTAGGTTTGGCCTGTCATCTTGTTTCTTGCAGTGAGAGCTGGTCTCACTGGGGGCTGCAGTCCTCAGTGTCGCGTGTCCGATGTCGGCACGCGCGACTGCATTACCAGTAGGGCGCCCCGCGCCTACTGGATGTTCGCGTTTTTGTTGGTCCGCGGCGATGCCTAGCATCGCCACGACGGCCACCTCCAGGGGCATGGGAGCTGTACACTCCCGTGCAAGTGACCGATCCTTCCGCAGCGGAAGCATCGCACGTTACCTCCCTGCTGCTGGTAACCAGCAGTTGTTGCGCTCGAGAGGTCCATTGGCTCCGGACCTCCCGTCTCGCTACCGGGCGCGGTTGCGGCCTCGGTACGTTTACATGGAGTTTAGCCTGCCGCAGGCTAAACTCTTCTTGCATGGCAAGAGTGATTGCAGCTTCGAGAGTACTCGGGTACTCTTGGAAGAGATAGGTCTTCACAGGCCCATCTCTAAGCCCCTTCATGAACGTGACGACCTTGGTCGCCTCGTCAATCGAGTTAGTCACGATATTTGATACCAAATATCGTGCACGCTGCGCGTAAGCATGGACGTCATGCTTACCCTGCTGAAGGTCGAGGAACTCCGCCCTCGACCGGAACTCGTTTGCGGGGGCTCAAACGCTTGTTTGAGCTCCTCTTTGAACACTTCGTACGTGCTGAAGCACGTAGGATCGGAGAGTCGGCGTCCATACGCCCAACACCTTCCGCGTCCGCCAAGGCAGGACATGGCGAACGCGACCTTCGACAGCGGGTCGACGATGCGTCGAGCCGCTATGGCTGTGTCGAGTTCGACAAGCCATCGGAGGAGAGGCTCGCCCTCTCTTCCCACGTAATTGCTTACGCTCAACTTTAATGGTTGAGCACGCGGTGTCGTCCCTGACGACGCCGTCGCTGAGGAAGCAGCATCACGCTGCTCCTTCATGATGAAGCCCAGAGCAACACCATGTTGCTCCGTCGGCGATAGCGTACGCAGCATTGTAGCTATCGCCGCTTCTCCAATGACTGTTGACAGTCGTTGGAGGGCTTCCCACTCTGGGTCAGACAGGTGGGGGCAGTCAGCGCGTGCAACATGCGTTGCAGGCGTGTTGGAGCTCTCCATGGGCACCTCCGTGCTCATGTGGTTCTCGGCTCCGCGTTCGTACACCGCGTACGAACGTCAAGCAGTCGGTCGTTGGACGGACTACAAAGTGCTACCAGGTGTAGTGGGCCTACTTTGGCTCACTACTTTAGCTTACACGTCGCGCTACGTGTATGAGGAAGCGTAGGAGTTTATTAATAATTTGAATTAATTATACTTGAGTCCACAAGTATAATATAAATCAAATAAAACACCAAATAGGTAGTTTAAGGTAAAATGAGAACTGTATTGTTTGTAAATTGATCTTCCTCTAAAAGCTGCTAAAACTGTTTATCATCTATGAAAGGGTTGGCAGCGGCTGGCTGTCAGAGCCCCGCTAATATGCATGTCTCTGATTGGTAGAAATATGCTGCTTTCTACCAATAGGATGTTTTGGGTATGTGTGGACCACTCACTGTGGTGGTCCACTTCAATGTATCCATCGGTGTGTCTTACACCAATGTGAGGAAGTATCCAAAACGTTTAACAGATAACCTATCTGTTAAATTCACAAGTGGCTTGCAGCCACTTGTACGTGTAACCCCGTTACAAAATGACTCGTCCGGTTTCGCAAGCCAGGACTAGTGCTTAAATTCATGTAGTATCGCGATATGGAGACAAGGTCGCTTGTAGTGCAGTAGCCATCGAACAGGGACCAACGCCTCGATCGGTGTACTCGCGTTTATTTCTGTTCGTGCTTTTCGCGTTTCAGCGAAGCCAACAGCGCCTTGTTTAGGTTGTTTAGGGGGTGTGAATGTGTTCGCTCCACGACTTTGCTGATCGCTGTACAAGTCTGATATAGCGTTAACATACGTTTGAACTAGCAGCGCTGGTTTTCCGATCAGGGCCCTTAGTCCTTACTTTTCGATCGACGACTTCTTCTTGTAGGAACAAGTGCATCTTTGCCGCAGTAACCTGGTAGTGAGTTTAATGGAAGCTCTTGCGATCACACCATTCTTTGAACACTTTTTGCTTTGGCGCGTAAGAGCGAGTTGTGTTGGTTGGACGTGCGTCGCGACAACGGTCCAAAGTTACGTGGGCGCTCTCCTCGAGCTCAACTTGCAGCGCCGGTGACTCCGTTGTGCCGTAGCGACGTTTTGTAACTTTTTACGAACTTGGAGAACAACATTATTGTCCAAAAAAATGTTATCACAGTCGGTAGACAATAGAGAGGGACGTCGTCCCCATAGCATGGTGCACTCAAATACAGTGATCCCTCGTCTTTTGATTGCTAGTGCACAAGTACCTCCGGGTATCCTTTCTCCTCCAAGATCTTCCTTCGGCACCTTCACGCTGTCCTCTGTTGTTCTATTCCCCTGCTATTACTTCATCTAACATGTCCGATCCGAAACCTTAACAGGTTGTGAACCCCAGGCTGACAAGAGGACCCGCGCGAAGCAACCACGTTGCCAGCAAGCCCGATGGACCACGTCTACTCGACGGTTGCCACGTGTCAAGCCACTTTCGCCACGAGGCCATGCTGCTCTACTTGACCATGCTGCCCTTGATGCGCCTGCGGCGTCGCATGAGTCACACAGTTGGAGGGTGAAGGGAGACACCAGGGACAGGCAGATGGATACAGCAGCGACTACTGGTAGGAACGGAGACACAGCGGCGGACTACTGGGTACTGAAGGAGACGGCATCGGCGGGCTGCCGCGGTGCGGAACGAGACGGCAGCAGAGAAGCTGTCCTCCAGGTTCATAGTGGAATTCGTGCTCTAGACTACTAGGTAACGAACGACCTGGTGGCTTGCCCCCGTCAACAGCGCAATGGACAGCAGTTCACAATATTCATCCTTCTTCACACCCCGGCCTCTACTCTACAGGTTATGAGCCCAACAAACCACGACGATGCCGACGATGCCCAGCTCCGGGAGCCGCCCCTGCCCCAGTTCCTGGTCAAATCGCTGCTCAAGTGGGAGATGACGCTGCCGGTGATCACGTCGCCGCGCTGACTCGCGAGAGCGGACGTGGTGCCTCCGACCAGAGCAGTGACCGGCTGGATCCACTCAAGGGCCTCGTTGACGGTCCGGTGCGAGACGCCGCGCGCGATCGGCTGGAGAACGGCCAGCTGCAGCGCGGGATGTACGTGTCGAACTCGTCGGCCGCCGGCTCGAGCGCATTTACCTGCCCCTGGCAGCTCGTCGGCCGCGAGGGAGGGCCGACGCTCTCAGTGAAGCTATGGGCATCAGCCCGGCCATGCAGCAGCAGCAGCAGCAGTTGGTGTCTGCTCAGCCGCAGCCAGTGCCGTTTCAGCACGCGCCCGTTCCGGACCAGCGACAACAGCAGCAGTTCGTGCCGTCGCAAGGCTTCGTGCTGAAGATTCCGTCGTTCAAGCTTCCGATCGAGCGGTTCTGCGGTAAGGAGATGTACGAAGGCCTCGGGGCGGGCTAAGGACTAGGGACTCATGTTCTTGGACGAGTTGATAGCCACGCAGGTGATCAGCGGTGGTGACTGGCCTGCGGACTTCAAGGATCGTGCACTGAATCGGCACCTTGAGGGTCCAGCGCGGAAGTACTTCGACCGAAGGAAGACAATTTGGTCGGCGGAGTCACCAACGCTGGAGCAGCTAACGAACCGCATGTTCGAGGTTTATAAAAAAGAGGTCACGGTTGAGCAAGTCACTCGCATGATGCGAGCGCGTAAGCGTGTGGATCGTACCTGGATTGAGCAGTGCTACGACTTGTTTGCAATTGCGAGCGCTGCCGATTGTTCGGAGCGCTTGGTGTTGCAGTACATTTGCGAGTGCGCGCCACTGGAGATCCAAAGGGCGATGTAGACGACAATTAACCGGCGCCGTGTCGACCGGCTAAGGCAAGCGTGGGAGCTGGCGGATTTTGCAGCACGCTCGAAGCAGATATGAATGGTGGAGACAACGCGCACGGCAGAAACTTTCGTGGTAGTCGCAGCGGTGGCCATGCTGGCACCAGCGACGGCGGTAATCTGGTCGCGAATGCTGTAGAGGGTGCAGACGCGAAACGCAACGAGCGATGCTGCTGGCGCTGCTATCAACCAGGCCACCTGAAGAAGGACATTACTAGCAAGAAGAAGGATGGGCAGGCAATGTTCGGTCTTGCTGTGGGAAATAGCAGCAACGGTTCGTGTGTGCTCGACAGCGGAGCTAGAAGGTACCTGGTGAAGGATGCCAGCCTGTTGATCGATCCTGTGGACTGCGGCGAGACCTGCAAATTAGCCGACGGCCAGGCCATGTCGGTGGCTGTAGTGGGCCTACTTTGGCTCACTACTTTAGCTTACACGTCGCGCTACGTGTATGAGGAAGCGTAGGAGTTTATTAATAATTTGAATTAATTATACTTGAGTCCACAAGTATAATATAAATCAAATAAAACACCAAATAGGTAGTTTAAGGTAAAATGAGAACTGTATTGTTTGTAAATTGATCTTCCTCTAAAAGCTGCTAAAACTGTTTATCATCTATGAAAGGGTTGGCAGCGGCTGGCTGTCAGAGCCCCGCTAATATGCATGTCTCTGATTGGTAGAAAGATGCTGCTTTCTACCAATAGGATGTTTTGGGTATGTGTGGACCACTCACTGTGGTGGTCCACTTCAATGTATCCATCGGTGTGTCTTACACCAATGTGAGGAAGTATCCAAAACGTTTAACAGATAACCTATCTGTTAAATTCACAAGTGGCTTGCAGCCACTTGTACGTGTAACCCCGTTACACCATCCCCCCCTTATAGGTTAGACGCGCGGGGTCCCCGCACGTCAATCTTTGGAATTGACCATTCGTCAATTCTCCGCGTTTGAGAAGAAATCCGCGCTCATTCAACGATGAGCGCGCCTCAGAAGAAGTCCTCAAAGTCGATGGGGAGTCATCTCTCCATCGACGACTACTTCGAACGCCAGAAGGCGAAGTACGGTGACGTCGTCGACTTCGACGACGACGATGAAGACATGGAGGGCGAGGAGGACTCGCCCTCAAAGCGTAAAGACTCAGTGTCGAGCGAATCGCTCGACCCTCACGCCAAGAACGTTCGCCCGCGTGAAGGGGGACGAATCGGACGCTTCGAGTTCGAAGCGTTCGCGTACTGAGAGTGTTACCCCACTCGCTTCAGCTGGGGCTCTCAGTACTCCGCGCGCTGCTGCTGCAGCGCGTGATGTTAAAGCTCAAGAGCTCCGCGCGCTGCGCCTGCAGCGCGCGATCCATGGATGCCGTCCGCGTCCGAGATCGCGGACCGGTTTGGGAACTCGGTACCTCCGAATGAGGTGCCGCTGTACGTATGCAGCGCCATCAAAGATGACGGTGTGGCTGCCGAGCTGCACTTTGATGCGGAAACGCATCAAAGGCGCGATTACTACATCGGACTCTTTCATGAGCTCCGATGGTTTCAAAGCAAGAAGACCTCTTCTCGCAGCAAAGTGCCCGAATGGCAGGCACTTTGTCAAAGCTGGAACGCCTTGTTGAGAACTTCAACAAGAGGCCGAGTGCTTACCGTGATCGTATTAAGCAAGCGCGTGATCGCTTCGAGACGTACTCGAAGCGTGGAAAGCTGGAGCAACTTCATGTTGCTGCTGAGGAGGCAAATGTGCCGTGCGCTGTGCCCGAGGGCTTTCAGTGCACGAAGTGCTTTACAGGCGCGGTCCGCTTGAGCGACCGCGACCTGAACGGGTACACGTCGTTCCGTGTGCCCGAGAGTCTCAAAGAGCTCCGTGCTAAGTTCTTAGCACGTGAGGGTTCGGGCGCTAGCGATGATCGCAGCGCTCGTGTTACTTCCGCTGCGCCAGCGCGTACTGCTCTTCGTACGCCCTCACCATTTCCGGAACGTCCTCCAGCAAGACGTTCCGCGGCTCCCATGTATCTCGATGGGGAGGAAATCCTCTCCAACGAATACGAAAACGAGCCCCTTGAGGGTTCGTTTTCGGGATACTATGGTCAACAATCCGCTCAACAATCCAGCGGGTTGAGCCGCGGGCGTCACGGATCGGCGGTGGCGGGGGTGGGAACACGCCCCGGGTATGATCAGCCCCGGGCTGATCAGTATGCGCCTCTCCACGACCGGGTGGCCGTCGTGGAGCGTCTGTAGGCGCTGAGTTCGCCGCCCTGAAGCAGGAGCTGGCGAACCAGAAGGCCCAAGTCGCAGCGGTCTCGCAGACCGCCTCGAATATCCAGGTCGAGCTGGGGACCCAGATGAAGGGTTGCTCCAGCGCGTCCGCGCGCTGGAGGAGAGGTTGCTCGTCGCCGAGGCCAAGTCCTCCGCTTCTGCCTCGGCTCCTGCCGAGGCTTCGGGTCAGCCGAGCTAGATGGCTCGTGCTGCCGGTATGGCTTCAGCCGTCCGACGTAAAAGGTCGGATGGAGGCGCATGCTAGACGGTATGTCTAGCGTGTATGCGTTGCCGTGCCGTGCCAACACAGTGAACGGCCCGATGAAGCGCGGAGCAAGCTTGCTTGCTCCGAAATCCGAAACTGCATGTCTAGGCAGGTTTTGTGTAGCTAACAAAACTAATGAACCAACTTTAAATTCATTTGTGTTGCCTCTGCCCGCATTGTCTGCGTTCAGCTTCTGTTGATCAACAGAAGCTGCTATTGTGTCTTGGACAAACCGAATCACGGCTTGTCTTTTGGTGATGAAACTGATTGCATCCGAGCTGAAGTCATTCAGCTCGCTCTCCGCTAGAGGCCCGGCCTCTGCGTGGTTCTTTGCGGTGTCTGCGCCCTGCGCAGACCCGTGGTCGTTGGCCATGTTGTTGGGGGAGTCTGCGCCCTGCGCAGACTCATGTGGTTTGTCCATTGTTGCAGCTGACACTGTGCAAGTGTCAGCGGTTTTCTGCGGCTGCTGTATTGCAGTCGTAGATCCTCCCCCACTTAAAGTGGGAGCCATCACTCCGAGTAAACTCGGTAGACGTGGATGCCGCATGGCATTCACGTAGAACGGTGTATGCCCTGTTGAGGCATGCACTGAGTTATTGATGGCAAACTCTGCCATCGATAGGCACTCGCTCCAGTAGTGGAACGAGTGAGCGTAGCTCTTCAACATATCGACGAGCACGCGATTCACGCGCTCGGTTGGACCGTCCGTCTGCGGATGATCCGCAGTCGACATGGAAAGCTGGCTCCCAAGAAGTGTAAACACTTCTTGCCACAGGTGCGCTGTGAAGCGCGGGTCTCTGTCCGACACAATGTCGGTCGGCATGCCATGGTGTTTGAACACCATGTCGACGAGCAGACGGGCTGTCTGCTTCGCGGTCACCTCTGCTGGCACCGCAGCAAGATGTACCATCTTGCTGAAACGGTCTACAAAGACCACAACACCGGTGTTCCCTCCGCTGTCCGGGGGAAGACCAAAGATGAAGTCCAAAGACATGGACTTCCAACACTCCGACGGAGTCGGTAGTGATTGCAGTGGAGCCTGCGCGAATGGCGCAGGCTTTACGCGTTGGCATACCTCGCAAGCACGGATGTACTTGCGCACCCACTTATACTGGTGGTGCCAGTAGAAGTCGCGCGTGAGAAGGACGTATGTCTTCTCACGTCCGAGATGTCCCGCAGTCGGGGCATCGTGATACTCGTACATGATCCTGAGTCGCAGGTCATGGTCATTTGGCACGACAACGCGATCCGCGTTGTCGTCGACTGCGTTGTAAAGTAGCAGTCCTTCGTGCACACGAAAGCGGTGTGCACGCGCTCGAAGGTGCTTGGGCAGCTTCTGACGGGACTTGTCAGAAGGCGCTGTGCCATAGGCCAGCAAGAGCTTCGCGTCCGCGTCGTGCGCGTACGCGGCCTTCACATCATCCAACAGAGATGATGTGGGTTTGCTCGATCGTATGGCGTCAATGGCATTGACGTCAACAGCTTCTGCATAGTCCGGCCGACGTGATAACGCGTCGGCCACCACGTTCAATCTTCCGGGTTTGTATTCGACCCGGAAGTTATACTCCGCAAAGAATGAGAGCCATCTCGCCATTCTTTGTGAAATGTGGCGACTTCACTGCGGTGCGCAGTGAAGCATGGTCGGTGTAGACCACAAATGGTCTACTCACAAGCAAGTACACTCGGAACTTTGCGAGTGCATACTTCATGGCAAGGAGTTCCTTGTCATGCACCGGATAGTTGCGCTCAGCTGGCTTCAGCTGACGCGATTGGTAGACGACACGATCACGGCCCTCGTGATCGTGCTGCGATAACGCGCATCCGATCGCGAAATCGGATGCGTCACACACTACGTGAAATGGGCGATCTTGGTCAGCCACTGCCAAGATCGGCGCCTCAGTCAAGCCCCGCTTGACTGTATCGAATGCCTTTGGCAATCGGGTGTCTTAATTCCACACAGCTTCTTTCTTAAGAAGCTGTGACAGCGGGCGGATCTTGCCCGCATAGTCCTCCACGTACTTGCACAAGTACGTGGCCAAGCCAAGGAACTGCCTCAGTTCCTTGACACTTGATGGCGTTGGCCATTCGTTAATCACTCTGACCTTTTCTGGGTCAGGGTGGACACTATTCTTCCCTACGAGACATCCGAGGAAGGGTATCTCGCTCGCCCCGAAGATGCACTTCTTCAGGTTCGCGTAGAGCTTATGCTTTCGCATAAGCTCAAGTAGCTTCCGGAGATGCACCCTGTGCATCTCTACGTCGGTCTTCCCGTCCACAGCCCGGCTGTGGATGAATACATCATCGAAGTAGCTCGGTGCGAAGTCGCGCACCGAGCGCAACAAGTGCGTCACGCACCTGTTGAAAGTCGCAGGGGCGTTCTTAAGCCCCTGTGGCATTACTAGCCATTCCCAGAGCATGCCGCTTGGCGTGCTCACTGCCGTGAGAGGGATATCGCTCTCACGCATTAGGATTTGATAAAATCCATCTCGCAAGTCGAGAGCACTGTAAACGGTGCTCCCGGCCATCGAATCGATGATAACATCTTTTCGTGGTATCGGCGTCTGGTACCGTCGCATCGTTCAGCTTGTTGTAGGCATGAACGATGCGCCATCCGCCCTGTGGCTTCTTGACACAGAACGTCGGAGCACTGTGCGGGGACTTTGATTCCCGCACTTGTCCTGCTTTACGACGACTTTCAAAGAAGTCGTCGATCGCTTTCACTTGCTCTCGCGGCAGTGGCCACTGCCGCGTGACACAGTACTTCGTGCCCGGCACGAGATCAATCTCGTGCTGAATGCCCTTATCCTGCGGAAGCTCCGCAGGAATCTCTTCCGGGAGTACGTCTTTGTACTCCCTCAACAATTTGTAATAGGGACTCGACTTCAGCGAGTCCCAACCTTGTTCCTCGAAGCGCTCTCGCTTCGTCTTCGCACTGAGAGTGTCTTCACTATCAGTGGTACTTCCCATGAAGAGCTGCCTCAGCTCTTCGCTCTCGCTCGCCGTTCTTTCGCTGTCCGAAAGAACGCAGACTTGTTCGATGCGTCCATCGTGCAAGTCGCGTGAAGCGCTTCCAGCTCATGGCTGGAAGCGAAGTCAACTCCGACGCCGTCGTCGGAGGACTAGCGAGTTCCATGTCACGATACTGGAATCCAGTATCGGTGCGCGTCAAGACGCTTAGCGTCTTGACATTCGGCGTCACCGCCGCAGTCTGCCCAGCAGACTGCTCTTGTTGCGTCTCGGTCCCGGACCGAGACTTGCGCAGCGTTTTCCGCTTGCGCCGTCTTCTTGTTGTGCGGAGCCCGGCTCCGCACAGTTGTTCTTCTTGTCCAGGCCCGGCCGTGGACAGTCGTTCGCCGGCGGACCCTGTCCGCGGGCGCGCGGTATCAAGCCCGGCTTGACCGCATTTTCCTTCGTGCAGCCCGGCTGCACGGTAATGTGTCCTTCGCCGGCAGACCCTGTCTGCGGGCGCGCGATATCAAGCCCGGCTTGATCGCATGGCGCTTCGTCGTGCAGCCCGGCTGGACGACAGCATGTAATTGCGTCAGTGCGGTACGTTTGCAACCGTCCGCACTGTTTGCAGCGTCAACTCCCGGAGTTGACACGCCTTCGTCACCTCGACGCCATTCATTGGCGGAGCCCCTCATGATTGAGGGTGCGTCGGCTCCGGGAGCCGACGCGTCGTTGTCGACCTGACCGCTTCGGGTCAGGGACTGTCCCTACACGCTTGAGACGTGGGTGTTGGTTCCCGGAACCAACACATCTTTTTCTTCTGACGTCGGCAGCATTGCCGACGTGGGTCTCACTTGTGCGCGCCCTCGCGCACTTCTTGGGCACTCCGGGACAGCAGCATAAAGCGCTGTCTCGACTGGTGAGCAGCCCGCACCAGCAGGTGCGCGCGCTGCGGTAACAGGGCCATCGCTCTCTGTTCCGCTGTCGCGTCCGAAGCGCACGCGCGTGCGCTTCTTCCAGTCTATCACCGGATCATGCCGTGCAAGCCACGGCATGCCCATTACCACGTCGAACTTATCGTCCAGGTCCAGGACGATAAAGTGTTCGACAAACACTCGTTGTTTGTACGAGAAGCGCACGTTCACGACGCGCTTCTCGGTCTTCACGATGGCACCTGTTGCCAGTCGTACCTCCAGAAGACTTCGAGGTGTATCTACCTCCTCGAAGTCAAGTCTCGACAGGCTTCGTAGTCGAACAAAGTTGTTCGACGCGCCTGAGTCTACCAATGCTCGAAGAGAGTCACTCGCTCTCTTCGAGGTAAACCTCAAGATGACTAGGTTTGGCCTGTCATCTTGTTTCTTGCAGTGAGAGCTGGTCTCACTGGGGCTGCAGTCCTCAGTGTCGCGTGTCCGATGTCGGCACGCGCGACTGCATTACCAGTAGGGCGCCCCGCGCCTACTGGATGTTCGCGTTTTTGTTGGTCCGCGGCGATGCCTAGCATCGCCACGACGGCCACCTCCAGGGGGGCATGGGAGCTGTACACTCCCGTGCAAAGTGACCGATCCTTCCGCAGCGGAAGCATCGCACGTTACCTCCCTGCTGCTGGTAACCAGCAGTTGTTGCGCTCGAGAGGTCCATTGGCTCCGGACCTCCCGTCCTCGCTACCGGGCGCGGTTGCGGCCTCGGTACGTTTACATGGAGTTTAGCCTGCCGCAGGCTAAACTCTTCTTGCATGGCAAGAGTGATTGCAGCTTCGAGAGTACTCGGGTACTCTCGGAAGAGATAGGTCTTCACAGGCCCATCTCTAAGCCCTTCATGAACGTGACGACCTTGGTCGCCTCGTCAATCGGGAGTTAGTCACGATATTTGATACCAAATATCGTGCGCGCTGCGCGTAAGCATGGACGTCATGCTTACCCTGCTGAAGGTCGAGGAACTCCGCCCTCGACCGGAACTCGTTTGCGGGGCTCAAACGCTTGTTTGAGCTCCTCTTTGAACACTTCGTACGTGCTGAAGCACGTAGGATCGGAGAGTCGGCGTCCATACGCCCAACTCCTTGCGCGTCCGCCAAGGCAGGACATGGCGAACGCGACCTTCGACAGCGGGTCGACGATGCGTCGAGCCGCTATGGCTGTGTCGAGTTCGACAAGCCATCGGAGGAGAGGCTCGCCCTCTCTTCCCACGTAATTGCTTACGCTCAACTTTAATGGTTGAGCACGCGGTGTCGTCCCTGACGACGCCGTCACTGAGGAAGCAGCGTCACGCTGCTCCTTCATGATGAATCCCAGAGCAACACCATGTTGCTCCGTCGGCGATAGCGTACGCAGCATTGTAGCTATCGCCGCTTCTCCAATGACTGTTGACAGTCGTTGGAGGGCTTCCCACTCTGGGTCAGACAGGTGGGGCAGTCAGCGCGTGCAACATGCGTTGCAGGCGTGTTGGAGCTCTCCATGGGCACCTCCGTGCTCATGTGGTTCTCGGCTCCGCGTTCGTACACCGCGTACGAACGTCAAGCAGTCGGTCGTTGGACGGACTACAAAGTGCTACCAGGTGTAGTGGGCCTACTTTGGCTCACTACTTTAGCTTACACGTCGCGCTACGTGTATGAGGAAGCGTAGGAGTTTATTAATAATTTGAATTAATTATACTTGAGTCCACAAGTATAATATAAATCAAATAAAACACCAAATAGGTAGTTTAAGGTAAAATGAGAACTGTATTGTTTGTAAATTGATCTTCCTCTAAAAGCTGCTAAAACTGTTTATCATCTATGAAAGGGTTGGCAGCGGCTGGCTGTCAGAGCCCCGCTAATATGCATGTCTCTGATTGGTAGAAATATGCTGCTTTCTACCAATAGGATCTTTTGGGTATGTGTGGACCACTCACTGTGGTGGTCCACTTCAATGTATCCATCGGTGTGTCTTACACCAATGTGAGGAAGTATCCAAAACGTTTAACAGATAACCTATCTGTTAAATTCACAAGTGGCTTGCAGCCACTTGTACGTGTAACCCCGTTACAGTGGCTAGGAAGGACAGCATCGGGTTTCGAGCTGCGGCGATGGCAGTGAGCACGACGTTGCAATAAACAATGTGTATTACGGTGAGCGACTTGCGCAGAACTTGTTGCCATACTGCACGCTCGAAGAAAATGGCTTCGTGCCGGTTTACAAGGGTACGGCATGATCATCGGCAAGGACGACCAGACTAAAGATTACAAGATGTACCTGCCGCGTGACCGCATCGTCATCGTGGTGCAGCACGTGCAGAACGTGGAGACGCATTACGCGCCCGGCAATGAACAACTGCAGGCACAACTTCGCCGAGAAGGCCCGGAACTGGGGTGCGCTGTGCAGGAACGGGAGGAGGCCCGTCAACGGAAGGAGAGGATAGCCACCCAACCCAAGGGAAGGAGAGGTCAAAGCACAGCAAAAGGGCAAATGCGAAGAAGGCACAAGGGGCAATGAGACAAGGGAAGGAGCTCATGGAGGGGAAGCCGAACACCAGGAACTCGTCCCCCAGTAGCCAGCAGAGCCAACTCGGATGCGCACGCGCAACATGGGGCGGAAACATGTGCCGGTAGCCATGGTGAGCTTCTCGGCGGACCCGAAGACTTACAGCTAAGTGGTGAACTCTGCTCGTGCTACTGAATGGAGCAAGGCAATGGCTGATGCGATTAGAACGTTGGAGGCTAACGGCACGTGGGAGGTCGTGGCGAAGCGGTCGCACGCGAAGCGACTGCACTCGAAATTGGTGTTTAAAACCAAGAAACATGCGGGTGGTACTCTGGAGAAGTTCAAGGCCAGGTTTGTTGCATGTGGCAAATAATAGGAGTACGGTGTAGAGTACATGGATAAATTCAGCGCTGCTCTGGAGGGTCTGTCTGCCATGCTCGCGGTGTCGCGCAAGATTAACGTACCTGCGAGGCATGGCGACGTGCTGAACGCGTACGTGAGAACTGACAAGGAGTCGGACTTGGAGATCTTGCTGCACATGCCGCGGGGTATGATGGTCGACACAAAGCCACTAGCCGATCTGGAAAAGACAGGTGGCACTGAGGTTACGCAAAAGCTTGTACGTCCTGAAACAGGCAGGTCGCCTGTGGTCTTTCACCTACGAAAGACGCTGTTGAAGCTCGGCTTCGAGCAGTGCTACACCGACTGCTGAATGTACAAGAGAGGCAACGGCTCGGGCCTCACCGTCGTTGGTGTGTACGTGATCGACTTGCTTGTGAAGGGTACGAGTGTTGCCAACGTGGACAAGTTCTTCGAAGACATGAACGTGCTAGAGGTCAAGGACTTGGGTCCCGTGTCCAAGTTTGTGAGCATCGGCATCGTGTAGGATGGGCTGCATGGTTATATATTGAATCAACGCCAGGCGATCCTGGAGATGTTGGAACGCGTTGGACTCACTGATGCTAATGCGGTGAGGATGCCAATCGTGGACGGTCAGGACGACGGCGTTGACACGCTTTGATACCGGGCGGTGCGAATAGCACGCCGTCCCGCCCCACGATTCAAGTCTTCCGGTCAGCTTACTGTGAATTGCACGGTGCACAAGGCCTGACATTGTGTTCGCCGTACACGGTGTGACCCGGCGTGCTCACGCGCCTGGCGGAACACCAAAGCGGATCATGGGGTACCTGAATGGTACGCTTGATGTCAAGTTGCGCCTGGAGATCGACTCCGAGGTAGCGCACGCGGGCAAGGTGAAGCTCGAAGGCTACGGTGATGCTGATTACGCGGCCGATCGTACCGATCGCAAGTCCGGGAGCGGAGGCGTGCTATGCGCCGATGGTCGGTTGATTCTGTAAGTATCGCAACAGCGTCGCTCTCTCGACCGTGGAGGCTGCGTTCGTGGCTGCATCGCAGGTTGCGAGTGAGCTGCTTGGGCTGAGTGAATTACTTGGAGAGCTTGGGATTGCCATCAATGGACCGATCCTCATGCATGTGGACAAACAGGCAGCTATAAAGCAGTTAGAGGGGGAGGACTCATCTGGCAAAGCAAAACACATTGGTTTTCGTGTGAACTTCGTGAAGGACTTTGTTCAGAACGGCGTGATCATGGCAGAGTACTGCAAATCGCGTCAGACGCGAGCTGACCTCATGCACAAGCTGTTCCCAGCACCACGTCTAGGCGAGCTGCGGGAGATGGTCTCGTTTGAATAAGGACGTCCCAGGAAGGAGTGCTGGAGGGCGGAAGGAGACAGCAGCGACTGCTGGTAGGAACGGAGACGCAGCGGCGGGCTACTGGGTGCTGAAGGAGACGGCAGCGGCGGAAGGAGACACCGAGGCGACAGGCGTGGCTATGGTGACCGAGAATTCGGGATCAACGGATGCGGAGAAGCTGTCCACCGGGTTCATAGTGGGATTTGTGCTCTAGACTACTAGGTAACGAACAACCTGGCGGCTTGCCGCCGCCAGCACCTCAATGCACATCAGCTCACCCTTCCTCACACCCCGTCCTCTGCTCTACACACACATACCGTGGTAGCCGGCTACTGCCCAGCTGTGAGGCCACGTTGCCCATTGGGCCTGCCACCGTGCTGCTGCGCTGCATTGAGCAGGACGTCTGCCACGCTATGCATAAAAGCCAGTAGATGTAGAAGGTCCCTGGACTCTGCGCCAAACGGGCGGCATGCTGTGCCGGCCACAGGTTGAGACCCTATGAGCTGTAAGACCGCCTGACAAGGCAGGCAAGCCATTCGTACTCATGTACTAGTACTTCAAAGCGAGATACAATACCGCTGCTTCCTCTTTTTCATGTGAAAGCTACCGACGAGAGCTGCCATGAAAATACGCCCATGAGAGACTTGCACAACACCGCAAAGTCACAAGGCTTTAGCACGAATATCCAGTGTACTAGCAGTGGACATGCTACTCAATGCCTCTGTCAATCTATACTGCTGCTACCTGAAAATGAACTTCAAGCTCGCATATACGAAGACCCTGTATATAAATTGAATTGCCTACATTATATTCTACACAATGTATCTGTCAAAATAACATTTCACATGGATATGAACGACAAGCAAATCATCAACAAAATATATGGAGTCGCTGTTGATAACTAGAGCGACAAGCACACCAAATACAAAAACCAAACCATGAAGCCTCTGTCTATGAACTAAAACTAAGATCTACCCACTTGCAATGTGCGACAAGCAACACACAGTCTCTGTCGATAGCGTACAATTTCAATAACATACACGACAAGCACACAAAGCCTCTGTCCTTGTGTCCACTATTGTAATACCCACGACACAAAACCAAAAGCAAAAAACACCGATCTCAACGGCATGCAAGGCATGAAACATGAACAGCCAAAGCATTAAAGCAAACAATTCGCTGTCAAGAGTTGCCCCATTATGGCAATCCAGGAATACCACAAAGGCTGCTGGTGGATTAAATTCCTAAACATGAGACATATACAAAATGTCAGGTTCTGAATAAACCATCCTGTAACTCTTAGGTGTATGAACTTCATCACTCAATGGATTCGGTCGCATGCCTTCTTCCGCTAGTGCATGCTATAAGCATAATTATTCACTACGAGAAACACCTCGATAAGGGCGCGTAGGAGAGACAAATAAAATACCTCCCAAAGATGTGAGCCCCGCACATTTAAAGCGGAAAGCTGTGTTGCTACGGAAGATATTAAGTTGATGCAGTCTATGCTTCTAGAGCTACATGCTCCTACAAATGGCAAAGTAATTTACTCTAAGCGACTATATGTATATATCTTACTGAGCTGTAAGAAAAAAAAATCTACAAGCTTTCAAATAAAATCACATTGTCAACAATATTAAGTTGCCATTGCCAGTCTAAATAGACTGGGAGGCTCAAAGCCTTGAAAACGTAACACTTTGACCAGATGTAGAAAACTGGGAGGCTCATAAACCTACCTATTGAGATGGCCAAGTCCTCTCAACAATTCATGTAAAAGGAGAGAATCGGTAGTAAAATAAGTTACCGAGATTTCCCAAAGGAGACACAAACAAAATTAAGAGCAAAGCATGCAATATCCACGAGCAAGAAGCTCGAGTAAAGTACGCTCGGCGAACTGGTTTTATTCCGAACAGAATAAAAGGCTTTCCTGAGTAGCCACTCCAAACCGCGAAAAAAATCAAACGAAAGGGTTTATCAAATAAACGCGAATACGTACAATACACATCCACAAGTACATGCAAACAGGTTTTATCCTTCAACAAAAATGTTTTCCTGACTAGCCAAGTGCACTAGCAAAGTAAAAAGGGACATCTGCGATCACGAGCACCACGCACAACAATTTAGAGCGTACATGAATCGGTGAACAGGTTTTCTCCTTCACAAGAAAGGTTTCCTGACTAGCCCATCATATCTCAAACTAAAGGACCAGACATTTAGCACAACAACTTTTGGCATATCAACCTACAAGCGAAGTAAGCCACACGGGGTAGGAGATCACCAACGGTGAAGGCACAAATTGCCCACGCCAAGTGCTAAGATCATAATAAATACTGCCTAAACTAATGCAAGCTGCAACCTAGCAAGCAACGCACGTTCCTCAATGTGGGACGCTGTTAAAGTTGAGCATCTCCGACGTGCTGATGCTTTGCAGGACTCGCTCGTAGAGCTGTCCCGTACAATGTCGACCACTTATTTAGTTGCAGAATAAGAGGGATTACCCCACCACTGGTGGCACCAGGGACCACTCCGGCTTTTGAGCGCTAATACACAAGCACCTCCGGACACCCTTCATCCTCCAAGGCCTCTTCCGCTGTTCTATTCCTCTGCTATTTTTCCCTCTAACATCAAAACCTTAACACCGACTGCATTGTAGTCGGTGTTAAGTACATGTTCTCTGTGGATTTTATCCAGAGTCCTTAGGCGGATGCCACGCAGGTCCCATTATTCTCCAATCAAAATACCTGCTGAAAATGGTTCGTTCGGTTCGGTTTATCAGGCGCTTTTCGGGACTGTGATATTGAATTGCCTGTGCTCTAATCAAATTATGCTAGTGGTTGACCCATCCAGTTTTTATTAAGTTTAAAAGCCTATTATCTCAAATAGTTGACCCATCCAGTATTTATTAAGTTAAAAAGCCTATTATCTCAAATAACTTGTACTCGAGTATAATACCTGTGACAGGTAATTTATCGGATCATTCGAGCGACATTCGCGGATTTTTCCGCGTTCAAGCAACATGCAGTCCTCGTGAAGATGAGGGGTGGTCGCTCCCGTTCATTAATATTTGTGCAACGTGCGCACCCGCCAGGCGTTTTGACGCTGACGCGGTGCAACAGCTGCTTCCTTGATTGACGTATCATTGACTCTGACGGTCAGCGTTCACTTTCCACGACTGAAACGCACGCACCCTGGCACTTGTGTGCCAACGGCAAAGGATGACTAGAGAACGAGGCGGATACATTAGTGCTGCTGACTCACATCTGCTCTGCTGGAGCAGAAGTCCACAATGTGGAGCTTGACCACTTCCCGTTTATGTTGTAGGAACAATCCGCGAGCACACGCAACAACAACGCGACGTTATTTTACACTCGGCCGACAGCAGACTCAGGATCGGCGGCATCTCGTCCACCGGATCCCGTCACCAACGTTCAAGCTCAAGATCGAGACCAACCTGGACGCCGACGGCAACTGCGCCGCTCCGGATGCACGACAAGAAATCCATGCGGCGGGATTCTGGAACGACCCGGTCGTGGCTAGCACGCGGATCCCGATGGAAGAGGTGCGAACGGACCAGCCCATCGGTCAGAGAACTCCGGCCAATTGTTCTCGGGCTCCTTCAGGGGCGACAAGGTGGTGGCGAAGGAGCTGCTGCCCGAGATCCACGAGAACGACGACCATGTCGACGGTTTCCTGGCCGAAGTTAAGATCACCGCGACGCTCAATCACCCGTACCTTGTGCGATTCATGGGTGTCGCGTGGACGTCCACGTCGGACCTGTGCGTGGTGCTCGAATTCATGGACGGCGGGAACCTGCGCTCGCTGCTGGACCGATACATCGGTCGGGCTACTCGGTCGGCTTCGACCGCGAGAAGATCACCATCGCGCTGCACGCCTGCCACGCGCGTTCGTGCACCTGCACTCGTCGGCGCCGGCGATCATCCACCGTGACTTCAAGTAGCGCAACGTCCTGCTAAGCAGCAACCTCGCGTCCAAGATGACGGACTTTAGCATCTTTCGCGGGCGTCGGGACCTCGCGCTGGATGGCGCCAAAGGTCATGCTCGGGAAGAGCTACGACGATAAGGCCGGCATGTTCTCGTTCGGGGTGCTGCTGTCGGAGCTCGACGTGCATTCGCTGCCGTACGCGTTCGCGAAATTGGAGGGCTGCGGCGGGTCCGGTAGTCGGCTGTTGTCGGACACGGTGATCCTGCAGGTGGCAATGGGGATGGTGCGCGTGGAATTCTCGTCGTCAGGACCCGCGTCGATAGCAATTGCTGAACTTGGTGAGGCTTGCGTGAGCGTAGCCCCAAACGAGCGACCCAGTGCAGCGGAGGCACTGTACAAACTGTAGCAAGCAGTGTCTCGAGAGTGGTGGGCTAGTTGGCACAGTAATACACGACGCCTATGTTAGCCCCTGCTCGTCATGTCTATAATTGACGACCCTCGTATCAAAAAGATTTCATTCATCATCTCTGCCGTGCCGCTATAACTCTTGTGTTCCATTTCTATTTGCATTTGTATTTGTTGCGGTTATAGCTACTGTAACACTTAGATTCCACTTGACGCCGGAAAATGTTTCGACAATCGATTCGGCTGGAATACACTTTGTAGCACAAAAAAACTTCAAAATAGGATTTGCAAATTTTTTGTCCACTTACTACTAGAGGTCTTTAGAAAAACTGCTACAGTATTGGCGCTTGACCGTATTATCATAATAGGACAATACAGTCAACCAGACAGAACGAAAATGATACCTACAAATGGTATCTACCATTTCTAGGTTTCTCAAAAAAAAAAAAACGAAGATAAGTAGTTGGGAATCGGACCGATCAGAAAACGCGGCTTTTGTGCTTGACGCACGTCAGCCATTCACGTAAAGTTCGCACGGGGCATGGAGTCCGATTCCGGCAGTCTGATCGATGTGATGCCAGGGCCGCTCTTAACCACGCCATGCCATGCCAGGGCAAATTTCTTCGCCATTTGATCGGACCGCCAAATTTGTGGTTAGGGTATTAGCGCCATCGATGGCAAAACCATGATGCCACCAAAGTTGCCATTGCTACCCTGCCACGCTCGGCGAAACGTCAAGTTTCACACCGACGCGTAGTTTCCCCTCTTCCTGGTGTGAATGTTGACTACCAGACCGTATGTCACGAAGATCACGCTTTATGTATTTCACATGCTGCTACTACTTTTTGTGCTTCGCGACGCGCTCCCCGTCGACACGCGCCAACAGTACTGTGCAAGCTTAATAAATTAGCATCGTAGGTTTTATTGATGCAACGCAAAATCGTTGATGGAGCACGAGTAGATACTTCAAAGGCTCACCTGACGGTCCAGTTCGTAGCAACTTCACGCCTAGTTGTAGAGCGTCGGTCACCACTAGCAGCAGAACTAGCTTCTTGTACAGAGTGACCACCTTCGACAGGGGCTGCAACATCTCGCGCACTCGCAGCACCTTGTGCGAAAACACCAGGAGCTGGCAATGCTTTGCCATCAGGCCCCAGTACTTCGTCGATTGCGTCGAGCAACTCCGCACGTGATCGAGCGACCGGGCCTCCAACACAAGTGTCGCCGGCTTCAACTTGAACCGAAGGTGCCGCCGGAACAGGAGCAAGCAGCGATGGTAATGGAGCGATCGCAACTCCATCCAGCGAGGCGACACGCGAGTCAGGAGCTACGTGAGCAGATGGGGTAGCATCTGCTAACGTAGCGGGCGCGACGCGTGCGCGCTCGCTTGCCGTTCTGTTCATCTTGAAATGTTTCCTTCCCAATGAAAAAAAAAACTTATTTCCGTAAATATCGCCGTATGGCGCGCTGTGGCAGCATATGCCCATTTTCATTCTTATCCAGACGATGCCACGGTGCCATCGCACGGAGCACAAGTACCATGACATGACATGCCTTGGCAGCGGTTAAGACCCGCCCTCAGTAGCAGCAGCTTCGACGAGAGATAGCGACTGGGAGCCGACATCGCCGTCGCTGCCAGAGGTAGAGGAAGCGGGATCCGAAGATGGCCGTTAAGTTGTAGGCAGATATAGAGCGAGTGACCGCGCACGAGCGGAGAGGAATAAACGAGAGAATACGTGCTTCCCACGGAGACAGAATGGGAGTGAGGGGGAGAAAACCTCGCAGGTGACAAGCCCCCTCTATAGTTATACACTAATGCAGAAACCTAACGATCGCACTCAGTCGCACACAGGGACTGGGCACAGGCATCCTTCAACTTCAAAGTACAGTGAGCTGGCGGAGCTCGACACGCCATCTTCACTCTCCCACTTCGAGTCTGCCTAGCTCTTAGCCTTCATCCTCCTAGCTCGCCAGCTAGTTGCGACCACCGGCTTTGCTATCCTCAATAGCAGTCAGCAGCGGCATCACATTCAGCTGTTGCCGGAATTTGCGAAACTGCGTCGGGCCCAGCGCCTTCGTGAAGATGTCCGCGAGGTTCTCGCTCGACGGGCGGTAGAGCTCTTCAAACTCGCCACGCTCGTGGAAGTCGCGTACCTTGTGGTACTTCACGTCCACACTCTTCGTCTTGTAGTTACCATCAACCTCCGTCAGCACGGTGATCGTAGCCTGATTGTCCTGGTAGAGCACAGTTGGATAGTAGCGCGTAAGGTTCAGCTCATTGCACAAGTTGTGCGTCCACACAATCATCGTTGGGCATTCGCTCGCAGCGACAAACTCTGCGCAGCACGTATCGTCGGCCACACTCCGCTGTTTACGGGACTTGTACGCGCACGTGCAGCCATTCAACTTCAAGACGTAGCCCGTAATCAAGTGCTTATCATCCTTCTCGTTTCCGAGATCGGCGTCTGGGTACACCACAAGGTGCAAGTCAGGCGACTCCTTCTTTCCCCACACGAGACCGAAGTCGGAGGCCCCTCGCAGGTACCGCAGCACCCGCTTCGCCGTTCTGTAGTTTTCATGCGTGTAGTTGTTCAAGTACTTGCCCAACGCCCGCACGGCGTTCGCCAAATCAGGACGTGTGCATTGTACAAGGTACTGCATGCAGTCTACCATGGCACAGTACGGTACATTCGGGTTGTTCACATCCTCATCGTCCGATGTGGCTGGTAGCGACAGCGGCCCAAGCGCTTGCGGCGTGGCCACTGCACGGCACTTGTCCAATTGAAACCGAGTGAAAACCTTTTCGATCTGTCTCCGCAGCGAAATCCACATCGGCTGGCCTGGGATGTACTTGATCTCCACGCCCAACAACAAGCTCACGGACCCCAGGTCCTTATACTGAACTTTCGTTCGAGCTCATCGACAACCAGTTTGATGTGCTGAGCATTTGCAGCAATGATAACATCGTCTACAAAGACAGTAAGAAAGATGTGACTTCCTCCCTCTAGACGCCAGTACATCCCGTTGTCCATCTTTGATCTTTTAAAGCCACACTACCGTAAGTACGCATCCAGCATCTTCTACCATATTAACGGTGTTTGTTTTAACCCATACAAACTCCGTAACACGGGTCCAGAACCGTCGTCGAAGTAGTCGGGCATCTCCATGTAGATCTTCACGTCGTTTCCGATTGGCCCGTTCAGAAACGCCGTAACATAGTCGACGTGCTCGCTCAATAGTCCGTAGTGCAACGCCAAGGGCAGCCCCAACTTCACAGATTCATGGGAGACCACGGAAGCATGTGTCTCCTAGAAGTTCACGCAATACTCCTGCTGACAGCCCTTAATCGTGATTCGCGCGCGGTGCCGGGCCACTTCACGTTTATGTTGCGTTTCCGCACCAAGACCCACTTGCTACTTAGATTCTTCTTGCCCTTACGGCGCTCCACCAACACCCACGCATTGTTGCGCTCAAATCATAGTACTCCTTCCCCAAAGCTTCTATCTACTTCTCTGCATCAGGCAGTACGAACACCTTCATGACCTGAGTTCTCAAACTGAGGAACGTTACCTCCGATTTGAGCTAACACAACTTCAGATGCTTCTTCCTTCCTGTGATTCATGAAGCTCCACAAGTATCAGTTAGCTTCGTCTTAGACTAGTTGAAACTCCTCAAATCCGTTGTATGTGACTTCGCCAACGTAGGACAGGTCACTCATTAACTTTTGGAATGCCCGGGTAGCTCTGTGAGTCACGGTCTTCTTGTAAGACATTCGGGTCATCTTTGTAGCATTACACGCCCAACAAGGCGAGTCCGTGCCCTCAGACAGCGCTTCTCCTATACCACAAGCTCTGCACCTCGTATACCGCAACCGCTGTCGCCTTCAGGCGATACCGACGATCAGTGTTTAACAGCAGTAGATCGGCATGATCTTTGCGTAGCCTGCATACACGATGTGAGTTAATGAAGCCGAACTTCACAACCCAACCGTCGCGTTCAAGCGTATCCATGCTCAGTAGATTATCCGGAGTAGTAGGCGAGAGCAGGACGTTAGTGAACGGCAGCTTCAACTCAGTGTGTGGCTTCATGTTGTGAGTAACCCGCAGTGTTACGTCACCGACATACTCGTCCTCTCAGGCATTGCCATCGCACCCTTGAAAGCAATGCACCTCCTCATTGCGAACATTGTGCAACACTGAACTTTGGTTGCACACGTGCCCGTCGCTTGCTGAATCAAGTATCCACTCCAGCTCGGTACCAGCAGGTGTCTTGACGGACGCAGCAATAGCAATAGAAGCACCTCCTTCATGACAGCAAAGAGTACTCGTGTTCTTTCCGCCACGTTTTCCATTGTTACCGCGATTGGCCTTCTTATTCTCCCACCTCTTGAACTCCGAGATGACATGCTTGTCAGCAGAATCAGACTTTTGACTCGGGCAGTTTGCAGGTAAATGGCCCACTTCATCGCATTTATAGCAAGTACGAGTTTCCTTCTTCCTGCCAGTCTGCTTTCTAGCTTCATTCGGCTGCTTAGACTTGTATCGGCCCTTTCCTTTCTGTTGCTTCCCTTTGTTTTGGTTCTTCTTAGATTGCTGTGAGTCATTCTGTGCCTGCTTGCCGCGCGAGCAGATATGCGCTGGCTTCGATTCCTCCTCACAAGCAACTCGCTCATCTAGAGCTGACTCCGCACGCAGTGCGTTCATCACCTGGGCAGCGGTCAGAACGGGTCTAACGGCTCCACCGTCACGGATAACGTAGTGCTTCGAAAACTGTCGTACGACGTCTCGGTGGGTCCGCGATACATGTCCTAGAAGCGTCTCGGCAAAGGCCTCGTCTGACACTTGCTTGCCGTAATGGATGAGCAGCCACCGCAAGCTCTCCATCTCTCGCAGCCACTGATCCATGGATTTGTCTGACGTATACTGGTTGGAGACAAACTCGTATCGAGTGAATATATAATATGAGTATTCACACTTGGTTTGTCGATCAACAAAGCGGTTCCACATGGCTTCTGCAGATAGTTCTTGACAGATCATCTCCGCGACAGCCGCTGGTGCACCATGTAAGATTGCTTCACGCGCCGCATTATCTCGCGCAGCAAAGCTAACCATCCCCTGAGGATCAACGCGATAAGATCCATTTACCACGCTCCAACACCCAAAGCGGGTAAGGAAAGCACGAAGCTGCACAGTGTATAAATCGAAACTTCCTTTCATCACTGGCGGTTTATGCGACATATCTAGCTTCACAGAAGTCAAACAGGGTTGAGGGACTCCAACACGCGTTTCAAGTCCAGCTTGAGATACTCCTGTACCAGACACACAAGCTCCACCAGCTATACTAACACCACTGCTCGGTGCGACGCCAGCACCAACAGCACCCACTCCAGTAGCAGGCCACACGCAAGCTCCAGGTGCAAGTCCAGCGAGAGCCACTCCATGCACTCTGCTGTTTGTCGCTCTCGATCGAAATGTAGAAGTGAATATACTAGAGCTGTTAGCATCGCTAAACCCTGTCGCTCTACGTCCTTTCGCTAGAGAAGTTACTAACTCCTTCGACGGTTGGCAACGGCCGTCGTCTGTTGCACTGTTTCCGCTGTGCTTATCGTTGGGATACTACCCCCGATGACAAGCACATTGCAGCACCAGCTACAACACTTCCCCCTCTCGAAATGTTTTCCCCGTATGCAGTAATAAAGTGTGACGTTCTATTCGTCACATATCGGTAGGGTACCCATATCCTATCTCACCACCAGAAAAAAACCACTTTCACTTCAACCCATTTCCCCGCTAACGCAAGTTTCTGCAACCCGGACATCTTGCAGCAAATC
This sequence comes from Phytophthora cinnamomi, assembly GCF_018691715.1. Taxonomy (NCBI): domain Eukaryota; phylum Oomycota; class Peronosporomycetes; order Peronosporales; family Peronosporaceae; genus Phytophthora; species Phytophthora cinnamomi. The sequence continues at coordinate 282,131 of NW_027151018.1, forward strand.
GTCGAGCCACAATAGTTCAATATTTTTGCATTGTGCTCGCTGAATTTCTTCTAGTGTGGTCGACTTAGTGGCCGTGGTACGGCTAGGTGGTCGGTTGGTCCCATGGCTGCCAACCCCGTCATTGCTGTGATGGGGGCAACGCCTCCTAGCGCGGGCGATGGTGTGTTATTGAGCACCGTTTGGACGATCTTCACTACGCGCTGCCATTCATGAGGCTGCAGCCTCTATGCTCCGATAGTAATGCCCGGCAGCACCGCAGTACTTCTCGCATAACCACCGCTACCGTGCCATTTGCCCACGGGTACCGCGCGGTGATGAAGTGGTGATGCGCGCCCATAGCGTGCTGCAGCGCTGCAATTGTTTTGTTCTTGAAGTGTGTGTCCTGGTCACTAATCCGGGTGCGACCAAATGTAGCGAACCAGTCGAGTAGATCATTGTACGCGGCCTCAGCATCGGCCGACTTGCATGGCAACAGCCACACGTACTTCGAAGCATCGTCTTTAATGACGAGCACGTAGATCTCCCCTGTCGTACTCTCCTCCGTGAAAAGATATTCCCGATGTATGAGTTCGTTTGGGTTCTCGGCATACATTGCCTCCCCCAAAACGCACGGATGCGGTGAGCCTCCCAAACTACTGGTGCAATGCAAACATCTGCGGACAAAATACTCGATGTCTGACTTCATGCCTATCCATGTGAACCCCTCGCCAATTTTCTCTAATGTAGGTGCTAGCGTTCTGTGCCCTGCGATACCGAAATGACCGACCACACAGATGCGGACTTGAAGGTCTGCAGCTTCGTCTCGGACCCAAATTCGTCCTTGGCCATCTTTCGACATCTCATTTTCTGTTTGTCGTGCAATGCCACTCGGTGAAATCGCCTCGGTCTGCTTTGACAATATTGCTTGCCACGTAGGCCACACAAAACCCTCGTCCAGCTGTGGTGACAGCGGCAGTCCAACTTGGCGAATATCGCACACACACTTGAAAGAGCAGCCCCACCGTGATAGGAAATCCGCACATATATTTTCTTCCCCTGCGATGTCATAGATGTCATATCTGTATGCCACAGGGACCATCGGTGCAAGTTGTCCGCTGTGTACTTAGGCACTGTGTTCGAAACACCGTGAGGATAAAAAATGTAGCGGAGATTTCGGTGATCTGTGAAAAGTGCGAAGCCATCGGAGCGATGCAACAAGTAGTCTGCGCGACGGCACGTTTCGACTATTGCGAATGCTTCCTTTTCCAGTATAGCCCACCGCTTAGCAGATCCTAAAAACGTGCCGCTCAGCATCATTAGAGGCTCATGCTCTTGCTCGCTGAGAGGCCTCAGCTGCTGATCTTGCTGTATCTGCGTCACCGCCGCACCCCAGTGGTCCTCGCTTGCATCGGTAAACACACACAACCTCTTTGCTGGGTCCGGATGCGCTAACTCCAAAGCATTCCCTAACGCAGACTTGCAGCGCTCAAAACAATTGATCTGTTCCTGGCTCCAGCCGACCTCATTCAACAGAATTTTCTTCACCATATTTTCTTACGTCCACCCGCACGCTTATATACTTTTTCCATCTGCAACACCAGCGGATGAACAAGTTTATTGTAAGCTGGTATCGAGCTGCGCATCCAGTTCAGTGCACAAATGAATTGTTGCAATTTGTTGCCTGACATAGGTGGTGGAAGGTTCATCAGAGCTTCGATCCGAGCGCGGTCATGCTTCACGTCTTTACCTGACACCACTCGCCGACACCAAAGTGCTTCACGGAGATAAAAGGCACATATAGTTGGATTTAGCTTCAAACCCTTACTAGCACAGATTTCCAGCACGCGCACTAACAACTTGAGGAGCTGATCATCATTTGCTTCATATCCTAAAAGGTCGTCAATCCAATTCAACAAATCATTGTTGAACACATCTACAAACATCGCTTATACTGTCGATTGCACATATGCCACACTGTTCGTTCCCCCAATCAGCACTCTCGTAGGAGTCACCACACCATCCTCGGTTAGAATCGAATAGATTTCCTGGCAATGCGCCGCCACTGCAAACTGAAAAAAGCCCTTGAAAAATTCCAAGGAAAAGTATCGAGAAGAGCCACGCAACCGATCCAATTCTACCTCCAGAATGGGCATCGACCAGACCACTTGCTCAATTTGTTCATTAGCCAATTTCACATCAACAGTCATCCGAAAGTTTTCAACTCCCGGCTTCCGCACCATGTGTGGGGGTGAGCATACCGGCTCCAAAACAGAGACCAGCTTCAAGTAGCTCTTGAACATGTTTCTCCAAAAATGCCCGATGTTCTGGCGAGTACCGCCGAGCGCGACACTTTATTAGTACTGCTCCTGGCTTGAGCGTAATTTCCATCGTAGGCATATCTACTGGCAGGTCTTTGCCAATTTTCACTCGGAACCCGTCCCGATATTTCATCAGGATTGTTCGCAATTGATCCGCATATTCACGTGTTGCTCCTGCTTCTTGTACTTCTTTAATTTTTTCTTCTAACACAGCAATCACATCTCTACCATCTTGCTTGTCGGAGTCATCGAGGTTGGCGAAACATGCGCAATCTTCCTCTTCTTGCAGCTGAAGTTCTTCTGCTGTTGGCTCTGGCACTTGGGCGGACCCCGAGTACGCCAGTACTCTAACGAGACTGCGTGAACGATCATCGTCCGCGTCTTCCATGTCCCAAATTTCCTGCAAGCTCTGTGCCTCGGCAAGTAACTCCTTGGAACTATAGCCTAGACGCCCCATAATATTGCGCAATACAAGCAAACCGCCCACACCTACTGGTAGGCAATCCTGCGTGACCCAACAAATCACGTTCAGTAGGATTAAAGGACCCCCAGGTGCCGAAAACGGCAAGTCTAGCTTCACTTTACTCCTACCTGGAAAACAGGTTTGTCTCCAATCCCAATCACCACAGATAACTTGGGTAGATCCTGCTTCTCCAACTTAGATCCGGCCTTATGCAATCAGTCAAGTAATTTGTCAGTTAGTACTGACACTTCAGCAGCACTGTCCGGTGTGATTCGAGTCTCCACGACATCCATAACAGTGCACGGGGTGGCCGCGCACGATTCCGTGGTTTTCGTCCCAGCCGCCACTAGAACAGGTTTTATCACCTTCTTCCCTGTTTCTTTCTCATAAAACCCCTTGACTTCGGCGGGGACAGACACCTCAGGGCACTGGAAAACACCGTGAGTCTTATCTCCACACTTGAGCCATTTTCTATCTGCCCGATTTGCTTGCTTCGGATTGACTGACTTTCCTTTTCGAACGACCCGGCTGATTATTTTGTTGTCCCGTGCCACCGCTTGCATGTTTTGCTACATTCTGATTCCCCCCTCGTAGTTTCTTCAGATGGCCACCAGCGGTAGGCGGAGAGACGCCGATTTGATGTTGTTCTGTTGGTGAGGGTGAGGATGCTGTACAGCCATATGCGCCTCGAATCTCATAAAGTTATCCAACTCACCGCGTAGCCACTTCAAGAAAAGCTGAATATTATTCTTGGTGGGTTTATGAGCTTGACGACCCAGCTGGTCATTCACTGCAGATTTGAAAGCCGGAGCGCGCAGCGCCTCAACTAGGTATCCGACAACTTTCTTTGGCTCGGCCTGCACAATGTCCTCCATATTTAATCTATCCACAATCTCATAGAAATCGGCCATGCGTCTCGAAAGCCGCGATTCCACATCTTGCATATTCACGTCTATGCCAAGTGACTTCACTTCACGGTCGAGTGTCTTGTATGCTGTATTGTCCGGAATACGAGCTGACAAGAAATATTTTTCCATTCTGTCTCAGTCACATCATTCTCATCCTTGAATAACTCAAATCCACAAATTTGCACCAAGGCCCCTTGCTCTATACACACGCTCAGTGCCATGATAAAAAAACGTTGCCTCGGTACCTTGATTGAGAGCCTTTATACGTCTGGTATAAACGGCGTAGCTTTCCATAAACTCGCGTTTTTCCTTCTTTGAGCTGCCCCTGTAGATACAGCAACGGACAGAATGCAACTGCCGACAACCTAACTGCCACCTGTCACTGCTATGAACAGAGATACAGCGATACAAAATATTTAGCCAATGAAATGATTCCTAAATAATATTTTAACCAATAGTCGTTGGTCTTGAAAAATGTAAATTTGTGGAGACCAGTCAGTAAAATGGATGCAGCCAGCACGACGGAGGAGCCCCCGGACACGGCTAATGCCTCGCCCTCGCAGCTTGTAGCTGTATCGGAACTGATATCGGCAGGCGTAGTGCTGACGAAGCTTATATTGCTTTAATTCGAATCGTAATTTTTAGGATTGTCAAATCTTGAAAAAAACATTTTAACCAATAGGGTTCTATGCACTTTCGTCACTGTTCAACCAAGGCTGGCAGTTACATTCTGTCCGTTGCTGTAGGAGGGACAGGTAGGTTGGTGCCTGCCGCCACAGTGATGGCAGCGGACCCCAGTGGTCGTTGTTCTGCTGGCGGGGCTGCTCCTTGCTCGAAGTCCCCCCAACGAGCTTGTAAGTGGGGCTGCACTGCTTCTGCCAAGCTTTCCAATTGACGTCCTTGCATCCTCACCGCTTGCTCATCTGCTCTCAGCGAACGGTACTGCTCTTCAAGATACAGCCGATTCTCATCCATCTGGTGCCGCATCTCTTTCTGTTACTCCAACAGCGCAGAAACCAGGGTGCGAACAAACTTCTTTTGTGGTGAAAACAAAAGAAGATGGGGTGCCAGCAAAATCAAACGGGCGCAAGCAAACAAAAACCGCGGTTTTGGGGCGCCAACAAATAGATTTGCGGGCGTCGGCAAAATAGATTTGATTTTGGTGCGCAACCGGGACAACGCCCAACCGATAATCCCACCAACAGCTTTACATGAACCAATGGAGGCTTGCTTCAGTCACATAGCTATACCGATAAATATGCAGTTTGTATGGAGATGAATAAGCCACAGCACCCGAAAACGTCGGCAATGCTACGGTTGCGCAGTATTTGACGATTCTCATGAAATAACTCTTCTATTATTAAACACTGAACTCCACTGCTTATCTATTTTCCCAGTTGTGGGAATTCCGCGTATGCCATGCAGGTTTACTCGACTGGGTCTACTAAATCAAAATTAGACATGCCGGATTCCTCGCCTCGATCGACTTATCATGCATTTGGAATGCAGGGTTCCTCGACAGGGTCGACTTATCATGCATTTGGAGTGCAAGTTAACTCGATTGGGTCGCTTTATCATGCATTTGACATGCAGGTTTACTCGACAGGGTCGACATAACAGGCATTATTCCGTGACGGATTAGCTCAATTGAGACCACCAGTCTAGCGAGGTGGACTTCTCCGGGAGCTGGCTTTATCGTTATCTTACCCCATGGGCCAGAACAACCATCAGTAGCTTTTAGTTCCAATCGAAGCTAATGGCACGCATCGCGTGGGCGAACCTAGCCGAGCATGCAACGAGCGACGACCTTGTCAAACATCGCGCATTCGTTTTCTGCTGTTCAGGAGTGTACGTGAAGCATGCGATGGACTGTAGAATATGTGTCGCCGACCACCCCATGATCGAGAGGCGATTAGCGTGTATTAGTCTATCTTGTGCGCAGCTGGAGGAAACGAATGGAGGTGTTGCAGTGTGGTGTCCAATGGAAATATTGGGAATGTGCGTCAAAGCCAGCCTGGCGTGTGTAAGCGAATGGCAAAGAGCACCGTCGTGGTGGTCAAACATGCAGCGGAGTTCATCGCGTTCCTATCACAACCGAAGTTAAAGAGTTTATCACAAAATTGGATTCGTGTGGTGTAAGACCACGCCATATTTGGAGTAATCTTCGGTGTGCAACTGATGTTCCTGCACCTCCTTTGGGGTTGCCGTCGCGACAGCAAGTATCGGATTGTTTGAAGCGCCTCCGAAAAAAAACCTCTCGCGAAACACTAGAGAAGCAGTCAAGAGTTTGGCGAAAGCATCTCCGTATTACGGCGGGATAGACAGTGGCAAAGCGTTTCTTTTTCGACCTGTAGATGAAGACGATGGACATCAACAAATGGGGGGTAGTGACGCTAACCTTTTGTATTTGGTGTGACAACGCTGCTCGCCAAAGTGAGGCAGCTTCGAAGTGATGAACATTGTCGCATTTTTCACACTGATGCCACATTTAACCTTTTCGATCTTGGGTATCCAGTTATTACATGTGGTTTCACGGATCGACCCGGGGTCTACCACCTAGCTGCTATTCTTGTCGTGAGTGCTAGAACCCACTATGAATATGAAATGGCGTTTGATTGTGTCGCTCGACCGTATCAAAGAATTTTTCGAACCCCTCTTCGCGTTGACGCTGTTTTAGGATATGCAGAAGATGCGCAGTATAACGCCCTACGAAGCGTTGGCGTTTTCAGTGTAGCCAAGTACTTGATGTGTTTTTTTTTTCGTGTCCTTTACAATGTTCACAAGAGAACACGGTATCTCGATACTGCATCTGGCGAGGCCGATTTTACTGGTATTATGGCCATGCACTTTACCACAAGTTACACTGAGTATTGTGAGGTCAAGGAGCGTAACATTACCGGTTGGAAGGCGCAGACGTGTTTGCATTCCTTTGCAAACTATTTTGAGGAACAGTGGACGGAGAGTCGATACTGGAGGTGGCAGGTGTTTCACTCCCCGACGGGTTATGGCACTACAAATAACCCGTGTGATGTTTTCAACGCAAGTGTAATGCGCCATGTTCATCGCAAGGCTAACGAGATCTGCGCACTTTTGCGTAGTATGATCACTTTGGCGGAGGATGTTGGCTGTGACGTACCTTCCCCAACAGTTTCGATAGCACCGACCAATGTGGATATCAAGCAAGCAGCAAAATGGATGGTGAAAGTTAAAGCGGTGATTGTAATCCGCACTCCAGTGGAGTCAAAAGTACGAGTACTGCACGTCTTGATGTGCATGTTGACACTGTGGTCATGGGGACGATGCGTCGGCTAGCGAATGCTGTTATAGTGGGGAAGGTGACGAACCTTCCATGGTTTCGTTGTTTTTAGGGAAGGAAAAAAAAGCTAAAGCAGCGCGATTATACCGAGATAGCGTGAAGTGGTCTACGCGTCGCGCCCACCGCATCAAAATGCCGACCGGTGGCTGGCTTGTTGACGCCGAGGAAAATATTTGTGGTTGTTCGATTCATCTCAAATTTGGAGTCTGCTTTCATGTTCTCGTAGCAAGATCAGTTCTTGGTCTCGCAAATGGCGTTGGGGATGAACTTGTTTGTAGGCGAGCCCGAAAGAAACAGCGACCACAAGCTACAGCTGATAACACGACCAGCTCGCTGCTTCTCACAAGTTCCGTGTTGGGTGGATTAGTGGGACAAACTTCGATGACCGTGAATAATAACGATTACACGAATCGGTCCATGGTAACACTGCAGGATGTTGGCTTCGGTAATGTAAGGATGAATGGCCAGTGGAGTCAGACACACCATACTGCTAACTTAATGGGAACACCAGGTATCATGAACGCGAACAGTCAACGTTGTATGACTCATTCAGAGAACGCGTGCACTTGTCATCATACGTATCGTGATGCTGTGATGCCAATACAACAGCCTATAAGAACTGATGAAGCTTACAACATCACTTCAAACGAATTATGTATCGCGAACCTAGCTTATCCCGTAGACCCAGACGTTGCAAGTCGATTAAATGGAAGTAATACGCTCGGATCGATGCATTTCAGCGGTAACGTGGCGTGTCCACCTTCCACCACATTATCCAGTGAGCGCGACGGATACGTGTCAGGACTTTTCGACGGCTTTCCCGCAGGATTCTCAAACGTATAGCCTACAACATTTTCAAGCAATTCATTCGTTCAACAACCAAGTCATCCTATGGTAACATTTTGTGTAGTCGCGCCAACCTTTCCCCACGCACCGGAACCGAACTATGCGATAGAAAACCAATCCAACGCACCACACAGCCCGGTAGATACCACAATGGTCGCTGATGTACTATTTGGATTGCCTTCTCCTCAACGTAGAGGCCGGCCACCACTAGCGACCCCCGCTCTTCAAAAGGAGTAGCGGAACGTCTATATCTTGGGGCTCGTTGTAACATGAACATAGTCTCTTGCACTTTCGAGCAATGTGCACGATTGCCAGATTGCTCATTCGCGTCAGGACGTAACCAGTAAACCCTTGGCTCTAAGCTACCAAAACTATTTACTGCACATACAAAGTGTGGAGATACGAGAGTACGTGTAGGCCGTACCAGGGTAAAGTCGACCCAATCGATTAAACGCGCAAAACACATGCAGGATAAGTCGGTCCTGTCGAATTGAGCATGCAGGTTAAGTCGATCCAGTCGAACAAACCCACATGACACTGAAACCTGCAGTAAGTATGCCAGATGAATTTAGGTGAATCGGTTAAATATTTTGCTTTAACCGGTCACAATCTAGTCGGGCGCTCTCCGCCACATATTTCTCGTTTCACGCCGGGAGCAGCAAAGGAAACATGGAGAAAAAAAACGCCGAAAGGTGCAAGCTACCGAGGCCGAAAGGGCCAAGCACTTCAGACATGGCAGCAGCATCGACACGAATGGAAGCCGACTGAGGCGGCCAAGCGTCTTGGAGTTCACAAGAGTACCCTTCTGGGCTGGAGGAATGAACTGTCCGATCGCGAATTGTCGTTCGTTCGAGAGCCTCGCCTAGATCCGGGCGGGTAAAGGAAGAAAGGAGCCGGGCCAGATCGACAATTGCAGCCGTACGAAGATCGCGTACTTGCATTCTACACAAACAGCTTAAGCGATGGTGGCTCGGTGACTCCTGCTAAACTCCTGCACTACTGCAATCTAATTCCTGAATTTGTAGTACGAAACGGAAACACCATATAAAGCTGGGTATTAGATATTACAACCCGAAGGTAACCCTGCAGCTGAAAGAGGAAGACTCTCATCTGGCGACTACCGAGCAGCAGGAAACGGTGCCCGCGCCCACCACTCCAAGCTCCAGCACGCCCACGGCAGACACACCAAGCTCTAGCACTACCACCACGCCCGCACCAAGTACAAGCACGCCCGCCGCCCCCGCACCAAGCATCAACACGCCCGCCGCCGCTGCGCCAAGCAACAATACACCCGGGGCCGCCGAAGCAAGCAGCAGCTCGCCCGCGGCCACAGAACTAAGCAGCAGCTTTCCCACGGCTGCTGAGCCAATCAGAGGTGCGCGCGCGGCCGCCAGGACGAGTATCATCACACCCGGAGCCGCCACGCTAAGTCCTAGGACGCACGCCGCCGCCACGCCAAGCAGCAGACCACCCGCGGCCCCCAAGCACGAGCTGAGTCAGCGTGTGTCCAAGGTTTGGCCTAACAACTGTCTGGGTCCTGTACTAACGCCAGGACAGTGGACACCACCATGGATACACGCTGCAACGACGTGCACGCAAATGCCGTGCTTCCTTATGTAGGCACACGTGCACGTTTTACTACGCGTCCACTACCCATCCACCTTGCGGCATTCCTTCTGTCTGCATGCGCCTAGCATTTACAGACTTGATAGAGTTCATCACATTTTTCTTTTCCGAGGGCTTAAGGCGAAGCGGCCGCTGCTGCACGCTGAACAAATCCGCTTGCAGATCTCCAACCGGAGGAATACGGTGCACGGAAAGGCATCCACGCTTGTACATAAAGCGGTAAAGATGCATCAAACGTTCCGAAGATTCAGAAACCGTGCTGAAATGCAAATCTTGGTTCAAAAAGGCCAGCCGCGCCCGGTCCAAATTGTTGATCAACTCGCTTGGAATAGCAAGTCCATCCGGGCACTGCCTTTTCACTTTTTTGTGATACTGCTCCAATGGGTTGTTTGTAGCGGCATATCCGCTAGGTGTGTAAAATGCCTGCCAACGTGAAAATCGCTTGGAATTCACCCACATTTTAGTAATGGGATCTGTGAGCCTGCGCACAGCGGATCCTTGGTCAAAACCGCGCCACCGGTTCAGAATGCGCGATGTCACAGCAGGATAATCTAGCTCTGTAGCATAATGCATGTCATATAATTCGGCAAAAATCGCTCGCGGATCGTTCAAGCCCACTCGTTTTTCCTGAGCATGTTTCCAAACGTTTTGCAAAACGTGGAACCAACACATGATCACAGTTGAAAGTCGCAACTCCGACTTGCAGGCGTTAAATTGCGCCTTATCAGCGTCCATCATGACAAATTGTGGTGCAAATTCCACGCCACACGAATCCATGCAAATCCGCTTGATGCTGCGAATGCACCAGCCTATGTCTATGGCGCGCTTTTAAGATGTGCAGAAATAGGCAAGTAGATAGAAATGCCCGCTTCGATCCGAATATCCGAACGCAAATACCAGATACCCGTTTATCACCATGCGGTGTGTACTGTCGAGGTGAAACATGGTCGTGCACGCGGACCTACTTTGCACGTCCACATAATCTCGGACAAGACGTAGACAGGTCATACCAACACGGAGGGGATACTCCTTGGAGCCATCACCAAGTTGACTCACAATACCAGCAGCTCCAGGACGAGAATCTGGCTGTGTATCACACAATATCACCATAATCATGTCTGAGAGTGTCTCCAGATCTAAATTGTCGTACAAATGTGCATTGCAGAGACCGATCATGGGCTGCATAGAGTGTTTAGGGCGGTCCCGTCTATAGTTTTTCACGAAATCGGTAACTTACCGATCTGTAGGAGCTGGACCAACCATGTCACCGTGGAAAACCATCGCGCAGATGCATGCATATAACTTAGTCGCCGTAGTTTTCTCCCCACTGCCCAGGCTCGTCACTATGTTGTCCTTGATATCAGCAGTAAGTTCACGCTTTTTCGGGGTGGGTGGATCGTTTTTGTCCATTATATGCTGCCCTTGTAGGAAAACTTCACACGAATTTGATGAAAGGCAGGATTTGAACTTGTAGCGACACAAACAGGCCGATGCACCGGCGACTTCCTGGCGTTTGCACCGCTCGGAATGACATAAAACCATGCGAGACTGCTTTTTGTGGCTAGTCTGGGCAAGGGTGTAATCGCGATGGGACAAATGATCAATTGTGCAGCCAACTTGAGTACATTTATCGATACTAACTGTCGGAAGAGTCCGTCGAAAATCGTCTAGAGCTCCAGGCATTGTAGAACTGAAAATCTTGGTCCACTGACGCCGTGGACGATGCTCAGGCTCCGTGTCAGCCTCCGATGCGGACGTCTCCAGTTGCAGGAGATTCTCTCCATCGCTGTGCTCGTCTTGGTCACTCATTGAAGCAGTAAGTGCCAAAACTTCAAAGTGTTGAAGCGCCTTTTTTGTGTGATAGGCTATTTATGTAATGGTGGTTTCACCTCCATATTGTGTGTGTGTTTCCGACCAGAATTTTGGTGGAGCTACACCTTTTTTGGACAGTCTGTATACTTGTTTTAATGGTGCTACCACTCACTCGCGGATAGGAACAAACGAGAGAATACGTGCTTCCCACGGAGAAAGAATGGGAGTGAGGGGGAGAAAACCTCGCAGGTGACAAGCCCCCTCTACAGTTATACACTAATGCAGAAACCTAACGATCGCACTCAGTCGCACACAGGGACTGGGCACAGGCATCCTTCAACTTCAAAGTACAGTGAGCTGGCGGAGCTCGACACGCCATCTTCACAATGGCACTGAGTGAGAGCAACAATCCGTTTCTTTGGCCACTGAATCGCGTGTGGAGGAGATTATTGTAGCAGATCGGTGCTAGCAGAAGTGCTTGAAGGCAAAACGTCTGTAAGTTCACCATCAGGGCTGCGGGGGAAGAATTTATTTTGGTTCGTATACCGACCTGATCTTGTTCACGATCAGGAATGCGGATCAGGCATGTGAACTGATCGATTTGACGGTGAAGTAAGTGTGTATTGGGGAAGTGCTGCATTATAGGAACGTGCTAGTAGCTACCGAACAATATATATAGTGTGACAGTGGCGCCTGAACCAGTGGCGGTGTCGGGGGGAGTCACCTCCTCAGCCATCTCCTCGTCGGTAGGAATGTCGATGGCTCCAGTAAGCTGGATTACTTCGTTAGCAACTCGTCGGGAACGGCCGCGACCACGAGGAACGTTAGCAAAACGACGCATATACTCGTGTGAGATCGTCTTAATTTCCGTGACGAATGTCGCCACAGAGGGATGAGGCGTTGGGAACCTACTGTTTAACTCGCGGTTAAACCGCTCGAGCGGAATGTTAGTCCTCGCGATTAGTTCGTTGTCCATCCCAAACACATTCCGGACATCAACGGAGTACTGTTCAAGCCATGTGCGCTCAAAATACAGAACTCTCCCCTTTTCCTACAGAATAGGTCACCCCAGCTATAGTGCATCGCCGCTTGATATCACGCCTTACCCACTTGATGCCCCGTGCAACTTGATCATGCTGAATCACAGTCAGTGCGTCTAACACACCCTGCGTCATGGCAATGAGGCACTTCTCCTCTGGTATAGCGTACCGCTTCATTGCACGACGGAGGCAGGGTGCACCCAACCCAGAAGACGCGTAGGATTAGCCAAGTCGTCACGGTTTGGTGTAATACAGTGAAATTGAAAGGAAAAAACGTCACAGCGCCTCGTCGAGCTCCAGTGAGAGCGACGGGATCTCGATAGAGCCGTGTACGTTGCCCGAATAACGATGGTTTCTTGCATGGTGCACGCGCCGTATCACTTGCTGCTCCGACAGGCCACACACGACATCAGGAGTGTCCGCTGAGTAGTAGCGGCGCTGATGCTCCTCCCAGACACGACGCACAGGCCATGCAACATGCTCATCGCAAAGAGGTCAGTTTGGGCCTTCATTTTAGCTTCTACATTGGCGCCGGAGCTAGCTACGACTGTCTCGCTGCACGTATGCGCCCGGAAGCACGAGTAGCGCATTGATGCAATCGTAAACTCCATTTTGCCACAGCAGCTCGCTCGACACTTAGAACACGGACAAACTATCTTCCGCGGAGAAGCCCAAGCGCGAGTGTACTTGTACCCCTTCAAGAAACACGTCGTACGCTCAGCACGTGTCGGGGCGTTGCTGCCCGTGAGTTCAGCTGGCCGGGCCGCTTGCCCGTCGTAATCATCAGGCACTTCTCCGTTCTTAGCTCGAGGGGTACCCTCGCCATCCAGCACTACGGCCCCCGCTTGCTCGTCCTTCTCGATTGCTCTAGCGCCTTCCACCATGTCATGTGAGCCCTTTGATGCAACTTCCCGACTAATTCAGCGCCCAACACTGCCTGCCCTAAGCCACTCTCCACCCCTAGTTTCCCGATCCCACACCCGATCATCGGTGCGACATCCGTCGGATCATAAAACCGGTCAGTTCCGTGTACGACCCATTTGGGAGGTAACCGCTGCGGGGAACGTGCACCTTTTGAAAACCACCACTTGGAGAGGTTGTTGTCTTCGGTGGACTCGATGTCGGCGCCCGAGAAGAGGGTGAGTATGATCACAGCGCTTGCGGTACTGATGGAAGCAGGGGGGCCCGAAAGAAGTCGAGGGACCGGCCAGCGCTAGCGATTTCGCTACTCATGATTACCCTCTCTACGCTGAGCCAACTCCAAATCAAATCGTGATGGTAAAAAAAGGGAGTGAAGAAGAGCTGGATGACCGATACTTATTTGACCCTTATTTGATACACGAGCCCACAGAAGCGTCTGCGTATTAAACCTTTTGAGCATGTTCGGCTCGTCATTGGCTATCAAAAACGCCATTTTTTGGCTTCTTCACGAAATTTTACCCCTAGGCAGCCAATAAACGTATTAAGAAAAATGCCAACTTCCAAATTCTCCATAGCTGCTACATCATCGAACATTAAATTGCAATAACTACATACTTGGATAGAGCGGATCAAGATCTTTCGATTGACATCAATCGCAGAAATCGTGTTTTGGGAAAGTAATATTTTGTTCTGCGTGGTCTCTTACATCCTTCTTTTCGCACGCTCACCGCAAAATCCAGAGCTGTTCCGGAAGACACATGGCTTTGTTTTTGATTTCGAGGTCTACAGGTACTGATTGAAAGACACGGTGACACGCCTCCATTACATTTCAGCGTGAATACGACCCAAGTTCCCTCCCTTCTTCCTCGTTCCAGAATCCGCAACCTCAAGGAAAGATGGTGAAGCTCTTCTGTTCCATCGTTGGCGTGGCGGGAAGCGCGTTTCCTGTGGACATCGACGCGGGTCAGTCAGTGGGAGACTTGAAGGACGCGATCAAGTGGAAGAACCCTGAGACGATGACGTGCGATACCAAGGACCAGCAGCTCTTCCTGACGACGGAGGGCGGCACGTGGCTGAAGTCCAAAGATCTGATCCGAATGTGGAAGGGGGATATCCCCGATGAAGTTGAGAGTCGCTACATGCAGGAGGAATTGGACGATCCGACGGACAAGCTCTCCGAGAAGCTTCCCAGCGCAATCCCTGACGGAACGGTCACGTGCTGGTCGTGGTTCCGGAGGAAATGGCTGAACACTGGAAAGAACCCCGCGACAGCTCGAAGGAATGGTTGACAGAGTTTTTCACCAACAGAGTTGAGTTTCAGTCATTGCCGTTCGTTGGAAACTTGAGCAAATTCGTCGCCCAACATCTCCCTGTGAAGATTCGAGCTCAGAAGATGTGGCTGGATAAATGGGAACTGAGCCCTGGACTACAAGAGAAGATATTCGTGTTAGATGATGCCGCTCCATGTCTGGCGTTTAAAGATCTGATCTTCGCCGAACGCGCGTTTAGACCTTTTTTGCAGTGGACGGACGGAGAGCTCCTACCATTTTGTGTGGGATTTGGTCTTTCGCAATGTGCTCGATTATATGTTTACTCGGGCCGCGACTCGAGCTACAGCTCATCAATGCGAAAGAAGCGTCCTGACTTCTTATTTATCCTGAGTGATGGCTGCGTCTTTCGTGGCGAGGAGAAATCACCTGATGTCAACATCAGTGTGGCCACCGCGGAGCTTTGTTCGAAACTTGTGTGGACATATGGAGATGTGCCGTATGTGTTTGGCTGTAGTGGGTTTGAGGTTGGATAGCCTCATCCAGCCCGTGCAGTGGGCGGCAGGCTGATCTTCAGGTTGGCAGTGGCGAGTTGCCACTGCCAACCATCGAGTTGATGGTACGACGATCGTAGGTTTGTTGCCCGAGCTGGCAGTAGCGTACATAGCAATAGTAAGAGTCAGTTTAAGTTTTGCCAGCAAATACACCAGGCAAGAAGCTTTAGGGAGTGCCAGCTCCCCCAGTTGGTGTTCTTGTGCGAAACCCACCACAAAGTTAACTTTAGTAACTGGACAAGCATGGATACCAAGGTCAAGGCAAAGGCGTCGGCTGCCGTGTCTCTGTTTGTTCCGCTCGTCGCACCCATGATTGAGAACACCTCGCACGCAGCGTTGGTGGAGTGGAAGCGGCGACGTAAGGAGTACGAGCAGGAAGTGGCCGTGCGCTGCTGTCACGACCCCGAGAAGATTATGGCAATGACTACTGACATCCGCAGCTCTTTCGAGCCGAGCCTGCTCGAGGTTCTATGCGACCTAGAGTGGGGAATTGACAAGGCCGAGCTGACTAACGAGCTCCTACTGGGAAAAATTGACTCGATCCTTTCGGCGGTGAAGAACAACACGGTTCCCAACGTGGCGGTGGAGTTCAAGGCTGCTGTTCGAATGAACCTTCAGGAGAGTGATGTACGTGAGCGAGTTGTGCAGTTTTTCAGGTCAGGCAGGCAGGTGATAGAGGAAAACGGTTGGTCTCAGTTCTTCAATGATCAAGAAGGTGTGAAGTTGAAGTGCAAATTGTTCGTTGCTTCGATCGAGCCGCAGGCATTGCGTGTGAAGAGATCGAAGCTATCCTAGCGTACCAAATCGCGACGCGCGTTCTGACGAAAAAGTTCTTTTTAAGATTATTCTGGAGAAAGCCCTCGAGCACGAGAGGGACTTTCAACGGCGAAAGCGGCAGCGGAATCAGATCCGCACTGTCGACAAAAGTGAAAATGCGCGAGGACAGGAAAAACAGAAGAAAAAACTGCGGGCAAAAGAAATTTACGACATGAAGACCAGCCCACCACCAGGTATTGGTAGTGGAGAAAAAAATCGCAAACAACCCCAGCAGGAAAAATCGAGGGTGGTCTCGACCAAACCTGACGGCGGGTGTTTGAAGTGCAAGGGCGACCACTGGCTTGTGAGATGCCCGGTCGCGACTCACGAGGAGAAGAGGAATTTGCTCAGGCAGCAACACGAACGGCGTAACCGCGAAAAGGACGAGCGTAAAAATATTGTGCAGGCGTGAAGCCTGAAGCGCATTAAAGAGTGTTTACCAGGGCCTGCGAAAATGGTCGAATTAAACGGGGTGCACTTAATGCCCTATTGCGCTGATTCAGGGGCAGATGTTAGTGTCATGAGCAATGCGAAGCTTGCAGAGCTGATGGCAAAGGATATGGAGCTAAGACCGGTGGAATTAGACGAGGAGGTGGACGTGGCGACAGCAGGTGGCCACATCCTCCGAGCTAGAGCTTACATTGAAGTGAAGTTGCAAATTTATACAGCAGCAGGACCTGTGTGTCTCACGACACCTGTGAAGTGTCTGATAATTGATGAAGACGAAGATGAGTTTATCATTGGCAAGGATGTATTGGCTACATTAGGAATTGATGTTGATCGTCAACTCGAGCAGCTTGTGATACATGGGGGCGCTGAGAACGAAGACACCACTGATTATGAAGATGATATTGAGATTGGTGTGAAGTGCGATGCTGATGTAAGAGTAGCAATTCATGAATTATTGGATAAGGCGATCGATAATGGGTTTCCGAGTGAGCGACGTGAGGAACTACTTAAGATTGCATCGATGTATGACGTCTGGCGGCTGAGACTTGGCGGAGACCCACCCGCCAAGGTACCCCCGCTTCTCATTAAGCTGAGGGACGGTGCTAAACCTCAGAAGTGCAAGGCGCGTCAGTATCCACCACATATTAGAGAGTTTTTGCGAGATTTTAATGCTAAACTAGAGCGCATGGGGTGGGTTTATGAGAACCCACAGAGTCGCTGGGCCAGCCCGGCATTACCTGTACGCAAGCCAGGCACAGAAGAATACAGGCAGACAAGTGATTATCGCGCGGTGAATGCGGAAACAGACGCCGCAGCCGGGGTAATGCCTATTCTACGCGTTGTCACGGAGCATGTGCGTGGCATGACACATTTTGGACTATTTGATTTTCTGAAGGGATTCTGGCAGCTCCCGTTGGCGAAGGACTGCCAAGAATTTTTGTCATATATGACCGACAGCAAAGTATACACCCCTACACGCGTACCACAAGGGTGCAGCGATGCTGCCATTCAATTCCAACGTACCACGGAAACTTGTTTCAAGGAATTGTTGTACAAGAATTTACTAGTGTGGGTAGATGATCTCCTACTTTATGCTAGTAATATTGATGAGTACCTCGAGAAGCTGCAAAGACTTTTCTGTCTGATTAATGAGTTTGGTTTGAAGCTCAGTGTGAAGAAGTCAAGTTTATATCAGAAGAGTGTGAAGTGGTGTGGGAAGGTTATCGACGGTAATGGCGTAACGCATGATCCTGAGAGAATTAAATCTCTACGTGAGATGCCGTGCCCAAAGACAGCTGCAGATCTACAGCAGTTTCTGTGTGCAGCCAATTGGCTACGCGAGAGTATAATAGGCTATGCAGAGGCTGTGAAGCCATTACAGGAGTGCTTAGACAGCGCGCTAAAAAACAAAAGAAGGTCGAAGCGAGCCGCGGCGGCTGTCCCGATAGAATTTAGCCCACAGTTGCGGGTAGATTTTGACAGAGTCCGAGATTTGTTGGCTACATCAGCCACGCTGCACCATCCCAGCCCCGATGGAGATATGGTTTTGGTGACTGATGCCTCTGACAAAGGATGGAGCATTATAGTGACTGAAGTTGAGACTTGGGATCCTAATAAGGACGTTAGTGAGCAGTCTCACAGACTTTTGTCCTGTTTAAGTGGGACTTTTACAGGAGCACAATTAAACTGGAGCGTGATCGAAAAAGAGGCGTTTCCTCTCGTAACAGCTTGTGAGAAGCTCTCATATTTACTAATGCGACCAAGAGGATTTCGAATGTTCTGCGATCATAGGAATCTAATTCACGTTTTCGCCCCTGGGGAAAGCGTAAAGAAGCATATTAGAGGAAAGTTGTTGCGATGGGCACTGAAGCTAAGTGAGTTTCGATATACTATCAACCATATTGCTGGAACAGCTAATGTATGGGCCGATATGTTAAGTCGGTGGGCTTGTCAGCCCTCGGGGTCGATTCAAATCAGACGTGTAGTTACCCGACGCAAACAACAACAGCAGCAGGTCATGCTGCGCCCTCTAGACGATGAAAATTTCGTGTGGCCAACACTTGAGGAAGTGGCTCGCGCCCAGAAGCGGCAGGTGTCGCAGGCTTTGCCGTCTTGGCTGACAGAGCGTGACGACGGTTTGTTAGTTAAGGGTAACTTACTATGGATTCCTACAGAGGAGCAATCATTACTGCGTCGGCTGATGATTATATCGCATTGTGGACCTCAAGGACATCGCGGGCGACACGCGATGATGACTCAATTGGCTAACGTGTTCTCAATTGATCGGTTGCGATTACATGTTGACCGTTTTCTTACCAAGTGCTTATTGTGTTTGCACGTAAAAGGAGGGAAAATTATTCCGAGGCCCTGGGGTGAAACATACAGAAGCAAGACGCGAAATGAAGCGTTTCATTTTGACTTTTTGTATCTCGGAGAATCTTTTGGAGAGAGCCAGTATCTTTTAGCGTTGAAAGATGATGCAAGCCATTTTTGTGAATTGGTTATTTGTAAATCACCGACTACTGCGGTGGTTGCGGAGGCTATTCTACAATGGCACTCACGTTTTGGGGTACCTAAACTATGGATTAGTGATCAAGGTAGTCATTTTAAGAGTGAAGTGATTGACACCCTGCGAAGAAAACTAAAGTGTGATCATGATTTTTCAGTGGCATATTGTCCGTGGATTAACGGGTCAATTGAACGGATAAACAGAGACATTTTACAAGTTTTTCGAGCTATGATTTTGGAGTATAAACTAGATTATCGCGACTGGGTGTCGCTGGTCTCAGTAGTTCAGTCTAGCTTGAACCATACACCTGTACCCTCACTAGCGTACAAATCCCCCTTGGAATTATTTACGGGTTTACCACCACCGTCACCATTTGCCCATGTTTTTGTGAACGGACAGGGGCAAGGCGAGTTAATTGAGGCTGGCAGCTCTGAAAAAATCGAGCGCTCGCTTGCTCAACTGCGTGCTAGCGTTCAAAACATGCATCGAGCTGTCGTTAATGCCAGAGAAAAACAAACTTTGCTGAACAAAAGAAAGGAACGCGGAGAAAATCTGGTGAATTTCTCGGTCGGCGATTTTGTTCTACGCTCTCGAGTAGATGAGAAACATGTCAACAAACTTCTAGTTACTTGGGCGGGACCGTACGTGGTTACAGAGGCCCATCCTCGGCATTTTGTGGTAACAAATTTAGTGACGGGCAAATCGAGTGATGTGCACGCGTCAAGGCTGAAGTTTTTTTCCGATAGTGACCTACAAGTGACTGAAGAATTGCTAGAACATGTTGCAAGCCAAGGTGTTATCTTGGATGTTAACAAAATCAAGCAGCACCGGTGGAATTCGGTGCGCAATGATTACGAACTTTTTGTGAATTGGCGTGGTCTTGAGGAGATCGAGGACTCCTGGGAGCCCTTCACCTCTATGGCACGTGACGTGGGAGTACTAGTGGAAAGATATATCCTGGCTGCACAAGATACGCAGCTTTCCGATTACTTGGCTCGATTCCACCGCCGGCCCCAACGTGGCGGCAAATAATTGCCTAGATTATTGTTTTAGTGGCTACTAGTACAGTGTGTGATCGCTGGGCGGCCATATGCGTCGTTTAGCTAAATTATGCAAAACTTCAACAAGGTCAAGTTGAAGTATCCTGCGTCAGGACAGTTTGACTAGCGGAAAATTTGATTATCGAAAAGTTCGGGGAGAATTTCTGCTATGATATTTTGCCAAACAAACTGTGGGCGAGGAGTAGTGGTTGGTAGCGTTGACGGCTATCAATGTTGCGCGACTGTGGACGAGGTGACACGGTCAACTTCGTTTGGCAGCGTTGACGGATATCAATGTTGCACAACTGTGGACGAGGTGACACAGTCAATTTTGGCCGTGTTGGTGGGTACCAATGCAGCTAGAGCTAGGGCTTATTCACGGGGCTGAATGAGGCTTTGAGAGAGGGGACTTTAGTGGGTTTGAGGTTGGATAGCCTCATCCAGCCCGTGCAGTGGGCGGCAGGCTGATCTTCAGATTGGCAGTGGCGAGTTGCCACTGCCAACCATCGAGTTGATGGTACGACGATCGTAGGTTTGTTGCCCGAGCTGGCAGTAGCGTACATAGCAATAGTAAGAGTCAGCTTAAGTTTTGCCAGCAAATACACCAGGCAAGAAGCTTAGGGAGTGCCAGCTCCCCCAGTTGGTGTTCTTGTGCGAAACCCACCACATTGGCTACGCTGCGTCGGGCTACAATATTGACTTACTTGCTCTGCATCGGGATGCTGATGGAAGCGTGACGAAGACCCCTATTGGAGTCTTTAACCTTGCAGTTAAGGAGCACCTGTTTGAAGCTGTACTTGCGCTTTTGAACTCGTCGTTGCTTTTCCCGACCATTGCGGAAGCGTGCCCAGCGAGTGGAAAAGATGAATACAGGGACATTACGCGTCCGAGTGGAGTGGTTGTCCGGGGTTCGTCGAAAAAATATTTCCAGATACTAGAAGTTTTCCCCGCCTGCAGGAGTTATATGGTCGTATGGAACAGGCCGGTGTTCCCAATGTTGATCACCTCACAGATCTTCGTTCACAAAAGAGGTCTCTATCGTTGCAACCTCGCGGAACGATGGTGAAACCGTCTAACCTGCTTGAATTATTTGGCGCCCTGCGAGACGTTCTTCAGGCTCTGGTGGCTCTTCATCGTTTGGGATGGATTCATCGTGATATCCGCTGGTCAAATGTGCTAAGGCAACGTGAAGGCGGCTCATGGTTTTTGATCGATTTCGCCGATGCAGCAACTAGTCCTCAGCCATCTCCTAGTTGAGTGTCGAAGAACATGCCCCCGATCTTTTTGTGGATGAAGGCATCCACACTACTGCTGTTGACATTTGGGCTATAGGATTCTTGATGGAGACTAGCGAGGTAAGATGGCTGGACTTTGCCGAAAGAACGTCATTTCATGAGCGGCTGATGAAGAAAGATCCAACAGCACGACCAAGTGCAGAAGAAGCTCTAGCTGATCTGGAGGCGCTTGAAGAAGCAGCAAAGAGAGAGCAGGAAGCTAACCGCGAGTTGCAGCACAGCGGAAACTCTCGTCGCAGTCGAAGACGGTCTCGTAAGCGAAAACAATCGACACACTAGTATGCTCGTTTGAATTCCCGGACCGGGAATCCTGGTGTACCGAGGTGGTACAAAAACATTGCAAAAAACAAGATCTTACGATTCCACCAGGCCAATAATATGGACCAGCCGCAATGGACGCAAAAACGGAGGCGGAGAACGGATGAGGAACTGGCACAAATTGCGGCGCAAGATGCCGCTGAGAAGCGTGCTTGGGAGGCGAGTCAGAGGCACAACGTGTTGTCCCCAGTAATAAAAGTCAAACCTCCAGCGCCAAAGAAGCAGAAGGCAGCTCGACTCAACGAGAAATTGAAGGGGTTGCATAATTTTGTGTCAGCCACGGACAAGGCTTTTGAAGTTCTACAAACCAATAAATCTATGCATGGTACTTCAGCGGCAGCTTTCCGGGGCTGCGGACTGGTGACGAACACATTATTGCACATGGTTCAAAACGGTGGGGACATCGACGAACCCACTGCTTGTCTATATCGAGACATAACCGTTCGGCTGGGAATTCTTTTGTCTGTCGAGCGAGCTGTTAGCAGACTGCAGTTAAAGGTTGTGATGATGATAATGGATGGGCTTGGCAAGGTGATCCAGTTTTCCAGTGCTAGGACGGATTTGCCTTTAGCATTGTCGGATTCGGTGCTGGTATCTGCTTGGCTTGATCTCAAAAGCTATGTAGACAGACACGAAGACGATGGGTTGCTCATGATGCAACAGTATGTGAAGAATTGCCAAAGTCTGGGGAGGCAAGGTTCGCTGGAAACCCTTCTGGGTAACTTCGAAGAAGAAATGTTATCGTTCCGGGGGAAAGACACGAGTGGAGCTCCCCCTCGTTCTGATGAGAGTTGGGCGATATTTGCCGAGGTTGGTGAAGTGCTTGCAGACTGGATCGGAAGCTCGACATTGTTGAACTCTAACGAAGCCAAGAGAATGAGATCAATGTTTCACGAACTCAAGAAATTCGACGCTGAATACCCAGATCGAGTCCCTCCGTATCTGTTCCAGTAAGTAGTTGCGTAAGGAGGATTGGTAACCTGTGCGTGAAGTCGCTCTAAGTTGTTAATCATTGTGCAGGAATGCAAGATTGCAAGACAAGTTGTGCAGATCGCAGCGGAAGTGTCACACAAACCGATACGTAGACCCGAAGCTTGAGGGCGCAGTGGCGGGCGCCCGTCGAACACTTGAGAGGAAGATTGGAAATTGAAAAGTGATTGATTGAATCGTTAGTTTGGCGTCGGCTCATTGCCGCCGCACAACCAGTAGTTCTTGGCGACCTGGACACGCAAACAAGTATCCAGGTCCCATCCTAAAGTCTATCAATCTCAGATCCTAATTCTATCCTGATCTACCAATGAGAATCTACTAATCCAAAACGTAGCTTGATCCAAATATGCGACTCGCGTCCCATAATCAAAAGTTCGGCTCGAAAACTTGATTCTTGCACATCTCAAGGATTTTTAGCCAATGAGGTCGCATGAAACTCCATGTTTATGCGTCCCATAATCATGATTATTCTTGATATTGACCAGTAGGATAGCATGTAACGAATATAAACCATGCAATGTTTTATTACGCTGTACAGCGTAAACAGAAAGGTATGCATTAGCAATTGACGTGGGAGTCCTCAGCCATCTCATTGGCAGACGGACGTCCACGTCACATGACCTCCCTTCCAAGAAGACCCCGCTATTTCGAAGCTGGCTTTCTCTTCTTCGTTTACCAGTACTTGTCAATGAGACCTGGAATCTGATTCAGGTTCTCTACTGGTTCCCACGTTGCTTCTTCGCGTGATTCACCAAGCCACCAAATCCGGTATTGGAGTTTCTTCTTCTTGTTACGATGACCAATGACTTCGCGCACAAGTTGACCTTCCGTACCGTCCTTCAAAATCACTTTGTTCACACTTTGGCTCCGTGATTCATCACTGCGATACGGCTTGAGCAATGAGGTGTGAAATACGGGATGCAACTTGAGACCCTTCGATAACTTCAGCTCGTATGAGTCACGATGAATTTGTTTCACGACCGGGTAAGGTCCAATAAACCGCGGTGCGAGCTTCTTTGACTGTGCGAAGCCTTTATGACGAATGTCCAAGTTTCGTCCATCTAGGAGTACCATATCTCCAGGTTTGAAGTCTTGAGCAAGCCTGTTCTTGTCGTAGTAAGACTTCATACGAGTTTGGGCTTCACTCATTGCATCTTGTGCCATCTTCAAAATTGCATCTTGCTTGAGCAGAAATTCTTGCGCCGAGTTGTGCAACTGTTCAAATTCCGGGTCCCTAGCCATATCATCTGGCATATAGGGCACATAACCCAGATCAGCCTCAAACGGTGACATACCGATTGAGGAATGAACACGTCTATTGTACGCGAATTCAGCGATATGCAAATATTCATCCCAGTTATTTTGGAATGGGTTCACAACACCCCGAAGATAGTCTTCAATAAACCGATTAGCACGTTCGGTCTGACCATCAGTCTGTGGGCGAAAGGCAGACGACAAATTGTGGGTCGTCTCCAAAGTCTTGATCACTTCTTGCCAGAACTTGGACGTAAATTTGGAGTCTCTGTCTGAAATGATCGATTTCGGCACGCCATGGTCTTTCACATAATTGACCATGAATAGCGCAGCAGTCTCTTCTGCTGTCGCATTCGTATTGGTTGCGATGAACTTCGCACGCTTCGTCAACCGGTCCACAATAACCATAATGGCATCTTTTCCGGTTTCCGTGCTCGGCAGTGCAATCATAAAGTCCATCGACACATCAACCCATCTACCTCCTGGAATCTCCAAAGGCTGTAGTAGTCCGGGCGGCTTCGTTTGGCGTGCCTTATTCCGCTGACAACGTTCACACGTGTTGACATAGCGTTGAATGTATTTCGACATCTTGGGCCAGTAATACTTTTCTGGACACCCAAGTATGTCTTAAAGTATCCGGGGTGACCTGCCGTGACCACATCGTGGTTTTCACAAATAACACGGTTCTTCAGATCTTCATTATCCGGAATTACCAGTCGAGCATTTTCATCATCTCTCGTTTGGTAAAATAACAATCCATTCTTCACAGAGTAGCGTGGTACCTCTTTACCACTAGAAATACTCTGCAGCAACTCCTGAACTCTCCGGTCGGTAGAGTACAGTTGTTTGGCCGAGTGCGTCACAGTCGCACTTGGCGTTTGAATGCTAGTAACAATTTCACGGTTTCGAGCAGCTTCGATGAGCTCACTGAGACTAACCTGAGCGGCTTTATGCTCAAAAAGTGGGTTTCGGGACATTGCATCCGACACTTGGTTACTTTCTCCTGGAATCCACTTGAACTGCGGTTGGAATTCAGCTAGCTCGTTAAACCAGCGCGCAGCACGACGATTGGTTGTCTTTTGCGTCAATATAGTCTCGATGCTCTTGTGGTCTGTCTCCACGGTAAATGGGCGATCGAGAAGGTAAACTCTCCACACACGAAGGGCATGCATGATAGCCAGTAACTCCTGCTCACGAACAGGGTAGTTAAGTTCCGCTGGTTTCATTTTGCGTCCTGTGTATGCAATCGGATGCTCCAACCCTCCCTCGTTTTGAAACAAGACTCCCCCTATGGCAAAATTCGAGGCATCCATACGAATACCGAACGGTTTGTCGAAATCAGGAAGTTGTAGTACAGGAGGGGTGGAGAGACGGCGTTTGAGTTCATGGAAGCATTCCAACTGATGCTCAGACAAGTGTAACGTTTCCTTTGGGCGTAAACCCTTAGTACTTTCGTGCAGTGGGCCTGCAAATTGTGCGAAGTCGGCGCAAAAACGCGAGACGTAGACCGCCGTACCTAAGAAGCTTTCCATTTGTTTCTTGGTACGTGGAATCGGCCAGTCACTGATTACGCGCACTTTGTCAGGGTCCATTCGAACACCATGACGACCCACAAAGTCACCGAGACAGGGGATTTCTTCGACGCAGAACTGACACTTCGACAATTTTACGTACAATTGCTGTTCTTGACACCGTTGAAGCACTCTGTCCAACGCGTCGACATGCACCTGCACGTCCTTGTCTTGCGTAAAAACGTAGATGTCGTCAAAATAGATGCGCATCACATCGCGCAAGTCACTGAACACTCGCTGTAACAGCCTGTTAAATGTGCCCGGACTACCGCGCAAACCCATCGGGGTTACAAGATACTCAAACAGCCCATCGGGCGTCGAAAAAGCAGTAAATGGAATATCAGCTTCACGAAGTTTAACCTGATAGTATCCCCACAAGAGGTCCATGCAGGAGAACCAGTAACTACCGCCCATCGCATCAAATGTGTCCTCCTTTCTCGGCATCGGTATCGCTGGCAAAATGGTGGCACTATTGAGTTGACGATAATCGTGCACAATGCGCCAACCCACGGGCTTCTTGACGCAGAACGTCGGAGCGCTGAATGCAGAGGTGCTAGGTCGAATAATACCTGCCTGCGCCATCTCTTTCGTCCAATCCTGGATCACCGTTCGCTGCTCCGGGCTTTGGCGCCATTGTTTCACCGAAATCGGTTGTGTTCCCGGCTGAAGTTGAATTTCGTGTTCAATCCCTTCGCGGACAGGGGGTGTGGTACTTGGCAGCTCTGTGTGAAACACAGTATCGCGATACTTGAGCAAGACTTCATATGCGGGGTTGTTCACCAGTGCCTCCCATCCTTGTTGTTTAAAACGCTCAGCCTTTTCTGAGTCGTGTGGATTGACAACAAACACAACTTCGATATCCTTCTTTTTGCGGAGTTCCTTCAGAAATTGCTTCGTTGTGATCAGTTTCGTTTCACCGAACGCACCCTTGTGACCATGCCGACGGTAGTAATGGAAGATTTCGCGGTTCTGGTTTGCGTTCTTGAAACGACGGCCTCCGATCATACGCGTTCGAGGTCTGTTAGGTACCACCAATTGAAGAGCCTGGGGTTCCGCAGTCCTTGTACGCGGGCGCAATAGTAAACGTTCCCAATCGATGTCCGGGTTATTCTCCCGAAGCCACTTCATTCCGAGGAGCACATCCTTATCCTCCGGGACAGGCATGACCGTAAACGTTTCACACGTCACCGGGAAATCCGGAATCTGCAACATCATTTCGACGGTACGTCTTGGTCTTTGCACTGTTTGGTTGTATCCTAGACGAACTGTCATCATGTCGTCAGGATGCTCCTTGATGTCCAGCTGAAGTCGTACAGCTAGATCTTCAGTGACACCGTTGAGGCTGCTTCCATTGTCGACGAATATTGAGACGTCAGTCGCTGCCTCCCTCCTGATTGTAGGCTAAAGCTTTCACTTCCAAAATGGCGTAGAATGATCCGCCAACATAGTGATTGCTTTCCTTGGTGGACTTGCATTGCGGCTTGATATGACCGACTTGTCCACAATTATGACAAGTGGCTGACTTTCGCCAATCCTCTTTTGGTCCACTCTTCGGTGACAGCTTTCGCTCCAGCGGCTTGCTTGTATTGTTAGCCGCTGGTTTCACAGATGATGCCGCTTTCGAAGAAGGCTGGTGATTCGCCGTGGTCTTTGCCGAGAGTCCTCCATAGTGAGCAAACTCGAAATTCGTTGCAATCTCAATTACTTCATGCAAGAATCTTGGACTGAGCTCCTTCACCTTTTTCGCTGTCTCCGGCCGAAGTCCGTTCTGAAAGTAGAACCGCTTCTCCATCTCCGAAATCTCCAACTCGGATTGAGACATCAGATCCTGAAACGATGACACATATTCATGGATGGTCCCGTGTTGTTTCAGCTGAAACAATCGCTCACGTAGATTGTATTCAAAGTCTTTGGGACGAAAGCGTTCACGTAGCTTCGCCTTAAACAATTGCCATGTTTTGGGAGTCCTGCCGCTTCACAATCTGACGAAAAAGCGCGATACCAGTTTAGCACAGATTTACCTAAACTGCTGGATATCATGGTCACAAAATCGGACGTATCGGCCTCCATCAATCCGCGCTTGTTAGCGTAATATTCCTCCATGGCAAAGATCCATAGTTCCAAATCTTCACCGAACTTCCCTTCATACATGGGAGGATCCTTCTTCCGTCTTTCACCTTGTGATGCGAGCAAGTGTTCAAAACGGTTATTGGCTTGCTGCATTTGCATCTGAAATTGCGTTTGCATCTGCGTCTGATACATTTGCTGTTGTTGCGTTAACCAGATCATTAACTGTTGCATTGACATTGCGTCAGGTGCAACGTTTGCCGTTCCGGCGGGTGGGACTTCATGGTGAGCTTCCTGCGGCGTTGCCGCCTCCGTTTGAGCCGTCCGTGGCACTTGGCGTTGCCGCGGGTTAGGCGATTCACTCTCAGCTGCCCTACTCCTTGTCATAGTCATTAGGGGTAGGACAGATGGACTTTTCGGTGAGTGATCCGTAAAATACGGCGAAATAAAACGGAAAAGGAATTAAAAGCTCTAAAAGTGTTTTACAACTTAGTGTTGCTGCGGTTTCTGGCGAATAAGGCTGTTAAGCTTCGCAGCAAGGTTGTCTTGGCACTCCAAAAGGTTCAGAAACGCCAGGTTAAGTTGGCGATCAACCTGTGCCTCGATGCTCTCGTCCTTGATCCAGAAAGTCTCTTTGCGAAACTTGCCCAAAACCCGCTTAGCCGTTTTGACCTGGCGGAGGAGATCCACTTGAAGTTTAGCGAAACTCTCCGCCTCGGCTGGCGAGAAGAAAAGACTGGTGTCAATCGCCGTAACAGGTGGAGGAGCAGGAGTGGACGTCGATGATACTTTGACGTCACTCGCTTTCTGATGCTTCCTCTTACTGCTTTGGTTGTGACCCTTCTTGTAGCGGGCCATAGACCGACTCCAAAGATCGAAAAAGAGGCAAGGGACTACCACCGGGTAACCAAGGACTGTTATACTTCTACAAAGTTCCGCTTTCGCAGACACAATGCAGGCGCCCTGGTGCTAAACCGGCTTCTAGTGAAAGCCCAGCACACAGCGAAGGTTAGGTACAATCCGATCTAGGCGGAGGCAAAGCCCCTACGTGGTATTTCCACCGGCCACACGGAGTGATAATGTACCCACTTCTTCGAAGTGTGCTCCTCAAAAGCTGCACGTTCGCAACCTAGAGCTTCCCCACGATGTGGCTGGCTCCAATAGTCACAGGTAAAACTCGCTTCCCACGATGTGGCCACGAGTAAACCTTTCTTGAACTTGAACCGAAGCTTGACACGGCAAGTGCTACTATGTCACACAAACCGATACGAAGACCCGAAGCTTGAGGGCGCAGTGGCGGGCGCCCGTCGAACACTTGAGAGGAAGATTGGAAATTGAAAAGTGATTGATTGAATCGTTAGTTTGGCGTCGGCTCATTGCCGCCGCACAACCAGTAGTTCTTGGCGACCTGGACACGCAAACAAGTATCCAGGTCCCATCCTAAAGTCTATCAATCTCAGATCCTAATTCTATCCTGATCTACCAATGAGAATCTACTAATCCAAAACGTAGCTTGATCCAAATATGCGACTCGCGTCCCATAATCAAAAGTTCGGCTCGAAAACTTGATTCTTGCACATCTCAAGGATTTTTAGCCAATGAGGTCGCATGAAACTCCATGTTTATGCGTCCCATAATCATGATTATTCTTGATATTGACCAGTAGGATAGCATGTAACGAATATAAACCATGCAATGTTTTATTACGCTGTACAGCGTAAACAGAAAGGTATGCATTAGCAATTGACGTGGGAGTCCTCTGCCATCTCATTGGCAGACGGACGTCCACGTCACAGGAAGTATGCTGAGGAAATTAAATTGATGAGCAAACATCAGCAGTGGTAGTGGTAGCTACCGTAACGCGCGATATTTTGATAGTTATTTTATTCTTCGAATACTCGAGCTTTACAGTAGAAAATCGTTCATTAACTTCGGAGCAGTCCACACCTGTGCATGTACTTATAGTAAGTACTCAATCATGTAGCCACACTGTAATATCCTCGTCACGACTGACGCGTTGCATTGAAGCCTGTCGGCACCAATCATTAAATCGATAGTCCCACGTAGGGACTTGGAAGCTGCAGCCGGCAAACCGGTCAGGGCAGTTGGCAAATAACCACTGACAGAGTTCTCGACTGGTACGTTTGAAGATGGTGTTGGCATCAAATGTTGGGACTTCTACTCCTCTCGAGTGCAAGAACCTCACAGTATCGAATCGCCCATGCAGAATCGCCTTGACCATAGCGAGGTGAGGATCAGCTTCTGTTCGATTCTCGTACAACCATACTACCGCTTCTAGGTTTCCGGACACAGCCACCTTAGACAGAGTAGAGGGGTCACACCCTTCATCTCGATTAGCGTGCAGCCACTTCACCACACTCAGGTGGCCCCTGGCAGCAGCAGTAGTCATGGCTTCAGCCGTGCAACCTTCTTCTCGATTTGAATCAAGCCACTGTACAACTTCTAAATGACCATGGCTGGCAGCAAAATCCATAGCCCACGTAGTGCATCCTTCTTGTCTATTCGTGTGCAGCCATTTAACGACGTCAAGATGTCCAGCCTTCGCAGCGGCATCCATCGCAATTGTTGTACACCCTTCATGGCGGTGAGAATGTAACCACTTCACGATTTCTAGATGACCGTTGCGAACGGCGCCATCCATTGCTTTGCACGTGCATCCCTCGCTCCGATGCTCATGCAGCCATTGGACGACTTCTAGGAACCCGTTTTCGGCTGCCATATCCATAGCAAGCTCTGTGCATCCTTCCGTTCGATGTATGTGGAGCCACTGCACGACATCCAGATGACCGTGACCAGCAGCCCACGACATCGCCTTCGAGGTACAACCTTCATCACGGTTAGCGTGAAGCCACTTTACTACATCAAGATGCCCGTTTTTAGCGGCGCAATCCATTGTCCAAGCATCGCCTCGTCCACAATTCATATCATGGAGCCATTGCACGGCGCCAAGATGCCCGTTTTTGGCTGCACTCGTCATGGCCCCCGACGTCAATGGAATACGCACCTCGTCGTGAAGCCATTTCACAACACCGAGGTGTCCATTTCCAGCTGCTGCCACGAGCGTTGACGGTCGCGGCTCTCCTAGACCTTGGGAGAACGCATACTTCAAGAACGACAGCGTCCCACTAGCAGCAGCTCCATCGCACTTGATCCGACGCTCCACAAGATCGCAGTTCACAAGGATCCACCGCGCAGTGTCCCAGTGGCCTTCATTCTGGGCAATCACCAACGCGTCCTCAGCGCGCGCACCACACTCAGTGCACAACCAACGAACGGCCGCGAGATTCCCCGTCTTGGCCGCCGACCGCGTCACCAGCTTCAAACACTCCGGACGAGGTGGCGAGTGTTCTCGGAGCCACTGCACCACCTCCTCATGGCCGTAGTCCAGCGCCCCGCACATCTCAATGCTATTCCAGTAGATCCGATCGTGATGGAACTTGTCCAGCCACTCGAGCACTTCCAAGTGCCCGTTCGCCGCCGCCGCGTACACCGCAGCACCCAACTGCTCGCCGGGCAGATACACCTCCATCAGCCACTGAAGCGCCGGGAGATCCGCTCTACCTGCAACAAACCAGGACGTGGCGTTCAGCATCCAGCGGCGGTAGAACGGGTCCATCGTCTCGGCCGGCTGCCTCGCGGCGATGTACTGCATCAGCCTCAAACTGCCCGTCCGCTTGTAGCTCCGCGCCAGTGTCCATCTCGACGAAAACGAGTCCAGAAAAGCGTCTACAAGCCTCGCTACGTGCGGGAGGTCGTCGTCACCCACGCAGAACCGAGTCACCAACCGCACAGCGGTGAGCAGCGGCACGTCGACGTCGACACCTGCGGCGCCCATATTAGAACTGGTCTGATTGAATCAGACCAGTTCTAAAAATAGTCCGGGCTAATCAGACTGATTGGCCTGGACTATTTTTCCAGCCAATG
Source organism: Phytophthora cinnamomi (assembly GCF_018691715.1). Classification (NCBI taxonomy): domain Eukaryota; phylum Oomycota; class Peronosporomycetes; order Peronosporales; family Peronosporaceae; genus Phytophthora; species Phytophthora cinnamomi. The sequence goes on from NW_027151018.1 coordinate 313,437, forward strand.
AGCACCCAGCAGCTCTGTTAGCGCACGTCACATATTCTGCGACTTGCTACATCCATGCTGGGCACGCCGGGCATCGCGTCGAGCGCCGTGGGCAGCGGCCTGGGCGCCGCCGGAGGAGGAGGAGGCACCGCTGCTGGCGGCGGCTGGAAGGAGCATCTGCTGGACGAGGTACCGGTGGCCGCGGAGGACGTGGGCGACGCCGTCACGTGCCTGCTGCACACGATCCTGTTCACGCGGGCGCCGGGGCCCGTGCGGCCGAGCGAGGCCACGTGCCAGGCCTTCCCCAACATCACGTACGCGCTGTGCGCCGTGGGGGACGTGAGCCGCAAGGTGGACCAGGCGGTGCGCGGCTTCGAGGAGGCGCTGGCGCTGCTGGGCGGCAGTGCGGCGGCCAGCAGCTACCTGCTGGGGGGCGGCAGCAGCGTCATGACGCCCTACGGCCAGCCGTCCGTGCACTCGGTGGGCGGCGTCGGCGGCAGCAGCAGCGGCGTGCGCGGCGCCAACAGCGGCTACATCGTGGTCACGTTCTTCGAGCGGAAGGTGAAGAAGGCGCTGTTCGGCCTCATGTCGAACGAGGAGAAGGCGGTGTTCGAGAAGTGGATCCTGCCCGTCACGGTCACATCGTCGCCCGCCGCGTCGCAAGGTGCGAGGAGCTGTCTCTCTCTCGTCTGCGAGTGCTTGTTGCTAACGAACTCTTGTTGTGATGTGTCGCCTTGCAGAGGAGAGGGAGCTGTGTGCGGGGGAGACGGAGGCGACGCTGCAGAACGCGCTGCTGCACATTGTGACGGCGGTGCAGAGCATCGAGCACATCCCGACCGCCATGTACGACTTCGAGATCACGACGTTCAATAGTCTGGAGGAGGCACAGGTCGGGAGCAGCTACGGCGGCGGACTGGGCAGCCCCAGTGTGCGGCTCATGCCGTAGCTGCCTGTCGCAACGTAGAAGCCGGGTGAAAACTGTCTTAACACAAGTACATGTATTTATCTCGTCACAAGGCTTAAAGAGAACGAGAAACTGAGCTCTGAAGTGCTTCTAGTACCAAGCTGATCATACATGTTTACTGCATTCGCTCATGGAAAACTAAATCTTCAAAACCTCGTGCGAAAATCTACTACAAAAATCGCTGTGAAGATTGCTACAACTTTTTCACTGTAGCTGAAGAGCCTGCTTGGATGTAAATTCCTCGTGCATACGCTCTCTCTGTCACTTGGCTCGGCATTTCCCCAATAAGGTGATCATGATGTCATGCGCCGATAGTGCAACACGAGCGGCTCTTTCGGTCCATTCCTGTAAGTTCCAGGTACAAAGGTACAATTCGCTCTGCGTTGTAAAACCAGAAGAGATTTCAGTTTGAATTTGGGCCATGCAGTACTATTCCATTGTTCTGCTGAACTAACTGCTTCGTATCGTCCTTCAGCTGTGTTGCTCCGAAGGTGTCGAACGATCTGGAGCCAGTGACTTCAGATCAGGCGTATCAATGGCAGGGCCAATAACTACCGCATGCGAGACGGTAGTCCAGGTCAAGCTGTCGGTTGCCATTTCGCGCTTGAAAGTGAGCGCTCGCTGAGCTGTCTCCTGCTCCTTCGTCGTCGGCTTGGCCTGTGCGGGCTTCGGTTTGGTCATGGCGCCTTTGGCAGTCTTGGACTATCCTGGTGCAGTGCGTTGAAGAACTCCAAACTCGAAGTGGCTGGGTCCACAGGATACCTTCTTGCGGTCCGCAAGAAGTGCCGTAGCTCCCGTGTTGTGAACCGGTAATGCGAGGAATAGAGCAAATCGGAAACTGAGAATTGAGAGAGTTAGCTGCGTTCCGTGATCCTAACGCTGACTACCGGTAGCTGCAAGCACGCACTAGGGAGCTCCTAGGGCTGCCTCCTTGACTGGGTTGGCACCCAAAGTTGGGTGTACGTCCGAGCAGGGTATCAGCTGGCTCCAGCTAGTTGCATAGGGATGAATACATGTAGTTTCTGACCATCGCCTGTCGGGATACGAGTCGTATCATACGACAAGAAGGGAATAAGCGTCATTCGTTTGATTTGGCCAGACAGGCCAACAATTTGAGGATGCAGTGGTCCTTCGTAGATCTGTGGAAGCTCCTTACGAGGTCCACCCGGGACCAATGTCTTCGTAGCGGACCGCTACGAAGAGTCTTCGCAACTAACGGAAGTATGACGCAGCTATGAATATTATGTTGTCTATCATGTGGATGGCATCCTGTTGTCGCTGTTTCCTGAAAACCGTTTTCGTAGGCAAAAGTGATTCCGTGGACACTCAGAGGCTGGTCTAAGAAAAGTTGGTGCTCTTTGAACTACTAGTAAGTTTAACTTGAACTGGGGAGCTGAGGCTGTCTAAGAACTTTATCATGGCAGCATGCCGCCACATTGCTACGGCGTCATACGAATCGTCTACATCCTTATGGCGTTAGCTCATGCGGTGTGCATTTTTTCGATGGCGGGAAGTTCGCTCTGGCTGCGCAAGTTGGCATTCACGCCATGGGGCGACTCCAGCTTTGTGGTGAATCTCAGCAGACCGAGTAAGCGCAGTATGAGAACGAGCGTCACCGAGTCGCAAGCTATGAAGCTTTCCGCTCGGGTGAACTCCAAGATACGCAGCAGTATAAACATGGTGACCTCGCAAGTCATCAACCGATATGGCCTCTTAGGCATCAACGGGCAGCATTTTCACGGCATTACAATCGCCCGAGAGCTAGTCGAGACGGCACTACAGACTATACAAGCCTATTGGATGAGTTGTTTCCTACCAAGTGTGCTACTCAATCGTTTTAACGCGGTTGCCCTTGTTCCCAATTGCCGGTCCTCCGCGATTGTCTATGCTTTGTGCATCCGATCGCACAAGCGAAGTTGAGGTTGTCAAATGTTCATTATTTTAAATTATATTGACGTTTCTGGCATAGGCGCAGCCGGCAAAGTTCATCACCTCCCCGCACAGCAGTACTAATCAGCTGCCAGCTTAATATCTGAACTGCACGATCATCCCGCTGGCGCAAGTAGAGTCGGAATGGGTGAGGATTTATCCTAAGTGCCATGAAGACTAATCCTGAGTGGATTTACAATAAGTGTACTTGCACCGAGCTTTCATTAGATTCATGCTCGACGATATCATCCGTAAGCACCTCAAAGTCGGCCGAGTCAAATTTGTAGGCCACACCGTTCATTGCCACACTGCAGCAACTCGTTAACACTTTTGACGTGGGATGTAAGGCTTTTGGTTGTGCTTGTTGCTTTGAAGGTAAATTGGAAACTGAATTGATGTGGTTATCTCTGTGTTCTGTGCTATCCATTTACCCAAGGGCGCCCTCGTGGCGCGCAGTCTGAAACATGCATTGGTTGGCTGTGGCTTGCTGGAGCCAACGGTTGCGCAACCTGGTAAGTGTGCAGGCGGCGACCCAGGCTCTCTGTGCGCGGACTCAACTGATGATGTGGTGTTGCTTCTGCTCTTGCACGTGCAGATCATTACACTCCCCCCTGTTTGAGCGAATCCCGGCACCTTGAACGTTGAAGTCGCCGAAGTTGAAGTTGGTATTACCGTAGTCCCTCGATATAAGGAACAGTACAGTGTAACCTCTAATCCAGAGAATTCCACTACGCCCGTGCCACTCGAGTGCGCTGGCGAAGATCCTTGAGTAGCGCTTGCCAATGGCTGACGTGCTTGATGTCGCGCTCGCGTTCCCACGTGTTCTCATGGTGAGGGAGTCCGTGCCACTTGACCAAGTACTCAGGTTGGCGGTTGAAGATGCGCTTCTTGATCAGAGCTTCGACAACATGTAGCGGTTCGCCGTCGTCATCGAAAATCACGGGAGTCGACTTCGGGATCACGCGGCCGACGAAGCGATCAGGGTTGCTGTTGTATACCTTGAGCTTGTCGATGTTCACGCGTGGGCTGATGTGCTTCAAGTTGGCCGGTAGATTCAGTAGCGCGACGTTGCCCTGAAGCTCCAGGATCGGATATGGACCGATGAAGCGCGGGATGAACTTCCGTGAACGAAGGGTAGTTTCCGCAGTGGCGTGCGAGATGTTCAGGTCTTGCGTCGACAGTAGGGCTAGATCGCCGACCTTGAATGGATTTGCTGCACGGCGCCGGTCGTAGAACCTTTTGAGCCTCTTGTGCGCCCAACAGGTTCTTTCGAGCGCGTTCGATCACCTCTTGACGATGTCGAGCAAACCGAGACGCGTACTCCACGCGAGACCTTGCCACCGGTTGATCGCCGTCAGCACTACCCAATGGATTCTTAGGGTGACGGCCTGTGTCGACGAAGAATGGCGACATCTTCGAAGAGCTTGACACCAGTGTTGCATGCGCATACTCGATCATTGGTAGGTGCTCATTCCAGTCGTTTCCATGGTACGAGATGGAGCATCGTAATGAGTCTTCGAGAGTCCTATTCTGACGCTCGGTCTGACCATCGGCCTGAGCTCGGTGGGCAGTCGTCATCGCTGTCTTGATCTTCATCAGGTTCACCAGTGCTTTCCAGAACTTCGACGTGAACTTTGGGTCCCTGTCGGAGATGATGGTCGATGGGATTCCATAGTACCGGATAACGTTGTTGAAGAACAGCTTGGCAATATCTTCCGCGGTCGCCGTGGTGTGTGTCGGGATGTAGACTGGACGCTTCGACAACTTGTCTACCACAACCATGATCGCATCAAAGCCGTCAGACACGGGCAAATGTGTGATGAAGTCGGTCGAGACAACATCCCAACAAGCTGCCGGCAACGGAATCGGCTGAAGCTTACCGGTCTTCCGGCCGGTGCTCGACTTGTACCTCATACAAGACTCACAGCTCTGAACGTAGGCTTTGATGTCCAGGTCCATGCTCGGCCAGAAGTACCACTGTGCAGCAGCAAGCTGTGTACGACGGATTCCTGGGTTTGCCATGATGGCAGCATCATGCGCGTTGTGGATGACATCGAGCCGAAGTTTCCGGTTGTTTGGCACGCAAAGGCGACGTAGGCTGTCGTCACTCTTTAAATATATCAGCCCGCGGATGATTTCATACTCTTTCGACGAGCGGCCTGACTTCCACAAATGTTTGAGGACGTAATCTTTGCCGTATGCCTTCTGAAATGCCCGCTTCGTTTGGCTATCCAGCTGAAGAGAGCTTATCACCGTGTTGTCCTCCATCGATGCTGCGTTCAATCTAATCCGCCACTGAGCCGTGCCAACACTAAGCGCCTTTAAGGCTGGCTGTTTGACGGCAAGCATCACGGTTTGATCGCGGGTCGATATGCTTTGGAGCTTCTCAGTAGCCTTGGCCCGTCGCGAGACCGCGTGACGAATGCTGGTGCATGAAGGAGATGTCAAACACGCCGTACACACTGAAACCGGCACTGTCTTGGGCTCACCATCTTCTGACTCCTCCCCCGGACTTGAGGGAGCCGCAGGGGGTCGCGATAACGCGTCAGCAACGACGTTCAAAACTCCTGGACGATGATGTAGCGTGAACTGGAAGGACGCAAAAAGTCTAGCCAGCGAGCCAGGCGACCGGACAGACGCGGATGCTGCAAAAACCACTTGCACGCCGAGTTGTCCGTGTAGACTTCAAACGATACTCCATGGAGATAATGACACCAACGAGTGAGCGCCTGTTTGATCGCAAAGAGCTCCTTCTCGTGAACAGGCCAGTTCAGTTCATGAGGTCCAAGCTTCTTGCTGAAGAAAGCCACGGGGAGATCGTTGCCATCTTGAAGCTGAGAGAGCACTCCACCAATGCACGCATGGCTAGCATCCGTTGTCACGATGAACGGCTTGTCGAAGTCAGGCAGCCGGAGTACTGGTGCGTGCTGGAGCGCAAGCTTGATGGCATTGAAAGCCTGGCGCTGGCGTTCATCCCATATCCAAACCACATCCTTCTTGACCAGAGCGCTTAGCGGCAGTACAAGCGTCGCAAACTGATGAATGAAGCGACGATAATACCCGGCGAGGCCCAAGAAGCGCTGGAGGTCCTTGATGTTGCCAGGCTCTGTCCATTCTGCTATGGCTCGAGTCTTACGAGCGTCCACGTGCAAACCATCAGCCGAAATCGTGTGGCCGAGGAAGTCGACCGAAGATTGGCCGAAGTCGCACTTGTCAGGACGTGCGTAAAGCTTATTAGCGCGAAGAACTTCGCAGACTTGCCGTAAGTGCTCGACGTGGTCGGCCATTGATCGCGAGAATATGCAGATGTCGTCAAGATAAACGACTACGAATAGTAGATGACTCAGCAGCTTGCGCATCAGGCGCGTCCACGTGCCCGGCATGCCGGCCAGACCCATAGGCGCCACGTTCCAATGATATATCTCATGGTTCGTCCTGAATGCCGTGTATTGCTTTGACGTAGGAGACATGCGCATCTGGTGGTATCCACTGGCGAGGTCGAGAATCGAGAATACTACTGCTCCCACCATGCGATCAAAGAGTTGTTCGATGTGCGGTAGCGGTATCTTGGCAACGTCCGAGGCAGCATTCACCAAGCGGTAGTCGATGACCCATCGAATCGGCATGTGCGGGTTGTTCGAATGCAGCCACTCTAAGCGGGATGGGAACTTGCCGTTAGTGGGATCCTTTTTCGGCACGCCGAAGATATTTGATACCCATGGTGAATCCGACACCTCGATCCAGTTCTTCTTCAACAGCTCTGCCACAAAGATGTCCAATGCTTCCTGCTCGACCTTCGAGAGGCGGAAGGGAGCTCGGTTGCTAGGGGTCGCACCTGGTTTCAACACCACTTCGTGCTCGATTGAGCGGTTCGGTGGTAATCCAGGTGGCAGCTCTGCTGGGAAGACATCTGCGAACTCTTCGAGTACCGCTTGAAGCTGCAACGGAACGGTCTTCACCTTGGGCGAAGTCTTCACCGTGACCTGATACAATTCGGCATACGCTTCGGCTTTCACCTTCGTTTCAAATTCCGCTGCCGAAAGGACACACAACGACGCGTCCGTGTCATCGTCGCTACCGTTGTCAAAGATTCGCGACAATGGCTGACACCCAAGTGCTGTTATCGAGTTCGGTCCCAAAGGCATACTGAAGTATCCTGCCTTGACACTATCATCGAGCTGCTGTCGCAGGTGCTGGGGAAGAGGGTACTGAAGACACTCCGGTTTCACTTCCACTGAAGTCACTGCCGGTCCCGACACCTGGAGACTGTCGTTCAACGAGCTGAAGTCGTGCACTACACGCTGGTTGGGGAATCGCATCACGCCAATTTGCCAGTCGATGATCGGGTTGAACTGCACCAGCCATGGAAGGCCGAGAATTATGTCTTGATTTGTCGACACCTCCCACTCAATGAGAGAAACACCGTTGAAGTCCCTGCCCGCAAAGTTGATAGTCTCCAAACATTGCTGTGCCGTACGAGCCGGTGTTGTTGTACCGTCAAATCGCTCGGCCGTGACCTTGGTGGGCTCGATGTAATGTTGAGCGAGGCCAAGACGCACAATGTTGCGCTCCGCACCGCTGTCGATCAAAACTCGCACGGCCTGTCCGTTCATCGTCCCCTCAAACCGCAATAGCTCACGGTTGGACAACGACTCGGCGCCGACCGACACCATGTTCAGCTGCAAACTGTCGATGACCTCGACGTGGTCGTCACGGTTGTCAGCGTAGTCATCGCCAACCTCTTCTGATACGTCGTCATCATCGACAATGCGACGAAATAAGCCCTGGTTAGCGCGGAATGACCCGCGTCCTGGCGGAGGACGAGATGGGCCTCGGGGGTTGTTGCGCGCTGGCCGCTTAGTACACGTCGCCAGGCGATGTCCGGGTTCTTTGCAGTAGAAGCAGAGATTACTTCTCAGGCACTCATCACGAGAAACAAAGCACGAGCTCCCGATCTCCATTGGTGTCGGCTCCTCGACGTGTTGTACCGATTGCTGAAGGCGTTGGGGACCTTGGCCTCCTCGATTCGTGTGGTTTCGACGCGACCCTATCGCGTGCGTGCGGTCGTACATGAGTGCAAAAGAAATCGCGTCCGTCGTGTTTCGGAACTGACGCAGTTTCACCTCTTGTCTGATCTCTACGACCAAGCCCTTCTGGAAGTGCATGACTTTGTCAATGTCTGACATGTCTTCCACCTTGCAGATGATGTGCCGGAAGGCCGACACGTAATCCTCAAGACAGGTGAAGTTGTTCTGGCGCAGGCGTAGGAGCTGGTCACGCAAGTGCTCTTGCCGATCGGGTGTCGTGAACTCGCTAGTCAGCAGCTCCTCGAACTGCGTAACCGAGTGCAAGAAATTCCCGTCGTGGGAGACATACTCGCGGTACCAAGCCGCTGATGGTCCCTTCAAGTTTGCCACCAAGAGCGACAAGGGGCGCTGCTGCGGCGAGTCGACGCCATACTTGATGTTCTTCGACTCGAAGTACAACTTGGCGCTGAACAGGTAGTCCGCGACGTCGTCGTCCTTGGTACCGGAGAACTTCGGCATGGTGATGCCCTCAGCCCGGTACTCACGCGTGTCTTGTGGTGAAGGTTCAGGCGACGGCGGTTGCTGCTGCTGCGATACGGATTGCTGCTGCTGTTGCTGTTGCAGTGTCGTCGCCATCTGTCGTTGCAGCTCTGCTGTCTGCGCCATGAACTGCTGCTGCTCGTGCATCATCGCCGCGAGAGAGGCGAACATCTGCTGCACACTGTCCGCGTGTTGCATCGTGGCTTCGTCCATGTTTGCGCCTACGCTAGACACGTCGTCAAAAGATGGCTGGGGCGCGCAAGCTCCTCAGCCAAATCAATCAAAGATTTGAAGTCGCAGGCACTCCCTGGAGCGCTAATTCCGACAATGTCTTTAAGCCCCAACGAAGTCACAGAGGCTCGACCCGGAGCTCTGTTTCCGTCAATTACTGCCAACCACTTTCAGTAGCCAGTGTCCCGAAGGAAGCAACTGGTGCAATTCCGTTCGGCGCTAGTTCGAGCCCGCCTCGGAGCACTAGAGACTCCTACTACTAGACCCGTAACGGCCACCGACGCAGATGTTACACTCGGTTGCACACTGCTACTTTGCAAGTGACAGCCGAGGCGACAAGTGTGGGTTGAGGTGGGTGCCGTGAATGGACACGCGGAAGTGATTGGGCCAAATGCACCAATGGGATATTGACACGAAGTGACGTGTGACAATGTGCGTCTCCACTCCTCCCCCAGAAAAGAAAAGGAGAGGGCGCGACGAAATTGGCGGTCTCGTCAGCGTCGAGTCGAACGGTACGGCGGAAGAGGTCACGCACGCGGCGTACCCGGAGGAGCTGAAGGGCGAGATGTACGCACGCGGCGCACCGGAGGGACTGAGGCGGGAAGGTCTGCGCGTGCAACGACAACGCGCAACGGACGAGGCGGGACGAGCGTGCACAACAGCGACGCGTGACGGAACTGGAACTGGAACTGGAACGGGTCTGGAACTGGACTGGGACTGAAGCGCGCGTCGGCTTCGCAAGTGCTACCAAGTGTAAGGCTTTTGGTTGTGCTTGTTGCTTTGAAGGTAAATTGGAAACTGAATTGATGTGGTTATCTCTGTGTTCTGTGCTATCCATTTACCCAAGGGCGCCCTCGTGGCGCGCAGTCTGAAACATGCATTGGTTGGCTGTGGCTTGCTGGAGCCAACGGTTGCGCAACCTGGTAAGTGTGCAGGCGGCGACCCAGGCTCTCTGTGCGCGGACTCAACTGATGATGTGGTGTTGCTTCTGCTCTTGCACGTGCAGATCATTACATGGGAGGTGGCAGGCAAGGAAGACGGAAACGCTCTTATCAACTTCACAATGACATTTCGAGAAGTCAGACGAAGCTCTAGCAGTATATCTACGTATTCACTACCCTCTGCTTTGGTTTCAGTTCTTCCCGTTGGCAAAATTTGTGATGAATTCCCCCCTCAGAACCCCTCTTTTTGAAATGTATTCGCTCAGATTTCGTCAAAATCCACTCAGATTCATTTTTTGTATTTTTCCAGTCGGATTACTACGTAGTGTTGAATTGCTTGATTTCATTTTACTGGTAAGTGGTGATACTATGTATTGAGCTTGTAGTTGTGCTAGAAGGAATTGCTTGCGTTTTGTTTTGAAACGAGGTTTTGGTACATTATTCTTCGGTCAGAAAAAAATCGTGATGAAAACCAAATCTGGCTTCAACCTGTCCCAGCTTTCGCGAAGCCCTAGTTTCATTGATGTGGTCGTACATGCAGTTGCCGTTCGAGTTTTGTACCGTTGTCGAAACTCAGCTTTGCATCGCCTCATTTTATTCCGGATATTATACTGCCGCCGCAGCTTGAATCACTCCGACCCACTTCGACGACTTTCATTTAGTACTTGCAGGGGATACCGGCGCGGCTACTTGATTCGCAGGAGGCCTTGAAGTAAGCGTTGGTTACTGCAGCATTTAAAGACGTCCCCGCAGTGCTGCGGCTGGCAGCACTGCTGTCGACGTCAACGCTGCCGCTGACACAGAACTGGGCAGCCACGCAAAACTTGGTATCCATCTTTGCTTCTTGTTGGGTTCGAACTTTGTTGCGGATGCTTCAGTGTTTGCGGCGTGTGTGCGGAATGAAGACGGAGTTCTCTTGGGCCACAATGAGCTCGTAATTTAAGGCGCTTATTGGAGCTGTAAGACCACTCGGGCAAATCGAACAAGTGCAACTAACACTGCCTATCTGAAGTGTGTATTTTGTTTTTGCGGTTAAAAGCGTACGTGGCACAGACAAGAACATAATGGGAGCAGGGACATATCGGTTGACAATGATGTGCTCCCATAGCACTTCACGTCTCATTATCCGTGTCGGTCTTCTCACTGTCGTATGATACCTACGAACAGAAATGAGTAGCCAAAAGCACAAAAAATGCAATTAGTTAGTCTTACTCTTCAGTAACCCGTTACGCATTGTAGCACTAGCACTCACCAGCTCTGCAGTAGCGGACATCTCTTTCAACCCGTATTGCAGGTCATCCTGAAGCACAGCAATCAGGTCATCCTGAAGCACAGCAATCTCTGACGCCAAGCTCGCCCATTCTCCCGATCGGTCAACCCCTTTCGATGGACTAGCAGCAGCTGGTCCTCTGACTGCACGAAGAGACCGTCGATAACTCCGCACGACTACCACAAGCTGCTGCATGAACAACTCGATCCCTCTCAAGAGTCGCAGCAGTTCGTCGGTGCCAGATTCAAACCGCGGAAGCTGATATTCCACGCTGCAACCTTCACAGAAAATGACGAGGAGACCCTCACCCACTCGACTGCATCTTGGATCTCACAATCCAGATCTTGTCGTGACTGTAATTTCGGACGTCAATACTGTGATTTCTTTCAATTTTCCTTGGTCTGGCCAAGCAGATTCAACGGCGCCCTTGATGGACCTCCATCGACGGTTCACTACTGAACGAAGTTCAGCATAGTCAACTTTACGTCTTACAACAACTTTACTGTGCACTCGCCGACCTCAAGCATTCGCACCTCACTATCATCCCCGCGTTGGGACTCCACATTTTCCACTACAGTGGGGGCGTGTTCTCTTAATACTTGGTCCTTGAGTCTGTGCGAAAGAAGCTGCTGCTTCTTGATCTTGGTTTTCTTCTTTCGGCGGTTTGGCGGTCGGTCCTCATTAACTTCTTCCTCGTTTGAGGCAACTGGCCTCTTTTTTTTGCGGTGCGACATGGCCTCAGTCGACAACTCGTGTGGCATCCAGCGGAATCAGAATACCTGATAAATATGCACACAAAATCAGGCCAAGAATACCATCACAAATATTTCCAAATTTAAATGATACATATGTCGCATTATCGGAAGTTTTAGGGAGACGCGGTCCCCACCTCGTCCCCACCCCGTCCCTCGCTCGTCACTCTGATATGTCAACTATCTGAAGTTTGGACTTCCGGATAACAGCACATATCCACGTACTCAAAACACAAAAAACACATTTGCACAACACACATTTATACAAAATGCATTTTGACAAACGCAGCGGCACCAGCGCACTGGGCGGGGACGTCGACCGCGCCGGCGCCCGAGGGAGTGATGGCCTGAAGGGTGGCGCGGCGGAGCAGAGCAGCGGGGCCAGCGCTGTCACGACCAGCGCGCAGACCTCGCCCATGTGAAGTGCAATGGCAGAGCCAGGGCAGCGCCCCAGCTCCGCACCTGCAGCGCGGGTGCACCATGCACTGCATACTTGCAGCAGCACTTGTCCAGCGGACGAGTGGCTGCCAGTGCCCCACATACTAAGCTCTAGTTATTGGTTGCTGTATACTAACGATAATACAAGCTCTGGGGTTTTGGCTGGTGGCGGTGGGGGCAACTTCACTTCTCAAGAGTTTGCGCAGCGCGCAACCCGCCACCAGCCTTTTCTCCCTGCCGGACTGAGTCCCGCATCTAACGGTGTTAACGCATCTATCTACCTCTATGGTGCAAACCCGTAGCACGAGGGGTTACACCACCTCTCAGGTTATGAGCCCAAGAAGGGACCCGTCAAGTCCGCAGAGCTCGCCGTCACTAGAGCCCAGCGATGAAGTTGCAGCAGCACCTGCTGCCGGATCGCCGCACTACACCCGTCTGGAGAGCCAGCTGGAAGGTTTACTGGGTCAGTTTGGGTCAATGTTGGCTCTTCTGACAGATCAGCAAAGGGCGAGGAATGTTCCCGTCGCAGAGGCGACGCCGCCTCCCCAGCGACAGCTCATTCGAGAATTCGCCGGTGCCCAGCCAGAGCCCCGAGTACAGCGCGTCCTGACGCCGTACGGACCGCGCCGAGGGGACCCCGTCGCCGAGGACTTCCCCGCATACAACAGCTCCGCCAACGCCAGCGCGCGTCTGGGCGAGCTGCCAAGTGCACGCACCGCCGCCGCCGTGCTGCAAGCAACCTCCCGGGCCACCGCCGCGCAGCCCCCAAGTACCCCCGTGTCTGCGCTGTCAGCGACAGTAGCTGCTGAGGCCGCGCCGATCGAGTTCGCGGTGGACTCCGCCGAGGGAGAGACGAACATGGGAGGCCAGCACCGCTGCACGCGGTGCATGAACGCAAGCAACCACGTCGCGCCGAACGCGCGACTCAACAACGACAACTACAAGACATGGAGGGCCGAGATGTGCACGATTCTCGACGCCTCCAACCTGCTACCTCCGCTGCTCGGAGATGAGCACATCGAGGATCAGCGCAACGATGCGCAACGACGGTGCTTTCAACAACGACTTCGCGTCGCCCAGAGAGAGATTGTCGTGGCCCTCAGCGAGGACCTGCAAAGCCGCTTCTCGAACGTGATCGAGAGAGCAGACCCGCTCCTGCTGTGGCGCACGTTTGCTGACCACTTCGACAACCACCCCGGCGTCAACGTGGTGTTTCTGAAGCGAGACATGTTGAACCGCCGGTTGCAGCGCAACGAGCGGCTCGACAAGACATCAAGGACATCGACGACTTCAAGCACCAGCTACGCCGTGTGAACCAGCAGTTGCCTGAGGCGGAGGCAGTCTCCGTCCTGCTGTCGAACACCGTGGGCGTCTACCCGGCTGTCGTCAACTAGCACGAGGTGTGTCTCGCCCGTGGCGAGAGCATTTCCTGGGAGCAAGCGATCGAACGACTTCGACTCGCTGAGCATGCACGCCAGGAAGCAGAACGTCAGCAAGGACGTGATGGACGTGTCGTCCTGCAAGGTGTCGCAATCGTGCATAACATCTCTGGAATCAGCGGTCGTGGGGGAGGACGTCGCAACTCCAGCTACGCCAGAGGCAACAGCGACCGCAGCAACCAGAGCAGCAGACCACGCAGCCCCAATAGTAGTCTCTCGCCCCGTGGGCGGAACAAGCGCCAGAAGAGCAAGAGCTCCTCGCGTGACAGCGAGGATCTCGCCAAGCGCAAGAGCAAGTCCAAGTGCAATGCTTGTGGTCGGCAGGGCCATTGGCGAAACGACCCCGAGTGCCCCGAACGTGGGAGCAACTCGGGCAGCGGGGACCGCGAGCCAGCACGCAGCATGATGTCAGTGGTGACAGTGAAGAAGACGGTGTCGACGGACAGCAGCCAACGTGGTGCTGTGCTAGCGGTGCGAGGCAGGACGAAAGCGCAGCGCGCATCAGGTGACATGATTGAGTGGATCCTGGATAGCGGAGCACAGACCAGTGTCTCCAGCGACCTGACCTTGTTCACGGAGCTGCACGAGGACACGGTCTCGGAACTGCAGTTCGGCAACGGAACAACGGAACGTGCGACCGTGGGCACTGCCCACACGATGGTGATGAACGAGCACACTGGCAAGGAAGAGGAGCGCCTCCTCGAGAACGTCAGCTACTCCAAATCTGCGCCCTACAACTTGATCACCCAGACGTACATGCAATTCACTTGCGGCTTCAAGCTACGTGTCTCGCGCGACCAGACGATCACGTGGCTCGTCAAGGACTCGCTGAAGCTGAAGTTCCAGTATGATCGCGGGATGTACCGCATGTGGACTCCGCGTCAGAGCAAGCCTTTGCTGAGCGTCTCATCTCGCAGCGTCGAGAACCCTATGGCGCTGCTGCACAATCGCCTCGGACACGTAGGCATGGACATGATCAAGACTATGGCAGGCCAGGCCTATAACTTTGGGATACAATTCTAGCAGCAACAGTTTGCCCACTACGAATGCATTCCTTGTGTTGAGTCGAAGACCAAGCGTATGAGCTATTCGATAGGTTCAACCCGCTCAGCGAAGCGGCTGGAGAAGCTGTGCGTCGATCTCTGCAGTGTCGGAGTCGACACAGTTGCAAAGTCAAATCCGTTCCTTCTCGTAGTAGATGAGGCTACAAGGTACAAATGGGGATATCTGCTTAAGACCAAGGATCAAGCAGCTGAGATGGTAAAGGCTCTCATTCGCAAACTAGAGATCCAGTTCCCGAAGTGCAAGATCAAGACAGTCTTCTCGGATGGAGGAGGAGAGTTCGTGAACAGCGAGATCGAGGAGTTCTGCAGCGACCACGGCATCGAACCGCGTTCGACAAACCCGTACAGCCCTCAAGAGAACGCGATAGTGGAGCGCGCAAACCAGACTGTGCTGCGCCAGGTGCGCTCAATGCTGCATGCCACTCACCTGCCAATATCCCTGTGGGGTGAGGCATTCCTGCATGCCATCGACACGCTGAATGTGACGCCGACGCAGGCGATCGAGGACGTCAAGACCCCGTACGAGGCACTGTGCGGCCAGCGGCCGGACCTCAGTGAGCTACGCACGTGGGGTTGCCTCGCACATGTGCACATTCCTGAAGACTCCCGTCAGCGAAAGGAGAAGCTCTCCTCGCGGACACAGCTATGCCTCCTACTTGGTTACAGCGGTCAGACGAAAGGCTACAAGGTGCTGAATCTACACACCGGATCTGTGACGACATGCAGAGGAGGCAACATGAAGGCACACGAGGAGTACTGTGACGAGGTCCGAGCCAATTCTTGGCCAGGACCCATCAGTCAGAGGCCCAAACCCTACCACGTACCGGCCACATGTCACTTGGAACGTGGATATTTCTTGATCCAAGTCTGGTTTTTGTACATACTTCAAGTTGTGCTGGCTACATCTGGAAACTGAGCTCTGCGAACGTTGAGTTGCGGCGACCCCAGATCCCCAGGTCTGAGATTTGAATTCGGTCTGGAGTCTGAGGTCTGAGAATCGCTCTAGAGGCCACAGATCTGAGGTTCCAGGCCTTGGATCGGGATCTGGGTGACGAATTGAGCCCTGGCCTTCTGGGTCTGTGATTTGAAGTCCCATGGTTGCTTAAGTCTCAGACCTCAGGTCTCAGATTGGTGATCTCACAGTTTGGAATGCCCGGAGTTCTGAGATCTGAGAGTGGTGGCAAAAGTCTGAGACTTGGTGATTTGGAGTTCGGTCTGAGGTTTGCCTGTGGACCAGACCATGAGATGTGCAGTCTGGGGTCTGGGAAGAAGGCGTGGCGTGCGGAGTCTGATTTCATCTCGGCTTTGGGGTGCCACGACTGAGATATGGAGTCAACATCGTAATTTTGCCCCCAGCTCAGATTCCCAGACTCAGAGTCCCAGAAGTTGAACCAAAACTGAGACTCGTCAAATTGGTTGGACAGCCGGGGTATGGAATCAACATCGTATTTTTGCCCCCAGCTCAGGTTTTCAGCCCGGCAGTCCCTCAACTTGTGCCAAAACTGAGACACGGTGATTGTGGGCGCAAGTTGGTGTCTGGATGCACGATGTTCGTGAGGATAAGTGGCAACTGGTGAAAGACAGCTGACGCTCCAAGCCTAGGACGTGACTAAAAGCCTACGGCGTGCCTGCAGGGCCTGAAGTGCGACTTCGTGGTCTCGCCTATGAAGTGGGTACACAGCGATGGCTACATTGCCGGTCTGGGAGCTGCGGTAGTTGCTCTTTGGAGTTGGCGGTTGCCGCTTGGAAGGTCACTCTGAAGGGTCGCCCCGTTGTGGCTTTTCGGCCCCTGGTGTCGGGCACACAAGATTCGGCCTGACCAGTCGCCTATGGATTTGGGCCAACGGGAGCCGCAGAATCTTGGCGTCATCCTGATTACACACTGATTTGTACCCAGAGTAATCAGTGTAATCAGGTGATGACAGACCAAGTCCGCCCAATCCCGGCCACAAGATCCTGGCGTAATCAGGATATCACTGATTTGCACCCAGGTGTAATCAGTGTAATCAAGTGATGACTGACACAGACAGGCCAATGGAAGGGCCGACGCGCATTCACGGGCGCCGCCAAGCCAGTAGCTTAGTGGGTGTCTCACCCTTGTTCAAGGTGTACCCAGGAGATGTTTGCACCCTTACTTGATAGGCCCTTTGTATGTGCATGTGCATGATAATAATCAGAGTTTGTTTTGCCCCGAAGACCGCAAGCTGCGGAGTTCGTCTTGCGCCGACGGGCGTGTTGCTTCTCAGGGACCAAGTCCCTGCCACCGGCGGCGCGCGCAAGGCCAAGTGGAGTCGCTACGAGTGTTCTACGGTCAAGCCCTGCTAACTCCAAATAAATTCAAGTTCAACAACCAAGCCTTTTCGTGTTTCGGCCCGGTTTGCCTTCATTGTTGTATTTCCACACGCTGGACATTGGTTTTGCTGGTTTTCGTGCTGGTTGGCTGGTTTCCTGGCGGTGCTTCATATTTTCGGGCGGAAGGTGCTCCGCTCTGAGGTTTCGGCAGAGCAACACCTGGGATAGTGGTTTCTGGGGTTGCTGGTGGTATCCGTGTGGCGCGAATAGTCTGGGATAGTGGTTCCCAGCTTCGCTGTGTCGCCTACATCAAGGCGTGGTGCGCGGAAGTCCCAGGGTGCAGAGCGAGAACCCTGGATCAAGGCAGGCTCAGACCGAGCCAACTCTCGGGGCCACTCTGGTCTGAGGGGCGAGTGAAGACCGTTGTGCGGCTCTCAGTCTGAGCCGCCGGAGGAAGTGTCGTGACTGGAAGCGACTCGAAGCCGGAGTCGCTGAGCAAGGAGGAGGCTGTTAAGGCCCAGAGTCCAAGGGCCTGAGAAGAGAAGTGGACTAAGTGTGTGTGGAGTGAACGTGTTTATATTCAAGAAAACGGGGCACAGCGGACTCAGCACGTGCGTACAAGGGCCTTCAAGCAAAGAGCAAGCTTCGTCTGGGACATCTGGGAACTGTCGAGTTCGGAGGCAGCTGGTGTGGCCGACGCAAGTCTGGGCCCACAGCGTAGCCTTAGGAAGAACCAAGTCAAGGGATTGCAAGAGTGAGGAACACACGCCTCACCCAGCTTGGGATCTGAGATCTAATCTCAGATTCTGAGTTGGGTGGTCTGAGATCGAGGTCTAGCCGCGAGGCTATTCCCTGATTTTGGAGCCCGCATCGCCACAGCTGGTGCGCGTGCCCGGATCAGGAAACGACTTTGGTGACGGACGTGTGCAAGTCATGTCGACTGCTCCCGACTCGAAAGTTTCCAAGACAAGTGGTGAGATGCCTGAGTCTTCGCTTCGGCGAAGTCTCAGAGTTGCTGGTTTGCCGGCTGATGTGATGACGGAAAATGCTGGGACGCCCAGGTCCAGGAAGTCGGAAAGGGTCCCAGAAAGTGATGATCTGAGCGTATCTGCTGAGGAAGAAGCTGAGATGAGTGCTGAACCTGAAGCTGCGCCCAAAACTGAGGATGCCGAGCCGCCGCCCAGCTCGCCTGTGAAGAAGCAAGCTGAGACTGGTCGAGATTCGGATCTAAGACAAGATGTTCCGAGAAATGATGGTCCGAGTCTGGGATTACCACCAGCGAGTCACAGTTCGACACATCGAGGAAGTTTCTCAGCTGAGATGACCACTGCTCAAGCGCCGAGTCTCAGCCCAGAGCCAACTACTGAGAGTAATCCCGGTATCCAAGCCGAGGGTGGTGCGCTCAGCCTTTTGGGTAAGCGCGAGCTACATCTGAGAACGAAAAGTGTTTCTGGGGCTGGGACGACCCCTACAAGGCTGAGTTATGCGCCTGGTGTCACACTTCCCAGCTATGCAAGTGGTGGCGGTGCTTGGTCAAGTACTCTGTGGCCTGAGCAGAGAACCACTCGCAGATTGCAAGGTGTGCCTGAGGGAGAAGCTGAGACTTGGGCTCTAGCCCCACTCCCAGAGATGACTGACGAAGAAATGCTGAGCTATGCACGATCCCAGTTTGAAATGTGGATGGGAGTCCCAGCTGAGACTGTTCACCCGGTCGACATCGCGTACAACCCGTGTCACGGTGGTTACGACCTGTGGGGATTCATTAAAGCTGCTGAGTCGACCGGTCGACACTTGTTTTCTGTGACCCGGTCGCCTGCCGCTAGGTGGTTGAACGTGTTTCGAGCTGAGCGACGGCGACTCCCGGTCATCTCAGACCTGAGAGCTGTGAAAGTTTCGCTGAAATTGCTTCCACCGATTGCCTGCGTGGCGCTGTTGCAGACTATGCTCTGGGAAGCTGGGTATGAATTTGTGAACCGAGTCCCAGCTTGGTCCAGCTTGAATGAAGTGTTTGGGGTCCCAGATTCTCGGGTCCGAGTTGAGATCGAGCGAATCGCTCATTTCCTCGGCATTGAGCTGGCGACTTGGAAATCTGTGGTTGGTACTACAGCATACTATGTTCGACAAACCTCAGATTCTCTTCAGACCCAGTCTGCTGCTCAGGGATCTGAGACCCAACTCGGATTCCCAGTTGATCGAGATGGAGATGTGGCTATGGGTGAGGATGCCCAGCTTTCCTTGGCCCAGAAGTGGTAATGCGTCTTCAGCTGACTGGTCTTCGGCCGAGAAGCCCAGCTTCGAGCTTGGATGAAGAACCAATTCGCAAGAAACCCCAGCTGAGCCATGAACCGGCTGAGATTCCGCTGCCCTCGTCGCGCTCAGATCCTTCGATCCCTCAACATCTCTGCTATCCTGGCACGGGTCTGGGAGTGATTCGGATGCTATGCGAAGTGCAAGATCGGGCACAGTTCCAAGTGTGGTTGGTGCAAAAGCTGGTTCTGATGCCTCCATGGCTGGGAATGACCAAGGGACGGACCTGTCTGGATTAAGTTCCTCGGGATCGTCTCTGATGTCTTTCTCAGATTATGGTGTTGGAGCTGGAACGTTTGGACCCACTTCAAGTGCAACGGTGATGATGGGATCTGTGACCGCAGCCGCGCGGAGTAATTTCCCAGCTGTAATGGTCTCAGTTACACCCCAGACTACTTCAGCCTCAGCTCGGTCTGAGACTGGGACGGCCAGGGACGTGAACCCCTCACAAGTGCCATTGCCTGGCACACCAGAATCTGAGAAGAACGCTCTCAGCGGCATGAATGATGCGGAACCTCAGAGAACTGTGACCCCATCTGTGAAACCGACCTGGGAAATTCGTCAGACCCCGCAATATGCTTTTCCGAAAATTTCTCAGCCTCCTGTGACTGACACTGAACTGGAGAATTTGTATCAACGCGAGATAGCCCGAGTCCGAGCTGAGGCGGAAGCCAGAATTGCTGCGGCTCAGGCAAGACGAGCTGAGCTCGAGGCTGAGCTGAGAACTTTACTTGTGGAGCAAGGAGCCGAGACGATTGATCACCGCTCTCAGCAGTACATTCCCCAAACAAGTTTAAACTCAGCTCCCAGATCTCAGAAGTCAGAGCAACAACTTCAGTTGGAAGCACTCGAGCGGTTGGCCAAGCAGAGGGCTGAGGAGGAGTCTCAGAAACGCAAGGAAGACGAAACCCGAGCTCGGTATCTCTTGGGTGTGCAACAAAGTCTCAGAGAAGCTGAGGATCGAGCTCGGCAGGCTGAGCGGAAGAGAGCTGAGGAAGCTGAAGCGAGCCGCATTCGAGCCGAATACGAATCTGAGCTGAGAATGATGAATGAGAAATATGCCCAAGCTCAGATCGACCACAAGAAGGCAGTGGCGATCCAAGAAGAGAAAATCCGCCGCTTCCAAGCGGCTCAAGACCAACTTCGCCAAACTGCTGTTTCTCGATCTCAGCCTGAGACCCCAGCTCAGATTATCCCAGCCATCCCGGTTACATCTCAGACTCCTGGAGACTCTAGACGGCCCAGCTTGCTCAGCTGACGAGTATTGTGCAACAATTGGTAACAGCCAGTCAAAGCAAGCCAAGTTCAGCTGGGAAAGCCCAGGCTTCAACCAGGACCAAGACTTCTGAGACCAAATCTGAGACCAGGTCTGAGATGAAGTCAGGCTCAGCGTCTCGCCGAAGTCAGAAATCTCGGACGTCGCCGCCAGAAGGCCCAGATGATAGCGGATCTGAGTCAGACGATTCCAGCTCAAGTGACTCTTCTCAGGATGAGCTCGAAAATCAGTTTGGAGCTGTGGCCCAGTCCAAGAGTGCTGATCCCAGCTCTGGGACTCGAGTGGTAGTCCAAGCGATGATTCCCCATGATGCTCTGGAAAAGTTCAATGAATATGCACCCCTGGAGGACCGAGTCAACTGGTGGGAGCGTTTCATGTACTATGCTACCATGGCACCCTGGGATGAACGAACTCGGATTGTCCAGCTTCGTATGAGACTCTCAGGTTCTCTGAAAGACTGGTGTACTCAGCTCTCAGATGATGTCCGCTCAGACTGGAAACAGCTTTCACACGTTTTCAAGAAGGAATGGTGCCGAAGCATTGGTTCCAAGGCTGAGCGGTACTACGAGATGAGGATCCGAGACCGGGAGACCCCAGAATGTTCTTCTACCGCCTCAACCGTGCTGTAAAGAAGGCCAACATCGCTTATCTGAAGCCAACCCCAGACCGTGAAGCGCATATTAGGCGCTTCATCAAAGCTGTGGGTGATTCTCGGCTGAGAACCACTCTGCAAGGTCAGAGGTTTGACACGCTGAGCGAGTTGGAGGAGACTTTGAAACGTATTGAAGCTCTGCAGCGAGATGAAAGCCGGGATGCTCAGCAAAAGCGAAGCCCATCCCAGACTGTGCAGTTTGGCAGGTTTAAGCCTCAGCAACGACGAGCTGAGGGCCGGGCGTTCTTGGCTGATGGAGGAAATTTCGACTCAGATCTGAGACGACATGTCCATTTCAAGGATGACTCGGAGATTCCCTCAGATAATAAAGCTGAGACCGAAACTGAGACCGGAGCTGAGAATCTGAGCCTCAAAGAGGCACAGATGTCCGGGAAGGAGATCACAGAACCATCTGAGCTAAGCTGTACAACAGCCCTGCTGGATGAGGAGATTTACCGAGTTGCTGAGAAATTGGCTTGGAAGCCCAGATCCCAGCCCAGAAGCGATGAGTACCAGCATGCTGAGACTTGTGGAGAATGCGGCAGCAGCCGCCATACTACGGAGAAATGCTGGAGCAAGCTCATCTGTGGACGTTGTCACGAAGAGGGTCACCCGACTCAGTTCTGTCGACGCCAACCATGTTCCAAGTGCGGCGAATACCATCGCCGGGGTTTATGCGACATGTGGTCGGCTCTAAAAGCAGTACAGGATGTCATCCGTGCTGGGGGTTCCATCGAGGGCCTCTCTCCTGAGGTAGTCCAAGCTCTATTGGATGGCCCGGAGTCTGGGATGCCGTTAAACCCACTAGGCTCGCTGGTCTGGGAACCAGTGCGTGACGAGCCGAAGTCCCAAGCATGCTGCGCATATGCATATGTGGGCTCTGCCCTTCCATGTTGGCGCAGTAATAACCCCAAATGTATGTCTTCATCTGAGCAAGGATGTGTCTATTCCGTTGGAGCTGACCTCGAAGACCCAGACTCTGAGGCTGAGCTTGAGAACCATCTCGAGTTTGCCCTAGTCCCAGGTCAGAGATATGGCTGGTGGAGCAATCACACTTTACTTGGTGAAAACGGGCGGTGGCAAAGGTGCATGGAGCGATTTTCGATCACAGATTACAGATTATGTTGGATTCTGGGGCTACTACGAGTTTTATGAGCTTAGACCTTGCACGCAGGTTAAGGCTCAAGCTCAGACGTGGTTACAGACTCAAAGTAACTGGGGTCGGGGACGTTCCCACCTATGTTTCAGCTCAAGCTAGGATCAAGTTGACGCTCGGAACTCGGGTTGTTTACATCATGGATATCTGGGTTGGTAATGTTGGAGAAGGTGTCGACTGTCTTCTGGGAATGGACTTCATGATTGCTGCTGGGGTTCGCCTCTGTGCACGCGAAGGCATGGTTCAACTCCCAGATGAGGAAAGTCTTTTCTTAGTTGGAGGACCTGAGGTGGATCATATTGGTTTGGAAATCGGAGTCAGAATGTTGGAGACCGCCTGGCTACAACCAGGAGAATCTGTGATTCGCCCTGTGAAGTATGACCGTGCCGACCCTCAGAAAGTCCAGGAATGGGCTGGGAGGGGCAAGCAATGGGTGACACAATTCATCTATGGAGCTGGGCGGAAACCGAAAGCAGTCAAGATTGTCAATATCTCAGACCGGTTGACCCCAGTATATCAACACACTGTGGTTGCTTGTTTGGTGGAGAAGGATTACCTGCCACATGGAGACTTTTTTGTGCGGCCGCGATCTCGGAAGTATCGAGAATGGGCACAGTTGATTTTGAAGCTGAGCCCTCTGAGGATTTTCTGAGGCGAGAAGAGGAAGCTGAGAAACTTCGGGAGTTGAACGAACCCCTGCCGTTGAGAAGCATTCTTATCCTTGGCCTCAGAAGATCCTAACGAACCCGAGATTTGCGCGAAAATCTGAGCCAGAGACCTCTGAGAATGCTGATCAGGAACTGAAGAGAGTTTTTTCGAGACAATCTGAGGCTTTTGTGGGCAACCCCAGATCTCAGCTGGACGAGACGTTTTCTCGATGTCTGAGAATGGAGGCTGAAATAGATGAAGAAGCTACGGTGTTTTATCACGAAGGAAGCGCGCTGCTGAGCGATCTCCGAGATCAACTAGCGGCTCTCCCTGAACTGAAGGACTTGAACCCCAAAGCGGACCTGAACTCAGCTGACATCGGCGAAGTTGGTGAAACTACACCTGAGATGGACTCCCAGATCCGGGAGATCTTGGAAAGACATCACGCAAGTTTTCTGGGAGATGGGAATGCAGTCCCAGCCCCTGCGCGAGGTGTTGTCTGTGACTTAGATGTTGGTGACGCCAAGCCTATAGCTCAGCGCTCGAGATCGATTCCTCCGCATCTGTTGCCGAAGGTGTACGATCTTCTCAAGAAGTTACTGGAAACTGGACTGATCGAGACTTCACACTCAGATTGGGCATCACCCATTGTCATTGTGATGAAGAAGAATGGAGTTGATATTCGATTTTGCATTGACTACAGACTGGTGAACCAGCTGATCAAGCTAATGCATTACCCTCTGCCTTTGATCGATGACTTATTGATCGGGTTTGAGAGTGCGATGTGGTTTCTCAGCTTGGACATGGCTAGTGGATTCTGGGCTGTGCCTATGACGATCAGGGCTAAGCTCATATCAGCTTTTATTTGCCCGTTAGGCCATTACCAGTGGACCCGCATGCCGTTTGGACTGAAAAATGCCCCGCTGATCTACCAACAAATGCTGGACAACTGTCTGTGGGGTTTGTCCGCCTCCCAGCCTCGGAAGAGGCTCAGGTGAACCCAGATGTGTTGAGGTTTCTGGGGATTGAGCCAAAGGGCTCAGATGGGAGTTGAGAATGAATTGCCGGTGTTGTGTGCAGAGCTGACGGTGTTTCGGAGAAACATACCAGCCCCTCCTCAGCTGAACCCAGTTCTGGGACGAAGTTCGTGCATCGATGACATCGCCTATGGTGCTGAAACCTGGGATCAACTGTGTATCGACCTGAATCGATTGTTGTACCGACTGCGATACTGGGGAATTTCTGTGAGCCTACCTAAGAGTGAATTCGGTAAAAAGACGATCTCGTATTTGTCCCACGAAATTGGGGCTGAGGGGATCCGAGCTAAGCCGAAGATCGCCAAGGGAGTCCGAGATTTGCCGTTCCCATCGACTTTAAAGGGAGTTCAGTCTTTTCTGGGAAGTCTCAATTACTACAATAAGTTTATTGAAGACCTCCCAGTTGTAGCCTCTGTCCTCTACGAGTTGACCGACGATCAAGTCCGGGAAGGCCGAGATCTCAGTCGAGCTAAGGAGGCGTTTGGGATCCTGAAAGAGAAAATTGTTTCGACGCCATTGCTCAGACACCCAGACAGGGAAAAGCCGTTTGTGATCATAGTTCACGCTAATCCTTGGGCTTTCTGTGCCGTGCTGGGACAAGAATACGATGGAGTAATTCATCCGGTGCGTTACACCGGAAGGGTTCTTCATGATCAGGAGCTCAGATACCACCCAGCTGGAGAAAGAGGTCGTAGCCCTACTCAGGGTTCTCAGAGTTTTCTACACAATGCTGGTTGGATGCAAATTGCTGAAAGTCTACACCCGGTATTCAGTTCTGAAGTGGTTGTTTAGGTCTCAGTCCCTGGAAGGTCGCTGTGAGCAATGGGCTGCTCGCTTGGCTCCATGGCCCTTGGAGATTTACAGAGTAGAGCGTGATGAAGACGGACTCGCTGCAATTCTGGGAGCTGGGATTACCCCCGAGAGCAGCTTGATAAAATCGCTGAGAACCTGATCCCGGCTAAGGGACGTGTAGTCCGAGCTCCACCCATCAGTCTGGAGATGCTTGAAGCTGATTACGAGGGATGGCTGCTTAGTTTTGACGGAGCAGCTAAACTTTCAGATCGGCGAGGCAGTTCTGGATGCATCCTGTGGAAGTTGCCGTCCTGGGACGTTGTAGAAGCTCGAGGTTTTCATTTCGAAGGTGTCACGGTGAACGAAGCCGAGTATCATGGTCTAATCGAGGGGCACTCGCATCTTAGAACGTGGAATATCAAATTTGGTTGTAGTTGGAGATTCTCGAATTGCTATTCAGCAGGCACAAGGTTTGATTCAATGTTTGAACCCTGGGCTTCCAGTATTACTGGCTCAGTTCGAGTCTACCCGCCTCAAGTTTAAATCGCTGAGACTAGTACATGTCAAGCGAGAATTCAATGCTGCCGCAGATTATTTGACCTCAAAGACACTCCTTGCTAAGGGCCCAGTAGTGGTTGATGACCCGGTGGAGCTGAGTCAGCTCAGACAGATGAATCGAATCCCTGAGAAATTGGTGAAATCTGAGGCACCTGAACCTGCTAACTCCGCGGCGGAACACTTAGTTGTCACAAAAAACTGCGCCCGGACCCAAGACAGAACCAACCTCTCTCTCGAAGCTGCGGCTGAACCATTGACTCTGACGCAAAGATTTTGTGGTCACTCGTAATCAAGCCCGGCGCCAAGAAGGGGGCGCTGATGTAGACAGGGAACCCCAACGGAGACTTCAGAAATCCAGGCTGAAGCAGGGCCAGGTATGTACCTGAGATGACGACACCCGCCGCATCAATAGCCGAAAGGTGGCGACGAATCCTCGTGCAGCAAGAAGCTGAGCCCTGGGACAAAACAGCTCAGAGCTTATCTTAAAGGTGAACTTGAAGACATGTCCGCGGCCGAAGCTGAAGATGTGGCGAAGGTTGTGGATCGTTACGTGCTAGACTCTCGGGATATCCTGTATTATCTGAGCGTCCTACCCCAGGTCGACCCAGGGACGCTGCTTTGGGAATCTGAGATTGGTGTACCTTCCGCTCTCAGGGACGACCTGTTGCAGCTGAGCCATGAAGATTATCAAGGCGGCCATCAGGGGAATTACTCGCACCTTCGAGAGACTTCGCCAAGAATACTATTGGCCTGGGATGTATGCTGCAGATGTGGAACGCTATGTCAAGGAATGTGTGGATTGTGTCACTGCTAAGGAGCTGCCAACCCAGGGCCTTCACCCGGAAATATTCTGGCGTCTCGGCCCTTTGAGTGGTCTCTATGGACTTTGTGACACATCTTCCTAAGTCAGACCGTGGCAATGTATTTCTGCTGCTTTTCCAGTGTGCTTTCTCAGGGTATGTTATTGGGCGGCCTATGAGTTCTACTACAGCTCGGGATGTGGCTGAGGTTTACATGGAATATGTCTTTCAGAGGTTTGGAGCAGTGAAATGCTGCGTCATGACCGAGATCCTCGGTTTTATGAGTGAGGTTTTCACCAAGTTCCGGGAAATGCTGGGAGACGGCGTGCGACCCTAGCCTACCGCCCTCAGGCCAATGGCCAGCAAGAACGCTCTGTGCAAACCGTAGTCCGAGCTATCCGAGCTTATGTCTCCGAACCTGACCAAAGCGACTGGGACGAAGTGGAGAAGTTGATGTGGGCTCTGAACACGTCCTTCGACGCTACTCGTCTCGACACTCCATTTTATTTGGTTCACGGTTGGGACCCAGCACAGTCTCAGCTATGCTGGGATCTCCCCCACTGGGCTGGATCAAAGGACTGCTTATAGTGGCGACGGAACGTGCAGAGGCGATATGGTACGCCCAAGCTTGGGCTAAGGACCTCCAAGCTAAAGCCAAAGAGAAACGTTCGAAGCTCAGACTAAGGTCTGGGCTGAACTCTGAGAGGCTGAAGTCAGGGTTTGCTGACGGTGATGCTGTTTGGTTATACCTGGCCCGAGTGCAACCTGGACTGAGCAAGAAATTTGCTCATCTCTGGCATGGGCCGTTCCGGATCTTGGAAGTCTCAGATGACTATCGGTGTAAGCTGAAAATCGAGGGGACTGGGTACAAGCTCTACCCGTGGGTCCACGTGAGTCGACTCAAGCCACGAGCACTGTTCCCAGACCGACCCACAGCTGAGATTGAAGTGTCTGAGGAAGATGATCTAGATGCAGCCTTACTGCCCGAGGATATTGACGAGCCCGATGAAACTCAGGATGTCTATGAGGTTGAGGCCATCCGGGATGTCCGCTGGGTCAAGAGAACCCGGACGTCGAGAAGAGTCCGAGAGTATTTGGTAAAGTGGAAGGGTTATTCGGAGTTGGAGTGGCTGCCGATGTCGCAGCTGAACTGTGGAGCTTTACTTTACGAATTCAACAAGAGCACGCGAGCACGCAGGCACGGTTTAAAGCTATGCAGGCTGGTGATGAACCTCCTGAGCCTGAGGCTCAGTAGAGGTATTCAGCCTAAACCGTGCATGTGTTAATGTTGCTTTGTGTTTGAAATTTGTTGAAGTTCTACATGTTTGCCCTATCCTGAATATGCCTGGAGTGAGCCGAAGCGGTTTCTAACTGAGGAAGTGAAAACGAGCTGAGATGCATAAGAACTCAAGTGACACACGCAATGCAAAATCGTGAGGACGTCATATTAAGTTAAAAAACGCTACATCTCTGTGAACTACTCATCCTCCTCTCCTCGGTGGCATGAAGGCTCTCCAAAACTCTCCAACTCCAGCTTGATCGTAGATGATGCTTGGGTCGATTGATTCTGGGCTCGCTCTTCATCGTCCAGTGGGTCTCTTTGGAGCTCGACAGGGCCAGGTCCAGAAACGCGTCGTCCGAGCTGCGAGTGGCGAATTGCGTGCGAAGCGAGCCGGCTCAGCATCGTCCAAAGTTTCGAGTTGATCCGGGAGCGAGATCTGGCGACTTGGGTCGCGAAGGATCCAATGACAAGGATCGTGAGGGACGACCCAGAGTCCAGGCTCGTACCAGATATCATCCGTGTAGCCCTTGACGCGTCCCAGATCCTCCATGAGCTCCCGACGTCGAACCTCGAACTCGGCACTGCGCTCCTTGCGGTCACGGTAGAGATCCACAAGCTCAGGAATGCCCAGGAGTGCAGCCATGGCTTCGTAATCAAAACGTGTATATCCATCGTGACCCAGTGCAAGCGTTCCCAGTAAGCTCGCCGCCAGAGGCTCATGAAGTTGACCACACGCTTCAGAGCGCGAACCATAACCGGGCCCAAGTCGTGACATCGAAAGAACACCAGGTCTGGATTCGCTGATTCCACATGGCATCCCAGGGCTTTGTCTTGAGAAGTTCCAGTACTCGACCGGCTCCCAGCGCTGGTGCAGGTGCTGAATATGGCTCTTGCACGGCGCGTATCTGGGGAAGCCAAACGTCTGCCGAGGAAGGTCTTGGACTCTGATGCCATAATGCAACCAGCTACCTTGGCCCGGTTGCGGTTCTTCAATAACTCCATCATCTGGGCGCGCTGCGAGCCCTGCCTTAGAGCGTCCACTCGAGCGAGCTGAGATCTGCTGCGGAGCCAATGTACGAGCTGGGTCAATCGCTTGGTCAGACACTGGAACCTGCAGATCAACAGGACTGGACCTACCATGCGAAGTTGTACGGGACGAAGTCTTGCCGCGCTTGGAAGTTGAGCCACCGGCGGACGAAGTTGGGTCGCGTATCCTTTTGCCCCACTGGAGCTTCTCCTGAAGCGGCACCTGACTTGGAGCTCTTGACTTGGTAGTGCCCGCCACTGCCCAGCTTGCCAAGCCCGCTTGTATAGTGGTTGGTAAAATGCGAACTGAGATTGATCCTGGCTTTACAAACTAGACATGTAGCGCCCTGGAGGAGGCCGTAGGAGGCTGAAAGTGTACCTAGGTGCTTTCTGAGCGAAGACTGACTGAACCCGCGATCCTTGCGTCACAGAAGACAGGCGCGGGTGACGACTGGGTGCGAAGAGAGATGTCATTCTCCCGAATGCCAGGATAACGGTGGAGCCGACTTAACAGGGGAATATACGTCGGATGTTCGTCCGGTATTCCGTGGCTCCCGTGTCCAGGAGGACAGTGCCGTTGTCAAACACGGTCTTAATCACGAATGGGCCCTTGGCAACTGGGTCCGTTTTCTTGCGTTCTCGAGCGGGAATACGCAGCATCACAGTGTCGCCTTCACGATAGAAGTGTGCTGCACGCGTCTGAGGTTTTCTCGGTCATTGTCCTGTAGAATCGCCATGAACCTTTGCTTCGAGAGGTAGTTCCAGTTTGCGAAGTGCAAATGGCGGGTGAGCATGTCCTCGCCGAACAGCAACTGCGCTGGAGACGCTCGCAGGATGCTGTGGTAGCTGGCACGGATTGCATACGCGGCGTAGTCGAGTGCCGTCTCGAGCTGGTCATGCAGATCAGGGCGCACGCGCAAGATGTTCATCAATTCCAGGTGCACGCGCTCACAGATAGCGTTCGCCTGAGGATTTTTTTGCCGTAATTGGTTTGTCCTTGATCGCCATTGACTTCAGAAGCAACTGGAACTCGTCGCCGGTAAACTCGGGGCCTAGGTCGTGCACGACGCGCTTAGGCCGCGGATAACGACACAGCCAAACTCTTTCAAAGCTGATAGCCGTGGTGGCTGACGTCTTGCCGCGCTGGATTATCACTTCCAGCCAGCGAAATTGTTGTTCGATAGCAGTCAGGCAGTAGAAATTTCCCGAAATTGGTCCCAGCAAGTCAACGTGGACGACGTCAAGGGACGATCGGTGTTGGAGACAGGAGTCGGTGGTAGATGTCCATAGTTCTGCTTTCCACCATGCAGCTTCGCACGTTTGCAATCGTTGCAAGCTTTAACGAAGTCGGTCACATCCTTCTCCATACCCGGCCACCAGAAAACGCTCATCGTGTGGTACTGCTTGTCTGCACCCGGGTGAAGTAGATAGAGTGATACATCTCCACCAAGTCGGCACGTAGCGACTCGGGCACCATTATTCTGCTTCGGTGGTGCAATAGAACGACGCCGAGCGGGGCGCAACGCGTAGTCGGGGTCGGCCTGCTTTTTCTCGAGTTGTTCGATGATACTCTTGCAGGTTGCGTCGCCCAGTTGATGCTTCTTCACGACAGCTCCGTCGATAGCAACTTCTTCTTCTTCGACCGCGCAGAGTTCCTCTCGCTAACTTGCTTCACGAAATCGTAGCGCAGCCGAGAAAATGCATCCGCGCCGATATTCTGCGAACCAGGGATGTACACGACTTCAATCGGTACTCTTCGAGTAGGAGTTTCCAGCGTTTGACCCTCAGCGATGTCTCGCGTGGGAACAACAAATTTTATGGTCCGTATGAATAACCACAGGAAAACCCAATAGCATCGTGCGATACTCCTTGAGGATCTCGACCACGGACAACAACTCCATTCCATGGTAGAGTATTTCTTCTGCGTGTCGGTCATGGACCGCGAGCATGCGAGGATCCTCCGGCCTTGCACGATAACACCGCCGATCTGATGTCCGCTGGCATCTGCAAACACGTGAAAGCGGCGGCTGTAATCCGGGAAGGCTAGCCACACGCTCCGAGCCAGCGCTTCCTTGATACTTCTGAAGGCGGCCGAGTCTTCAGGAGTCCAGGTGAACTTACAGGTTTTCGATGTCAGACGATTAAGACGAGCGGTCAGTGCTGATTTATTTGGCACCATGTCACGGTAGTATGCGATCATCCCCAAGAATCTGCGCAGCTCGCGCTTGTTGCGAGGTTCGGCGATCTGCTGTATCGCTTCCACCTTCTTCGTCTGCGGTTGAATTCCTTCGGGAGTGAGTGTGAAGCCGAGGTAGTCCACACGATCGCGCAAATGTGGCACTTCTTGCCGTTGAGTGACGTCATACTGGCGGAGCCGGTCGAATACAATCCGCAGGTGCTCCAGGTGCTCGACTGGGTTCTCGGAGAAGATCAAGATGTCGTCCAAGTAAACAATCACAAAGTCTAAGTCGCCGAGAATCCTCTCCATGCACGCCTGATACTCGTCCGGCGCAGTCGAAATGCCCATGGGCAACCGCTTAAACTGGAATTTGCCGAACGGGAGGCAAAAAGCGGTCGCTGCTCGGCTCTGTCTCGCCAATCGACGCGCGAAGTAGCCCATATTCGCGTCCAGCGTAGACATGCACTTAGCTTTGCCGAGGCGGAGCAGGATCTCACGAATCTTGGGCACGTAGTAAGGCGACCGACGCAGGAACTTGTTCAACTCACGAAATCAACCAAGAGGCGAAGTGATCCGTTGGGCTTCACCAGAATGCTGGCGCCGCTGCCTCCGAGCCGTAGATCTGCTCGATAACGTCCTCTTCAAGGAGTTTCTGGATCTCACGATGTGCGGCTTCTTCTTGACTACGAGGAACGCTGTAAGGCCTTGCATGCGAAGGCGTGTAGTCAGCACGTAGAGGAAGCAAATAGTCATCCAGTCTGATCCGGCCAAGTCGTCCACTATACAGATCCACATATTCTTCGAGCAGTTTCAAATAACAGTGCTCCAAAGCAGCTTCGAGGTGCTGCGGCAACAGATCTTCTGGTGTCGTGGCGCAGTCATCTCCGGCGCATAGCTCGTTGTCTTCATCGAGCGTAGCGTCATCATTGCGTTGTCCTGCGCTGCAGGGCCATGCTCCGTGGTGCGAACGACGAGCTCGCCGTCCCACGTGATGCGGCCGTTCTTGAAGTCGATCACGAGTCCGAGAGCGCCCATTAAATCGCGGCCTATTGTCATATCGTCGGGCAGCGTTGGTAGGACCTCGAACTTATGGATTATCACTGAATCGCGTTTCAACTGTGGGATCCGGAACCGGACTGTCGTAGCCCCGGTGCTTTTAGTGTTTCCCTTGACCAACTTGAAGGAAACCTGAGAATGCTCAAGTGTTGCCCTTGTTTCTGTTGCAATAGCTCCATGAACGCGGAACTGACGATGCTGCGCGAGCAGCCACTGTCGAGCAGAGCTTGAAAACGATCCTTGCCAGCTTCCAGCTTGATCATCACGCGCATTGGAGGTGGTGAGCTGGTCGGAGACGCGTTCAGTCCCAAAACAAATATTCGTCGTCGCTGGAGCTTCCCTCCGTTTGGCGTTGTACCACTCTTGTCTGCTGGTGCTGTTGAGGAGGCTGAGCTGCACGGGGTCCGCGGCGCTGGTCTGCTTGCTGATGCTCCTCTTGCTGGTTGTCATGGCGCAGAGCTCGGCAGTCGGCCGTGTTGTGGGTCGTCGTCCTGTGGAAGGTACAGTACTTGTTGCTGGAGGCGTGACTGTTGTTGCTGCCGTTACCTCGTCCAGGGTTTCTTCCTCGCTGGTGTTGCTGACGGTTGTTGCTGTTGCTGTTGTTGCCGTTGCGATAGCTGGTGCTGTTGCTGTTGCTGTTGTTATTGTTTGCGGCGCCATGGCCGCGAGAGTTGTCATGACGGCTTCCCTTGTCTTGACTGCCAGCGCGATGGAGGCGCTGTTCACCTTGTTCAATCCGCTCGAAGGGCACCAGAGCGGCGACGGTAGTGTAGACTTGACCACCAGCGTCATACTTGTTCTGCCAATCGGCCAGTCCGCGCTTATGGAGTCGGCACAGCGCGTCCTCGCACATCGGCGAGTTCTCATTCAGTTGGGCCAGTATGCTCCATACGCACGAGTGCGCGGAACCGCTTGCTGTATTCGGCCAGCGACTCGGTGCGCGGCTTGCGGATCTCCACAACTCCTCTTGTAGTTTTCGCTGTAGTCGACCGGGAGCACTACGATAGAGGCCTTGCAGGTGCGCGCGTGAACTCCTCGTCCATGCGGACGTCATCGTCTGAGATGGCCGCGTCAGCGAACGCTTCTCGGAGATCGCCTTCCAGTAGGATGGTGGTATTCAGGAATTTGTCTTCGGCGTTCCAGTGCTTGAGAGAGGCAGCTGGTCGAAGTGATAGACCCAGTCTAAGAAGTCCTTTGGGCCACCGTCGATAAACTTCGGCATCTTCTTAGTCACCACTTCTTCTTCGATCCCTTGTCCTGTTCTGCACGTGCGGTGATCGAATACGTGAGGTAGCGCTCCTGTCGTCCTTGTGCGTGGAGCGGCTCATGGTTGAGGGTTGGCGGCCGACGGGTGAACCAGGTCGATGATGCTGATTTGAAATATTTCCAGTGCCAAGCCCGCTTGTATAGTGTTGGTAAAATGCGAACTGAGATTGATCCTGGCTTTACAATAGACATGTAGCGCCCTGGAGGGAGGCCGTAGGAGCTGAAAGGTGTACCTAGGTGCTTTCTGAGCGAAGACTGACTGAACCCGCGATCCTTGCGTCACAGAAGACAGGCGCGGGTGACGACTGGTGCGAAGAGATGTCAAGCTCATCATCATCGTCATCGGCATCGTCGTCGACATCTGAGAAGTCAGTGTCGATTGAGCGTCCTCGTCTTCCGGGCTGGGCTTCTCGGGCAATGGATCCCAGTTGGGCGGCCGCTGACT